>NC_056005.1:80961779-81294821 GCF_018446385.1 Zingiber officinale | reverse complement strand
TTCATTCCTAGCCTTTCCTGGCTTCAACTCTGTGTACACTACAACAAGAGAAACAATTTCTCTACACCTTACCTTAATTCACCAAACCACTCTTGTTGATCCACAACCAGGTAGTTGCTACCAGAATAGGGATAGCTGCTGAAAACCAAGAAACACCTTGCATTTCACTGTCCAGATCAAAATGGAACTCAAGAAATCATCACAGCCAACAACAACCTAAATTCAGAACTTACCAAATGCCAACAATAGTCCACTTTTGGTTCACGATCAATGGGTGGCTCACGGCTGTGGATCGATCTAGCCAGCGACTATAGCGACGCAACGTTATCCAAGGCTAAGGCACAGGTCTAGATCGAACAACAGTGTAGATCGGAGAGAAGGGGACGACGAAACCCGGATCCCAGCAGCAGTGGCTAGTAGCACCGGGGAGGTGTCGGCGATGTCGGCAAGGCGACATAGGGAGGCGAGCCACAAACCAGAGAAGACTCGGGGAGAAGAGCTTCGGCTTGATCGGGCACTGGCGACTGGTGTTGGTCGTGGCCACCAGGGCGACGCGAGAAGGAGGGGGAAGGTTATGGGAGTCTTAATCGGTAGTGAGTCGGAAGGTGTCGACGCTCGGGTGGCTGGCAACCGGAGATTTGAAGAAAGGCAGGGACTGTGGAGAGGCTAGGGCAGAGATCGGGGAAACAGAGAGGTACCGACGTCGAACAATGATCGGGAGTGAGGGGGTCTAGGCCGACTATCGGACAAATAGTGTCGGCGGAGGTGGTTGCTGCAATGAGAATAAGCAAAGGAAAAAGAGGGAGGCGGTGGGAGAGGAAGGGGAAAGGGTTCGACGACGAAGAGGAAGAGAAGAGGGGAAGAAGAGGAATCGGGCGAAGTAAGGGCACGGGAAAGGAAAAGAAAAAGAAAAGAAAAGAGAAATTCAACTTTTCCTCGTTTAAATGGGGTAGCTTAAACAGGCTTTCCCGTGGCCCAATATTTGATCCCCTTAAAGTCATCATACGAGGTCCGAAAAATTCTCAGAAAATTTCTAAAAATTCTTGAAAATTCCCTTAAGGTTATTCCTCAAATAACCTATTATTATTTAATTAGTATTTAGGGTACCGTATTTTACATTCTCCCCCACTAATAAAAATTTGGTCTCCAAATTTTCGTTATTTATCATCAGCAAGTACTTGCTATAGCTAAACAGTATAAATGCTGAACGTTAGTTTAACCCACATAACTCAAGTGAAAAAATGGGGGTATCAAGCTAGAATCGTATCCTCGAGCTCCCAAGTTGCCTCCTCGTCGGAATGATGTTGCCATCCGACTTTAACCAACTGAATTATCTTGTTTCGCAACTGACACTCTTTGTGGTCCACAATCTATACCGGAACCTCCTCGTAGGTAACGTCAGGCTGAATGAGAACTGGTATATCTGACAGAACATGTGCTGGGTCTGCTACGTATCTCCTCAGCATAGACTCATGGAATACATCATGAATGCCTGCCAGAGCCAGTGGTAACGCCAGACGATAAGCTACTGCTCCAATCCTCTTCAAAATCTCGAAAGGGCCAATGTATCATGGAGCTAGCTTACCTCGGAGGCCAACTCTCTTCACCCCTCTCAGGAATACATGGTCGTCAGTAGAGAACTCAACGGGTTTGTGTCTCCGATCAACATAACTCTTCTGACGGTCCTGCGCCTCAGACATCCTTCGTCTAATAGTGCGAACCAACTTTGCCTCCCGCTGAACTCTCTGTGGTCTTAGTAGCTGGGCCTCCTCAACCTCCTCCCAGAGGGTGGGTGTCCGACAAGGTCAACCATACAATGCTTTAAACGGTGCTATCTGGATAGCCGAATGATAGTTGTTGTTGTAGGCGAACTCTACCAATGACAAGTGGTCCTCCCAACTGCCTCCAAAATCTATAATGCAAGACCTCAGCAAATCCTCTAATGTCTGGATTGTCCGCTCTGACTGTCCATCTTTCCGTGGATGGAAGGCTGTACTGAATTAGAGCGTGTACCCAAGATCTGCTGCAGACTTTGCCAGAACCGGGACATGAACTGTGGGTCTCTATCCGATATAATACTCATTGGAACACCATACAATCTGATGATCTCTCGACAATACAGCTCTGTCAATCGATCTAAAGAATCGGTCTTTCAGATCGCTAAGAAGTGTGCAGATTTGGTTAATCGATCAACGACTACCCAAATCACGGCATGGCTTCGTCAAGTTCTAGGCAATCCCACCACAAAATCCATGGTGATATGCTCTCATTTCCACTCTGGAATCAGAATCCTCTGAAGTAATCCGGCAGGTCTCTGGTGCTCAGCCTTCAGCTGCTGACAAACTAGACATCTAGCTACAAATTCCACGATGTCTTTCTTCATTCCATTCCACCAGTAGGAACGTCTCAAGTCTCGATACATACAAGTCCCGCCTGGGTGGATAGCAAATCGAGAGCAATGAACCTCCTGAAGTAGCTCCTGCTAGACCTGGTGAGATTGAGGTACGCATAACTTGCCTCAGAAATAAATAATGCCCTCCTCATCTCGGGTGAAACTCGGTTTGCTGCCCGAAAGTTATCTGGCTGTCGATAGACTGTATGCGCTGATCACCGGCCTGGGCCTCTCGGATCCTCATCCTGATCGACGACTGAGCAATCATGGTAACCAGAATACCCTACTCTGTTTGTCCCTGCTCCTCAAAGCCCAACTCGGAGAAACCCTGAATCAAGTCTGTGACCACAACTCGGTGGTAAGCTAAAGTCCCTCCGGACTTCCTACTAAGTGCATCGACAACCATATTAGCTTTCCTAGAGTAGTAGCTAATGGTACAGACATAATCCTTCAGGAATTCCATCCATCTCCTCTGTCGGAGATTGAGTTCCTTCTGAGTGAAAAGATATTTGATGCTCTTATGATCAGTGAGAATCTCAAATATAATATCATACAGATTATGCCGCTAAATCTTCAAAGCAAAGATAATAGTGGCCAGCTTCAAATCATGTACTGGGTAGTTTTTCTCATACTCCTTCAACTAACAATATGTATAGGAGACTACCCTGTCGTGCTGCATCAAAACAGCACCCAAACCCTGTAGAGAAGCATCAGTGTAGAGTATGAATCTATCCTCTCCAAAAGGTAAAACCAAAACTGGTGCCGACATTAATCTCCGCTTCAGCTCCTGAAAGCTGGTCTCGCAAGCTTCTGACCAAGTGAATTTCACACCTTTCCTGGTCAGGCGTGTCAGCGGTATTGCAATGCGAGAGAAACCCTCGATGAACCGTCTGTAATATCCAGTCAGCCCCAAGAAACTACGGATCTCCTGAACTGATTTCAGCTGCTCCCAGCTAGTGACAGCCTCGATCTTCTGAGGATCTACGGAAATACCTCGGTTAGACATCACGTGTCCCAGAAAACCAACTGAGGATAGCCAAAAAGCACACATGATGAATTTCACATATATTCGATGTCGTCGAAGAGTCTCCAAGACTATGCGATGATTGTTGGTTGCTACACCTGGATTCCGTTCTGTTCCCCTGTACAAAAAATTTGTACAAGCACAAAACTTTTCCTAGCTACCCATGTGCTCTACTGAAGTTAAACTTGGATTGTAAATGATGCTTAACATTATTAATTCAAGTTTCTATTTAGAAGTTAAACTTGGATTGAAAACGAAACTTAACATTTTTACTCCAAGTTCAACCGATGTGTTCTTCAGAAGTTAAACCATATTATAGAAGATGATTAAACATTTATTTCAAAGATTGGACTCCAGGTTAAACATGGCGAGGCACTAGGCATTCTTGGGTAAGAGATCGTCTACCACTTCCTAGACAAAGTCTTTCAAAGAAATTCAATGTTTAAACTTATTACAGTAACCCCTCGGTTTAACTAAAGAGACCTCAATAGAAGTACAAGATCGAAACATGAAATTGAAACACAAAATCGATAACACAAAACCGATAGTCTAAAATCGATAGCCTCTTGTGTTGGTATTTCAGTATCCATACAAAGAACACAAACTAATTAATTTGAAGTGAAAACAATTAATTAGTTATACGTTTCTTTGTAGATAAAGACCTTTTGATCTTCTGTTGTATTCCTCTCCTCTTAGACTGTTGGAGTGCATACTAAAAGCCTAGCTTTTGTAAACATTTATAATCATATTGGTCAATATCTGCATTTATTTATTAAATATAATTGTTCAATTAATTTATATAGTAGACAACATGGAGTGTGGTGTCACACTCAGAAGATCATGTTGTCGGTTCTCTATAAATTATAAACAGTTGCTCGCGACTAAGATAGAAAGGAACAAACTATCAGTATAGTCGTAGTGTAATAAAGTATTAGTTTATCTTGACTAATAAATTACACTAATACACTTTAAGTGTATTGAGTAGGATCATTTAGGTATGTTCTTTTGTACTGACTTAGTAAAAGAACTAAACCTTAGTTATTATGGAAGTGTGTGCTCTTAATCCTAATATAATAACAAGCACATATATTTAATATTTATTTCTTTGATTTATCAAAGGGTGAGGTTTAGCTCGATAAATCAATATGCCCGATAAGTTGGGAAATTATATTACTTATAGTGTGTGTTGTTGATTATAGAAGGAATCTGTGTCCTAGTTATCTAGGTTGAGAATGTCCCCAAGAGGAGCTCATAAGGATTGTCATGTTAAACCCTGCAGGTGGACCTAGTCCAACATGACAATAAAGTTGAGTGGTACTACTCTTAGAGTTAGATATTAATTAAGTGAGTTGTCAGTAACTTACTTAATTAGTGGACATTCATAATCTTAAACACAGGGAGACTAACACATTCATGATAAGAAGAAGCCCATAATGTAATTTGGGATTGGTGCGGTAGTGTGGTAATAACTCTCTAGTGGAATGAGTTATTATCGATGAACTTGAGTTGTGTGTTCGGGGCGAACACGGGATACTCAAGCTCATCGAAAAGCCAAAACCAATTTCTCCTCTAGGTCCCTGTCGTAGTCTCATTATAGCCTCAAGTCCATCCAAATGTAAGACTCTTCTTGGTGTCCAAGAAGGGGGCCAGACCATTGCTTGGTGACCAAGCAATGGCCGGCCACATCCTCTTGAAGGGGCCGACCCTATAGCTTGGAGACCAAGCTTGTAGGGGCCGACCATAATAATTCAAAAAGGGAGGGTTGTTTTGAATTTTTAAAATCTTCTCTTTGTAGAAAACTATAAGTTTTAAAAGAGAGATTTTAATTTTTAAAACTTTCCTTATTTGAATTAGGCCACATGTTTAAATAGAGAGTTTTAAAAGATTTTAAAACTTTCTTTTTTTAACCATCCTCATGGTTTAGAAAAAAAGGGAGATAAGTTTTAAAATTAAAATTTTCTATCATCATGTTAAAAAAGGAAATTTTATAAGAGAGTTTTTAAATTTAAAACATGGTTTTAATTTTTAGAAACTTTCCTTTTTTAACTCATACTTTAGGAAAGAGAGCTTGTAAATTTTATAAGAGGATTTCTTCTTGTAAAATTTTTAAAAAAATTATTTTTCCTTTCCTTTTAATTGTGGTCGGCCACCTTGCTTGGTGCCCAAGCAAGGGCCAGCCAATAGGATTAAATCAAATTTAATCCTAAACCAAATAGGATTGATCATAACCATTGATTGGTGATTGATTCAATCAAGAGGAAAGAAAAGGAAAAATAAAAAGGGAAAAGCAAAAAACTCTTGGATGATTTTATTTTTTGTAAAAGGTTTTTCCTTATTTGCCTTGGGCAAGTAATATAAAAGAAGGGGTGAGGGGGCTTCATGAGACACAACTCTTATTCTTTTGCTTGGGTGATCTCTTGGTGTGGTCGGCCCTCTCCCTTCTTCCTCTCCCTTTGCTCTCTTTTCCTTGGTGGTGGTGGTGGCCGAATTCTAGAGGAAGGGGAAGGATTCTTTTGGGTGGTGTTCATCTTGGAGGATCGTCGCCCACACGACGTCCAAGGCGAGGCGAGGAATACGGTAGAAGATTTCGAGGTCATTAGCATACAAAGAGAAGGTATAATTAGCAATTGTTTTCCGCATCATGCTAGTTTTTCTCTTTGTAAGAATTCTAAATACAAGAGGCAATTAGATCTAGTTTTTCGAGTTTGTGTTTTCTTCTTTTTCGAACTTGTGATTCGATTGTTCTTTTTGGTTAACCTAAAGTTATTTAAGGAAATAAATATTAGCTTTCCTTAAAAGGCTTTGCCTAGGCGGTGGTGGTTGCTCCCATATCCAAGAAGGCCATGTGCCTCGCCATGCAGTCCTGGAAGCCAATTTTGGAAATTAATATTTATGGAATTAATAACCTAGGTAGATTTGAATCAATAGTGTTAAGTTCCGCTTACGATTCAAATCTAAATCATTAAGAACAGATAAGTTAAATTTGGAATCAATGATGTTAAGTTCCGTCTGCGATTCCTTATTTAACTTCTAAAGAACACAATAGGTTATTTAAGAAAAGGTTCGACACTTGTACAAAATTTTTGTATAGTGGAACCGGTACGTTTTCCTAGGATTAACCAACAATTGGTATCAGATCTAGGGTTTGCCTCTGTGTATTTTTATAATTCAAATAGGTTATGCACATGTCATACATAAATTAGGCAGGAAAATAGTAGGATGTGCTAACTCTTTGGTTGCAGGCTCCAACTATTATGGCTTATTGATATTGTGTGTGATTGGACCCTTGGACATGTCAAGGGCATTATTTGTGTGCATGATTATATGTATAAAATACAGCAGGAGCTGTATTATTTTTAGAATTTTATTTTCGATCTAGAATACATGTACATTCCCTCGTGGAATATAGGATCGATATATGTAAAATTCTATTTTTGTCGCGGATCGGATTCTTGCGAGGCGAGGTACTTTTGAAGCACCAGAGGCGCAGTGGAATAAGAAGCAAGAAGGATGCGACAACTCAACCCGATAGCGGTGGCTAAAGATGGCAGCAGCTAGGGTTGGAGCATACTGAAGACAGTGATGGAAAAGGCCATAATAGTTGGAAAATTAATTTCCAAATTTATTGCTTTTATTTACTGTGATGTCTATATGCATGTGATGAATGCTATCATAGGTTAAGATCCTCATTTCTAAATAACTAAGTGGGAGAGGGATTTTAATAAATCCCATGGTCTCCATTACTGGTTTGTAAGTGATGCAACAAGCTTGCGTGTTGGCTCTGAGTGCTTCCCTCCACAACGGATGGATTTGTTGCGGATCACTAGATCAAACTTCCTTTTATGGATGGTTAAAGGAAATTATTTAGGAGCGTGTGATCTTCTCCAACTGAAGGGGCACAATCCTATTTAATGGACTTAGTATCAAGTAATGGTATACACTTAGACGCATTCAATAGTATCCTCCCCAACGGAGTCACTGCTATTGTCTTGTGTGACCAAAGTGAAACCAACTATTAATTTTATTTGTCATAAAGTTAGGATGACAAGATAATAAAGTTAATGGGTCACACCCTCCTCTTACAAATAATGAATTTGTATACGTCCACACTAATGTGGCATGCAATATTCACGATGATTTGAGGTGTTGGTTAATTTAAAATAGTATTGTTTGAGGAATCAATATTATTCTAAATTTAGAGTCTTGACCAAAGTTTACTTTTGTGATTCTTAGGATGACTTTCAACCCACTAGCCATTATACTGAAAGAGAACAAACTTACTGGTCCCAACTATATTGATTGGAAAAGAAACCTGGACATAGTTCTTACTGCTGAAAGCTATAAGTTTGTACTGACTGAGGCTTGCCCTGATGCACCTGACGGTGACTCTACCCCAGTGGAGATTGAGTATCATAAGAAATGGGTAAAAGCTGATGAGATAGCTCGGTGTTACATTTTGGCATCTATGTCAAATGTATTGCAACATCAGCATCAAGATTTACCAACAGTTTATGATATAATGAACAATCTCAAAGAACTCTTTGGGCACCAGAGTCGGACTGCTAGGCAAGAGGCAATGAGGAAGTTAATGACAACCACCATGTCTGAGGGGACACCCGTAAGGGATCATATCCTCAAAATGATGGCTTATCTGAATGAAATACAAGTCCTTGGAGGAGAAATCGATGGGGAAACCCAGGTCGATATAATTCTCCAAACGCTACCCAGAAGTTTTGAGTAGTTCCGCCTGAACTATAACATGAACAAAAGAGAGTATACGTTGGCGGAACTTCTGACAGAACTATAGGCAGCAGAAGGAATATTTCGTCATAGTTCTCAGATTCACTATGCTGAAAATGGTTCTACTTCTAAGTCGAAAGGCAAGAAGAAGAAGAAACAAGTCTTTTCAGCAAAGAAGGTGAATAAACCTCAGAGTACAGGACAGAAAGCTGGAATGAAGAAGCCGAAGGGCAAATGCTTCATCTGCAAGCAGTCTGAACATTGGAAAGCGGACTGCCCTCGTAGGAACCAGAACAATAAAGGTATATCTCATACTCTAATAGTTGAAACATGTTTAGCGGTGTTATCTACCAGCACCTGGTGTGTAGATACGGGAGCCACTGATCATGTCTGTAATTCTTTGCAGGGGTTCCAGGAAACCCGACGACTATTTGATGGAGAGATAACTGTCTACATGGGCAATGCTACTAAGGTGGCGGCTGTTGCAGTGGGAGACGTCTACTTATCTTTTGATAGGAATAGAAATTTGATTTTAAGAAATTGTCTTTATGTACCCAGTTTTAGAAAGAATTTAATTTCAGTTTCTAAACTGTATATGGATGGACATTCAGTTTCCTTTAGTAACAATGTCGTTATAAAGAGAAATAAGGTGATTATCTTTTCTGGTGCATTGGTTGGCAATTTATACACTTTAAATCCAATTTCTCCCACAAAGCAAAATATGAAAATTAATAACACTTCTTCTGACTCTAATAAGAGAAAAGAACCTTCGAAAATGAACCAAACATATCTTTGGCATCTAAGGCTTGTACATATTAATCTAAGTAGGATTCAAAGGCTTGTAGCCGATGGACTCTTGGGTTCATTAGAGTTGGAAAACTTTCCAACATGTGAATCCTGCTTGGAAGGTAAAATGACCAAGAGACCTTTTAAGGCCAAGGGGTATAGAGCCAAAGATGCGTTAGAACTGGTTCATTCTGATTTGTGTGGTCCTATGTCTATCCAGGCAAGAGGAGGTTATGAATACTTCGTCTCCTTTATAGACGATTATTCAAGATACGGATACATTTACCTGATGCGCCGTAAGTCTGAATGCTCTGACAAGTTCAAAGAATATAGGGTTGATGTGGAGAAACGTCTTGGTAAAAGTATCAAGACACTACGGTCTGACCGTGGTGGCGAATACCTCTTTGGAGAGTTTAGGAATTACTTATCAGAAGTCGGGATTCAATCCCAATTGTCTGCACCTGGTACACCTCAGCAGAATGGTGTGGCAGAATGAAGGAATAGGACTCTTATGGAAATGGTTAGATCAATGATGAGTTATTCAGAATTACCGAATTCGTTTTGAGGATATGCTTTAGAAACAGCAGTGTACATTCTGAATATGGTACCTTCTAAAATAGTTCCTTCTACTCCCATGGAATTATGGAATGGGCGTAAGCTTAGTCTGAATCATATCCGGATATGGGCTAGTCCAGCACATGTGCTGAAGGGAGATACTGACAAGTTGGAATCACGTACAGAAGTTTGTCTGTTTGTTGGATATCCTAAGGGAACGAAAGGTGGTTTGTTTTATAATCCTAAAAATTAGAAGATCATTGTTAGCACCAATGCTCGTTTTTAGAAGAAGATTATGTAATGAACCATAAGCCCATGAGTGAAATAGTTCTAGAAGAAATTAGAGAGGACACGTCTACTTCAGTAGCAACAGTACAAGATGAAGTACCACAAGAGACTACAACACGTGTTGCACATGATACACTACCACATACAGTGCCTCGTCGTAGTAGGAGGGTTGTAAGGCAACCTGAGAGATTCATGTTTTTGGGAGTGTTTTCGGACTTGATCCCGGGTAAACATGAACCTGATCCCCGGACATATGATGAAGCACTCCAAGATATAGATGCAGTATCTTGGCAAAAGGCAATGAATTCTGAAATAAAGTGTATGTACTCTAATAAGGTCTGGGAGCTTGTAGAACCACCTGATGGTGTAAAAGTCGTTGGATGTAAGTGGATCTACAAAAGGAAAAGAGGGACAGATGGGAAGGTAGAAACCTTCAAAGCAAGGTTTGTTAAGAAAGGGTATACTCAGAAAGAGGGAATCGACTATGAGGAGACTTTTTCGTCGGTAGCCATGCTTAAGTCTATCCGGATACTCTTATCCATTGCTGCTCATATGGATTATGAGATTTGGCAAATGGAGATTTGGCAAATGGATGTCAAGACAGCTTTCCTTAACGGAAGTCTTGAAGAAAACATCCATATGAAGCAACCAGAAGGGTTCATTGAAAAAGGCAAAGAGCATCTAGTGTGCAAGCTTAATCGGTCCATTTAAGGATTGAAGCAAGCTTCAAGATCTTGGAACATCCGATTTAACGAAGTAATCTAGTCATATGGATTTATTCAGTGTCCGGATGAGTCTTGTGTATACAAGAAGTGTAACGGAAACGTGGTGGTATTTCTTGTACTATACGTAGATGATATTTTGTTAATTGGCAACAATGTCAAGGTATTATCGGACGTAAGGGTATGGTTGTCCAAACAATTTGATATGAAGCACTTAGGAGAATGTGCACACATTCTTGGGATTAAAGTTATAAGGGATCGCAAGAAAAGAATGTTGTGCCTATCCCAAGCTTTATATATAGATACAATCCTTGCTCGTTTAAGCATGCAAAACTCCAAAAAAGGTTTCTTACCTTTTAGGCATGGAGTAGCCTTATCTAAAGAGATGTCCCCAAAGACATCAAAGGAGATTGAGGACATGAAGGCAGTTCCTTATGCTTCGGCTGTAGGAAGCCTTATGTATGCAATGCTATGTACGAGACCTGATATCTGTTTTGCCGTGGGCATGGTTAGCAGATATCAGAGTAACCCTAGATAAGGACATTGGACTGCGGTAAAGCATATATTGAAGTATCTGAGAAGGACTAGAGATTATATGCTAGTTTACCAAGCAGACGAGTTGCTCCCTGTGGGTTACACGGATTCAGATTTTCAATCAGATAGGGACAATAGTAAGTCAACATCAGGCTATGTGTTTACTCTAGGAGGTGGAGCCATTGCATGGAGGAGTGTTAAGCAGAAATGCGTCTCGGACTCAACCATAGAAGCTAAGTATGTGGCAGCCTCTGAGGCAGCAAAAGAAGCTATATGGCTCAGGAACTTTCTAATGGACTTAGATGTGATTCCTGGTTTGCCCAAGATCATCACAATTTATTGTGATAATAGCAGGGCAGTTGCAAACTCGAAGGAACCACGAGCTCATAAGGCAAGTAAACATATAGAGCGCATGGACCACCTGATATGAGACATCGTCAAGCGAGGAGAAGTTGTCGTCGTCAAGATTGCATCAGAAGATAACCAAGCAGATCCTTTCACAAAGGCCCTTCCGGCGAAAGCTTTTGATCGGCATGTGGAGGGAATGAGAATCAGATGTAAGGCAACAGATATGGCAGCTTAGACTTTTAGTATAAGTGGGAGATTATTGGAGTGTATACTAAAAACCTAGCTTTTGTAAACATTTAAAATCACATTGGTCAATATCTGCATTTATTTATTAAATATAATTGTTCAATTAATTTATATAGTAGACAACATAGAGTGTGGTGTCACACTCAGAAGATCATGTTGTCGGTTCTCTATAAATTATAAACAGTTGCTCGCGACTAAGATAGAAAGGAACAAACTATCAGTATAGTCGTAGTGTAATAAAGTATTAGTTTATCTTGACTAATAAATTACACTAATACACTTTAAGTGTATCGAGTAGGATTATTTAGGTATGTTCTTTTGTACTGACTTAGTAAAAGAACTAAACCTTAGTTATTATGGAAGTGTGTGCTCTTAATCCTAATATAATAATAAGCACATATATTTAATATTTATTTCTTTGATTTATCAAAGGGTGAGGTTTAGCTCGATAAATCAATATGCCCGATAAGTTGGGAAATGATATTACTTATAGTGCGTGTTGTTGATTATTGTAACGCCCCAGCCCGGGCGGGCCCCACCCGAACCGAACCGGGAACGCTACCTGAATTGCCCATCGGGTTGATAACTAGCTCCACAGACCACCGGAGGTCCTTTCAGCGTGTTTTTGTCCTCACTTGCACGCACCCTGGAAAACTTCCCAGGAGGTCACCCATCCTCAGATTTCTCCAAGCCAAGCACGCTTAACTTTGGAGTTCTTAAGTTTGGGCTTCCGAAAAGGAAGGTGCACCTTGGTGATATGGATAGTATCATCTAACCTTTTAAGTCATACTTAATCAGAATCTCAGAACCGGGGTATTACAATCACCCCCACTTAAAGACACAACGTCCTCGTTGTGTAACCACAAATCACACCACAAACAAATCCCAGAATCTCCCTCGCTAAGTGGTGCCCTGGGTGCTCCTACCACAGGCGCACTCACGGTCGCAAGGTCGCTCTGATACCATCTGTAACGCCCCAGCCGGGGCGGGCCCCACCCGAACCGAACCGGGACGACTAGCTCCACAGACCACCGGAGGTCCTTTCAGCGTGTTTTTGTCCTCACTCGCACGCACCCTGGAAAACTTCCCAGGAGGTCACCCATCCTCAGATTTCTCCAAGCCAAGCACGCTTAACTTTGGAGTTCTTAAGTTTGGGCTTCCGAAAAGGAAGGTGCACCTTGGTGATATGGATAGTATCATCTAACCTTTTAAGTCATACTTAACCAGAATCTCAGAACCGGGGTATTACAATTATAGAAGGAATCTGTGTCCTAGTTATCTAGGTTGAGAATGTCCCCAAGAGGAGCTCATAAGGATTGTCATGTTAAACCCTGCAGGTGGACCTAGTCCAACATGATAATAAAGTTGAGTGGTACTACTCTTGGAGCTAGATATTAATTAAGTGAGTTGTCAGTAACTTACTTAATTAGTGGACATTCATAATCTTAAACACAGGGAGACTAACACACTCATGATAAGAAGGAGCTCATAATGTAATTTGGGATTGGTGCGGTAGTGCGGTAATAACTCTCTAGTGGAATGAGTTATTATCGATGAACTTGAGTTATGTGTTCGGGGCGAACACGGGATACTCAAGCTCATCGGAAGGCCAAAACCAATTTCTCCTCTAGGTCCCTGTCGTAGCCTCATTATAGCCTCAAGTCCATCCAAATGTAAGACTCTTCTTGGTGTCCAAGAAGGGGGCCGGACCATTGCTTGGTGACCAAGCAATGGCTGGCCACATCCTCTTGAAGGGGCCGGCCCTATAGCTTGGTGACCAAGCTTGTCGGGGCGGCCATAATAATTCAAAAAGGGAGGGTTGTTTTGAATTTTTAAAATCTTCTCTTTGTAGAAAACTATAAGTTTTAAAAGAGAGATTTTAATTTTTAAAACTTTCCTTATTTGAATTAGGCCACATGTTTAAATAGAGAGTTTTAAAAGGTTTTAAAACTTTTCTTTTTTAACCATCCTCATAGTTTAGAAAAAAAGGGAGATAAGTTTTAAAATTAAAATTTTCTATCATCATGTTAAAAAAGGAAATTTTATAAGAGAGTTTTTAAATTTAAAACATGGTTTTAATTTTTAGAAACTTTCCTTTTTTAACTCATACTTTAGGAAAGAGAGCTTGTAAATTTTATAAGAGGATTTCTTCTTGTAAAATTTTTTAAAAAATTATTTTTCCTTTCCTTTTAATTGTGGTCGGCCACCTTGCTTGGTGCCCAAGCAAGGGCCAGCCAATAGGATTAAACCAAATTCAATCCTAAACCAAATAGGATTGATCATAACCATTGATTGGCGATTGATTCAATCAAGAGGAAAGAAAAGGGAAAAGGAAAAACTCTTGGATGATTTTATTTTTTGTAAAAGGTTTTTCCTTATTTGCCTTGGACAAGTAATATGAAAGAAGGGGTGAGGGGGCTTCATGAGACACAACTCTTATTCTTTTGCTTGGGTGATCTCTTGGTGTGGCCGACCCTCTCCCCTCTTCCTCTCCCTTTGCTCTCTTCTCCTTGGTGGTGGTGGTGGCCGAATTCAAGAGGAAGAGGAAGGATTCTTTTGGGTGGTGTTCGTCTTGGAGGATCGTCGCCCACACGACGTCCAAGGCGAGGCGAGGAATACGGCAGAAGATCTTGAGGTCATTAGCATACAAAGAGAAGGTATAATTAGCAATTGTTTTCCACATCATGCTAGTTTTACTCTTTGTAAGAATTCTAAATACAAGAGGCAATTAGATCTAGTTTTTCGAGTTTGTGTTTTCTTCTTTTTTGAACTTGTGATTCGATTGTTCTTTTTTGTTAACCTAAAGTTATTTAAGGAAATAAATATTAGCTTTCCTTAAAAGGCTTTGCCTAGGCAGTGGTGGTTGCTCCCATATCCAAGAAGGTCATGTGCCCATGCAGTCCTGGAAGCTATTTTTGGAAATTAATATTTATGGAATTAATAACCTAGGTAGATTTGAATCAATAGTGTTAAGTTCCGCTTGCGATTCAAATCTAAATCATTAAGAACAAATAAGTTAAATTTGGAATCAATGATGTTAAGTTCCGTCTGCGATTCCTTATTTAACTTCTAAAGAACACAATAGGTTATTTAAGGAAAGATTCGACACTTGTACAAAAATTTTTATACAGTGGAACCGGTACGTTTTCCTAGGATTAACCAACATGGACGTCGTGTGGGCGACGGTCTACCAAGATGAAATCCACCCGAACCACTTCTTCTCCTTCAAGACTCTCGAGCCACCAAGGGATGCCAAAATAGGAAATTTTCTTCTTCTTCTTCTTCTTCTTCTCCTCCAAGCAACCGGCCACCAAGTGCTTCTCCTCTTCTTCTTCTTCTTCCTCTCTAAGCAACCGGCCACAAGGATTTTCCAATCCTTGATGCTGCCGACCCTAAGGAAGCAAATGATGAGACAAGAAGAAAGGTGCCGCTGGCCCTTATGGGAAAGAAAACAAAGAAAGAAGAAGGGAGAGGGAGGGACGGCCACAAGGAAGAGAGGAGAGGGGGCAAGGCTTAGGTTGTGTATCTCATGAGGCACTCTCTCCTTCTTTTTTATAATCCTTGGTCATGGCAAAAAAAAGGAAAGTTTTTAAACATAATTAAAACTTCCTTATTTATGGCCTCCCCTTAAAAAAAGAAAATTTTAACAACAATTAAAATCTCTCTTTTCTAAATTTCCTATTGTACATGACAATAAAGGAAAGTTTTAAAATTAATCTCTCTCTTTTAAAACATGTAGACAACTACAAAAAAAAAGAAAGATTAATTAAAACTTCTCTTTTTAAATCATGGTTACAAAAAGAAAAGTTTTATCAAAAATTAAAATATCTCTTTTAAACATTATAGATAACTACAAATAAGGAAAGATTTTAATAAAATTAAAATCTCTCTTTAATCTTTTATAGATAGCTATAAAAGGAAAGATTATAAAATTTTAAAACTCTCTTTTAAAACCATGAGGATGGCTATAAAAGGAAATTTTAAAATTAAAATTTTACTTTTAAATCCCTTCATGAATGGCTACTAAAGGAAAGATTTTAACAAAAAAATAAAATCTCCCTTTAGTTCTAATGGTGTGGTCGTCCCCATGCTTGGACACCAAGCATGATTTGGCCGACCACCTCTTGGGCTCCAAGCTGATGCTTGGCCGACCCCCTTGCTCCAAGCAAGGATGTATCCGACCCATTACTTGGTAAGAAGTGGACTTGGTGGATACAAGACTTTATAGGGGCTACAACAAGGACTGAGAGGAGAAATTGGTTTTGGTCTCCCGATGAGCTTGAGCTTCCTGTGTTCTCCCCGAACACCCAACTCAAATTCATCAATAATAACTCATACCACTAAAGAGTTATTATTGAACTACCGCACCAATCCCAAATTATATTATGAGCTCCATCTTATTATGAGTGCATTAATCTCTCTGTGTTTAAGATATCGAATATCTACTAATTAAATGAGTTACTGACAACTCACTTAATTAATATCTATCTCCAAGAGTAGTACCACTCAACTTTATTGTCATGCCGGACTAGGTCCACCTGCAGGGTTTACATGACAATCCTTATAAGATCCTCAAGGGAACTTCATCAACCTAGATTATTAGGACACAATTTCCTTCTATAATCAACAACACACCATATAAATAATATTATTTCTCAACTTATCGGGCCTATTGATTTAATGAACTAAATCTCACTCATTGATAAATTAAAAAAATAAATATTAAATATATGTGTTGGTCATTATATCGGAATTAAGAGTACGCGCTTCTATAATAATAGAGGTCCTGTTCTTTTATGCAATCAGTATAAAAAAATAACTTCAAATGGTCCTGCTCAATACACTCAGAGTGTACTAGTATAATTTTATAGTTAAGATAAACTAATACTAAATCACACTACGACCATTCCAATGGTTTGCCCCTATCCATTTTGGTCATGAACTATTATTTATAATTTATAAGGAATTGATAACATGATATTCTGTGTGACACCACACACCATGTTATCTACAATATAAATTAAATGAACAACTACATTTAACATAAATGAAAATATTTGACCAACGTGATTCTTATTTCAAAATAAATATTTATACAAAAAGCTAAGCTTTTAGTATACTGATCCTGTCCGAACTAGGGGTCAACGAACGCTGGGGACGTGGCGCTCCCTGCTGAATCCTCGAGTGCTCCGGCGAACCTGCAACAAAACCGAGCCGGGAGGGGTGTCCCGGCGACGGCCCTCCGACGCTCAAGTCAGACGAGGGAATAGATGAAGGAAGTGGCTCAAAGATGAAGACCCGTGTACCTCCGGTTGAAGAAGTGGAGGCCTTATATAGACTTCTGAGGAGGCTGATGTACATATACCAAGGCACACACACGTGTCCTCAACCTATACCCAGTATGGGCTTGTCAGAGGAACTTGCCTGACTCCTTACTGCTACAGTACGAGCACGTCTTTGATGAGACAGTGAGCCCATGTCCTTAATGGGACAGTGAGCCTGTCTTTGATGGGACAGTGAGCCCATGTCCTTGATGGGACAGTGAGCCCATGTCCTAGGATCCTGCATATCATCTGCTGTCAGAAGATGTTCCCATCCTTGCCTCTTCTTACTCCCCGTCAATCGTCCGACCGGTCGGCCGTTTCCTCGTGTCCGGCCGATCGGATGTTCTGATCCGCGCGGGAGCTTCCGGGTCATGTGCTCTGGACTGTTCGCAGCGTTGATGTTTTATTCCTTCGGCTGAGCAGGCCCTCTGCTCGGCCTTTCCTACTGTTCATCATGAGCGTCGGAACCCCGCCTCCGGCGGGGTATATTGCTTCCGCTCGGAAGCCTCAGCTGGTCGTCGCCCTCCTTATCCGCTCGGCCAAGGCCTTTGGCCCTCCTCGCGGCGTTGACTCTGCTAAATGGGGTCCCCCATTCTTACTGCCGGATCACTTGCCTCCTCTTCAAGTCTAGTCGAAGGAGGCAGTGAGTCCGACTGACTGGACTATGTGTCCGAACGGGCGGTCGTCATCTTACCGCCGCTTATGATATACCTAGAGCCGTTCGACCCTCATAACTCATCATCCGCTCGGCTCTTCGTTCTGAATGTCTTGGCCTCCAGCGTGGATGTTTGCTTGTCTAAATCTTCTCGAAAATCGCACAAATCTTTTCCATTAAGTCGAAGCATGCGCGGTATGGGTGCATTAATTGCGCCTGGTGACAGAGTGTCACGTGGCTCTTCTCGCGTGGCGGTGATGATCCGTACGATGGGACGCGATTACTTTGAAATGGACGGTTAGATGATAACCTCGTCTCTCGTGACCTGCACCCGACGGACGAGGTCGATTAGCCTCGTTCGCATAAAGCCTTCGTCTCCACCCTTACGCCGCATTTCTCTGTTTCATCGCTCGTCCTCTGTCGAAGGTGCCCGCGGCTGCTTCATTCCGGTTGTCCTAGCTTTCGTCTCTTGGTGGTTTTCGGCTTTCTGGTGATCTTCTCCGTTCACCTTTCCTCAGTAAGCTTCTCCCTTCCTTTCGTTCGGCCTTTCCTTTTCGCGTGGAACTCCTTTCGTTCCCCTGCTTACGAACTCTTGTCTGTCCTCCGTTTCCGAGTTTCCTTCGGCTTCCTTCTTTCTTTTTCTTGATACTTCAGTCAAGGTAAGTACTTCTGTACCCACTGTGGATGTTCATGGCCCTTGGTATATGACCATGGAGAGTCGGTTTGATGAAGAGGGTGCTCGGCGTCTTGTTCGGACGTATGGGATCCCTGATGACCATGAAATAATTATAGCCGACCCGGCCGATCGGCCCCATAACCCGCCGATCGGTACCATTTGCTTTTTTCTGGACCAATTTCAGAGCGGCCTTAGATTTCCTACCCATCCCTTTATTTTGGAGGTTTGTAATTATTTCCACATCTCGCTCGGCCAACTTGTGCCGAACTCCTTTAGGTTGCTGAGCGGGATGGTTGTCCTCTTTAAGCTGCACAGTATCCCACTTGACCCCAAAATATTCCACTTCTTCTTCTACCCCAAACAATCCGAGCTGGGCACTTTCATTTTCCAAAGTAGAATAGGCTTTAAATTTTTTGATAATATGCCGACTTCCAACAAGCACTGGAAGGAGTTTTTCTTCTATATCCGACTTCCCGAGCGGCCAGCATTCAAAACCAAATGGCAGACCGCTGTGCCGACCCAGCCGGAGCTCGGCAAATTCAGAAGCAATCCGGCCTACCTTCATGCGGCGAACTAGTTGTCTGGTCAGCGGTACAAAATCGACCAGTTGCTTCTCAAGGGGGTGTTATACATTTTCGGATTATCTCCCGTTCGGGCAAATCTCCCCTACCGCATGAGTAAGGACTTTTTACTCTCTTCACCTTTTTTGTCTAACTGATTTTAATTTCTTCCATTGTAGCTGAAGTCATGTGGCGCTCCAAGGCCACCGATCATCTAAAGTTGAAGGCCGTGGAAATTGAGGCGGCAACTAAAAAAGAACTCGCCGAGCAGGATCTTATTCCCAGCCGCCCGGCAGCTACCGGAGAGGGGGGGACGCAGTCCGCTCCTGAAACAGAAGTTACCCCATCCGCTTCAACGGAAGTTGAGGCGGACCCTGTTTCCTCTGCCCCAGCCGAGCTGGGGGTCCCCCAGGTCGGGGATCCCCCACGGGAAGTTCGGCAAAAACGTCAAAGAGACTCCAGCTTTCCGCCGACCCAAGAGGGCGGACCACAGGCGCCGATCGGGGTAGCTTCGCCAGATCGCACGCCGTCGCAGATCGGGACTCCAGTGGCCTCGCCCACCGCACAGCCCTCTGGTTCTCCTCCACGAACTCGCCGTCGCTTACGACGGTTGGGCGAAACCTCTACCATAGGGGAGTCCTCGGGCAAGGCGAGTGCGGAGAAGCCGTCCGGCCACCCGACCATCAAGACTACCCTCCGATTTCCATCGAAGAAATATTTCTTGTCAGTCGATCGGCCATCAAGCCCGTACATGAAATAACCACGACGGGTCCGCTCAAGCTCTTCGAGGATGCCCAGTTCAAGTGGCCCTCATGACGCCTAAGCAACTCGGCGATAACAACATCGGCGAGCCACTCGGGTGAATTCATTTTCTTTACGTGCCATACTCTTACGGTTCCTCATTTTATTAATTTCCTTCTGAGGTGAGCAAATCGCCACTAGCCATCGGCTGGCAGTGGAGGATCTCTGGAGAAACTCAAGTGTCGGGGGTCCATCAGTAGGCGGGAGAAACAAGCCAGCGAGCAGGAAGAAGGGCCGACACATCTCTGGTGGCTCGGCTAGAGGGCCAAATCAAGAAGCTAGCGTGAAGCGGATGCCAAACGCGCTACTGCTCGGAAGAAGCGAGCGATAGCTGATCTGGACAAGATGAAAGTAGATGTCCGTGCGCTAGATCAGCGATCCAAGGATCTGGAGGCCCAGCTGAACGCCGAACGGGAAGACCGTTCGGCAGAACGCACAAAGGCTGAAATGGACTTGAAGGCAGTCCAAGATTCCTTAACTGCTTCCCGGGCGGTACTCAGAAAATATAAGGAGGGAGAGCCGAGCCGCCTAGTAGCAGCGCGCCAAGACTACCTCCGCTCGGAACGATTCGGCGCAAAATTCGGCGGCAACGTCTCATCAACCTTCGCCGAGGCGGTCAAGGTCACCGTGGCGTACTTGAAGAAGGGTGGCAACCTTCCTTCGGGAATGCACATTCCCGCCTCCGACCTAGCGGCCATGATTGACGATAGATATCCCAAATGCCTTTTTCAATTTTGAGGACCCGGAGTGAGGCGAGTTCTTCCAAGTACTTACTGTATTTCATCCGGTCGGCGGATGTAAAATTTTTGTACGTGCCGTTCGGCCTAATTGTATTCCTTTGCTTCCATTTTTGTCGGTCCTTTATTGCCCTCTTCTGTCTGTTTGGTGCTCATTTGTAGAGTCAGTTAAGCTATACGTGTCTCCCACTAGACAACCGATCAGGTTAATCAATTAACTCGTTTTCCTCGAAATCGTTTAGCGCTTGGCTATACTGTTTGCACAGTGAATGCGAAGTATTAACAAACCGACGGCCGATCGGACTTAAACAATTTAGTTTTTGCGAATGCTCGTTGCACGGATGTTTATAGACAATCGGCGCGGTTCTCGATTTTTAACGACGGAGCTCGTCGGTCTTCCGCTCGGGGATTTATAGACGCCGGCTCGTCTCTCGATATTTAACGGCGGAGCTCATCGGCGCGGATATTTATAGCCGGTCGGCGCGGCTCTCGATGTTTAACGACGGGGCTCGGCGGTCTCCCTTCGGAGGGTTTATAGGCGCGGCTCGTCTCGATATTTACGGAGCTCGTCGGTGCGGATATTTATAGCCGATCGGCGCGGCTCGCTGTTTAACGATGGGGCTCGTCGGTCTCCCGCTCGGAGGGTTTATAGACGATGGCTCGTCTCTCGATATTTAACGTGGGCTCGGCGAGGATATTTATAGCCGGTCGGTGCGGCTCTCGATGTTTAACGACGAGGCTCGTCGGTCTCCGCTCGGAGGGTTTATAGAGGCTCGTCTCTCGATATTTAACGGAGCTCATCGGCACGGATATTTATAGCCGATCGGCGCGGCTCTCGATGTTTAACAGGGCTCGTCGGTCTTCCGCTCGGAGGGTTTATAGGCGGCTCGTCTCTCGATATTTAATAGCGGAGCTCGTCGGCGAGATATTTATAGCTGGTCGGGCGGCTCTCGATGTTTAACGAGGCTCGTCGGTCTCCCGCTCGGAGGGTTTATAGACGCCGGCTCGTCTCTCGATATTTAACGACGGAGCTCGTCGGCGCGGATATTTATAGCCGGTCGGCGCGGCTCTCGATGTTTAACGACGGGGCTCGTCGGTCTTCCGGTCGGAGGGTTTATAGACGCCAGCTCGTCTCTCGATATTTAACGACGGAGCTCGTCGGCGCGGATATTTATAGCCGGTCGGCGCGGCTCTACGGTTTAACGTCTGGGCTAGACGGCCTTCAAGGCTAACTCCTTACCAGGTCGAGCGACCTTGGCCTTCATAACTCATCTCGTGCTTGAACTATTTTTATGCCCGGCCGAACAGCACTGGTCATACGCCCTTTCCTCCCAGCTTGGAGAACGTACTCCTGGCCGAACGGCTCAGGGTTTGCTTCGTCGAGCACCTTGGCTCGACCAATATACCTCCGTCTAAACAGCGCGGGGCCTTCGTTCATCGGGGACGGTGCCATATATTTGTTCTCTTGATTCTTCATTTCTGCATTTCCAGTATTCGGTCGAAAAAAATACACAGGATGATTTACAGTGGTACACCTTTCATCCCGCCCGATAAGGCTGGAGGTGGTTCGCGCTCCACGGCCTATCCAACTGCTGACCGTCTTCATCCTCCAAATAATACGCACCCGAGCGGAGTTTTTCGGTGATTTTAAAGGGACCTGCCCACGGAGCTTCAAGCTTGCCGACGTCGCCGACCGGTTTGACTTTTTTCTAGACAAGGTCGTCGACCTGGAATGATCGGGGAATGACGCGGCGGTTGTAGTTTTGCTTCATTCGTTGACGGTATGCCATCAGCCGAACGGATGCCTTGGCTCGCTCCTCGCCAATCAAATCCAGCTCCATGTTCCTCCGATCGGCGTTGCCTTCATCGTACAATTGGACCCGGACGGACTCGACGCCGACTTCAACTGGAATGACTGCTTCGCCGCCGTACACCAGATGAAAAGGTGTGACGCCCGTTGCTTCCTTAGGAGTCGTCCGGATGGCCCATAAAACGCCCGGCACTTCATCCGGCCAACTCCCCCCCACGTGGTCGAGCCGAGTGCGTAGAATACGGAGAATTTCCCGGTTGGCTACTTCGGCTTGACCGTTGCTTTGGGGGTATGCCACGGACGTGAAGTGTTGCTCGATGCCGTAGCTTTTGCACCAATCTTCTAGCACCTTCCCTGTGAATTGCCGCCCATTGTCGGAAACCAACCGGCGAGGGATACCGAACCTACAGATGATGTGTTGCCAGATGAATTTTTTGACCATCTGCTCGGTGATCCTGGCTAGTGGCTCGGCCTCCACCCACTTGGAAAAATAATCGACCGCCACCAGCAAAAATTTCCTTTGCCCGGTCGCCATCGGGAATGGACCCACAATATCCATTCCCCATTGATCGAACGGACATGAAACGGCTGATGTCTTCATCTCCTCTGCCGGTCGGTGCGAGAAGTTGTGATACTTCTGGCATGAGAGGCACGTAGATACTGTCCGAGCGGCGTCCATTTGTAAGGTTGGCCAAAAATATCCAGCTAGCAAAATCTTCTTGGCTAGTGATCGTCCGCCCGGATGTCCTCCACACGATCCTTGATGTACCTCTTGGAGGATGTAAGCCGAGTCTTCCGAGCTCACACACTTCAACAGCGGGCGAGAGAAAGCCTTCTTGTAGAGCTGATCGCCGATGAGTGTGAACCGACCGGCCCTCCTCCTGAGCAGCTGGGCTTCTTCCCGATCGGCAGAAATGGTGCCCGAGCGCAAAAACTCCATGATGGGTGTCCTCCAGTCGTCCAGAAACCTGAGGCCTTCCATCCGGTCAACATGTGCCACCAAAGATACTTGTTCAATTGGCTTCGGGATAATGACCGACGTCATAGAACTTGCTAGTTTGGCCAACTCATCGGCTGCCTGGTTCTTCGTTCGGGGAATCTTCTGAATAAGAACCTCGCGGAAATTAGCTTTGAGTTTTTCAAAGGCCTCAGCATAGAGTTTAAGCCGGACTTGTTGATTTCAAGGTGCGGATAGTTGCTGAGTGACCAGCTGTGAATCTGAATAAAGTGTCACCCGACCGGCTCCCACATGTGTAAGCCGGCTATGAGGGCCTCATACTGCTTCATTGTTGGTAGCTTTATAATCCAGTAGGACGGATAAGTGCATCTTTTCTTCTTGAGGCGAGAGCAACAATATTCCAATCCCTTAGCCGAGTGGAAGACCCATCCACATATATTCTCCAGGTTGCTTCTAGCTTTTGCACTTCGGTCACAAAATCAGCCAAGGATTGCGCTTTGATCGCCGAGCGGGGCTGGTATTGGATGTCAAATTCACTCAGTTCTGTCGTCCATTTGATGAGTCGTCCGGACGCTTCTGGATTCAACAGCACCCTTCCTAGCGGGCTGTTCGTCCGGGCAATGATGGTGTGAGCCAAGAAATATGGTCGAAGACGCCGAGCGGCTAGAACCAAAGCAAAGGCCAACTTCTCGAGCCCGGTGTAACGAGATTCAGCATCTTTTAAAATGTGGCTCAGAAAATACACCGGCTGCTCTTCGCCGCTCGCCCTCACAAGTGCTGAGCCTACAGCATGCTCAGTTGACGACAGATAGATATAAAGTGCCTCACCCCCGATCGGCTTGGCTAGTACAGGCAGAGAATTGAGATATGTCTTCAATTCTCCGAACGCTCGGTCACATTCTTCATCCCACTGGAACTTAGTAGCCTTGCGCAGGATCTTGAAGAATGGTAGGCTCCGGTCGGCGGTTTTGGAGATGAATCTGGACAAAGCAGTTATCCGACCGGTCAACCGCTGCACTTCCCTTGTATTTCTTGGAGGCGGCATGTCTTGCAGAGCTTTCACCTTGCTGGGATTGGCTTCGATTCCCCGCTCGGTCACTATGTACCCCAAGAAACGCCCTCCTTTTGCTCCGAACAGGCACTTTTGGGGATTTAGCTTGACTCCATATTTGCGAAGCGTTCGGAAGGTTTCTTCCATGTCCTTGAAGAGATCGGCCGCTCGGGCGGACTTGATAAGAATGTCGTCCACATAAACTTCCAGATTCCGCCCGATCTGCTCCTTGAACACTTTATTCATCAAGCGTTGATAGGTGGCCCCGGCATTCTTCAATTCGAACGACATCACATTATAGCAATATGTGCCGTCGGCCGTTACGAAGCTTACTTTTTCTTGATCTTCCCGGGCGAGCGGCACTTGATGATAGCCTTGGTAGGCGTCGAGCATACAAATTAATTCGCAGCCGGCCGTAGAATCCACCAGCTGATCTATCCGGGGCAGGGGATAAAAATCTTTGGGGCATGCTTTGTTTAAGTCCCGAAAGTCGATACAGACTCTCCACTTGCCGCCCGGCTTGGAGACTAATACTACATTAGCCAGCCAGCTCGGGAACTGCACTTCGCGTATATGGCCGGCCCCCAGAAGTTTCTCTACTTCCTCTCGGATGATTGCATTCTGCTCGGCACTGAAATCCCTTTTCCTCTGCTTCACAGGACGAGCGTCCGGTCGGACATGCAACTCATGCTGCGCTATGCCTGGGGAAATTCCGGGCAACTCATGTGTCGACCAGACGAAGACATCATGATTTCGTTGGAGGCATTGGATCAGCTCCTCCTCCAGATCAGAGGCAATAAAAGTCGTGTTCTCCGATCGGGTCGGATGGATCTGAACTTCCTCCTTTTCATCATAAATTAAAGCAGGAGGTTTCTCGGTTATGGCGTGCACTTCGATCCGGGGCGCCTTCCGAGCGTAACAGGCTTCTGCTCGGATCATCTCTATATAGCACCGCCGAGCTGCTAGCTGATCTCCACGTACTTCTCCTACTCTATCCTCCACGGGGAATTTGATCTTCTGGTGGAAGGTGGAGACAACCGCCCGGAACTCGTTGGTAGGTCGTCCCAAAATGGCGTTATATGATGAGGAGAGTCCACCACCACGAGTTTCTTTGTTCGCGTCCTCTGGCGGCTCTTCTCCCAATGAGATAGCCGTATTTGTCCAATCGCGCCGTTACCCGTGAACCCGTAGGCGGCGTTATCATGGGCAGACTCGGCTCGATCAATTCTGGTGATCGACGCCTTCTTGAATATAATGTTGACCGAGCTCCCGTGTCAACAAATACACGATGAATAGTGTAATTTGCTATTACCGCTTTGATGAGCAGGAGCGTTGTCGTGGGGCACTTCTACCCTTCTAAGTCTCGGGCCGAAAGTGATTTACGGTCCACTTGCGCTCTTGGCTACCCATTGCGTGGATCTGTAGCTGCCGGACGCCCGCCTTTCTGGCTCGGTTGGAGTATCCTCCGGTCGGCCCACCAGCAATAACGTTGATCTCACCTCGGGCAATATTGCTTCTATTCTCCTCTTCCCGAGCGGACGGTCGGGACCGTTCTCTGGACGCCCGTCGATTCTCCTGTCTTGGAGATCGGTGCCGATCGGGCGTCTGTTGATGTCGCCTCTCGGTGCGGGTCCGGTCGGCTTCATGGGTCCTTTGTCTCCTGTCGATGGGAGGAGACCACCATTCGGCACTCCTGGGGACGAGATTAGCCACGAAGGGAAGACTTCGACAATCCCTCGTGTTGTGCGTATCCGTCCGGTGGAAGGAGCAGAACATAGGGGTCCATCTCTTCTTTGGCTTGGGCCGAGCGGCAGCTACCTCTTGTACGTGTGATCTGGCATGGGAGGATCGGATTGCTTCAGCCCTCGGTCCTCTTGGCGGTTGATGAGCGGCCAAGGGTCTCCGCTCGGCAGGAGGAGCCCGTTCGGTTGGTGTTTCTTTCTTCCTGGCTGCCTGCGCTTCCTCCACATTGATATATTCATTGGCCCGGTGCAACATATGATCATAATCTTGGGGCGGCTTTCGGATGAGCGACCGGAAGAAGTCCCCGTCCACAAGGCCTTGCGTGAAGGCATTTATCATCGTCTCCGATGTGGCCGTTAGAATATCCATCGCCACTTGGTTGAATCGCTGGATGTAAGCTCGAAGCGATTCTCTCGGCTCTTGCTTGATGGCGAACAAGCTGACACTTGTCTTTTGATAACGCCGACTGCTGGCGAAGTGGTGGAGGAAGGCTGTTCGGAAGTCCTTGAAGCTAGTGATGGATCCGTCCGGCAGCCTCCGAAACCACCGTTGAGCCGATCCCGAGAGAGTTGTAAGAAAGACTCGGCACTTTACTCCATCTGTATATTGATGGAGCGTAGCTGTGTTATCGAACTTACCCAGATGATCATCCAGGTTTGTTGTTCCATTGTATTCGCCGATCGCCGGGGGCGCGTAATGTTTAGGCAGAGGGTCTCGTAGAATAGCCTCTGAAAATTGGCGATTAATCCGCTCGGGAGATAAGTCCGCTCGGGGAGCTTTCCCCTTTCTGGCGTCTCGTCTAGGCATTTCGTCGGAAGAAGATCCTCTATCTCTCCGAGCTAGTACGGCTTCAGGGGTGCGGAATAAGGCCCGATGGAATGCAACGGTGGCTTGAGGTGCTTCCGCTCGGCCACCCGATGCAGATGTTGCTTGTTGCTCCGGCCGCTCGGCGGCTGCTTTCTGTTTTAGCTCCATAAGTTTGGCGGCCCTCATCTCGACCAGAGCGTCAAGTTCTTCCGTCGAAAGCGTCACCGTGTGTTGTCGTCCAGCCTCGTCCATTGTTCCCTTTCGGATGCAGGGGCGTTCCCACAGACAGCGCTAATTTGATCCTGTCCGAACCAGGGGTCAACGAACGCTGAGGACGTGGCGCTCCCTGCTGAATCATCGAGTGCTCCGGTGAACCTGCAACAAAACCGAGCCGGGAGGGGTGTCCCGGCGACGACCCTCCGACGCTCAAGTCAGACGAGGGAATAGATGAAGGAAGTGGCTCAAAGATGAAGACCTGTGTACCTCCGGTTGAAGAAGTGGAGGCCTTATATAGACTTCTGAGGAGGCTGATGTACATATACCGAGGCACACACAAGTGTCCTCAACCCATACCCAGTATGGGCTTGTCAGAGGAACTTGCCTGACTCCTTACTGCTACAGTACGAGCACGTCTTTGATGGGACAGTGAGCCCATGTCCTTGATGGGACAGTGAGCCTGTCTTTGATGGGACAGTGAGCCCATGTCCTTGATGGGACAGTGAGCCCATGTCCTAGGATCCTGCATATCATCTGCTGTCAGAAGATGTTCCCATCCTTGCCTCTTCTTACTCCCCGTCAATCGTCCGACCGGTCGGCCGTTTCCTCGCGTCCGGCCGATCGGATGTTCTGATCCGCGCGGGAGCTTCCGGGTCATGTGCTCTGGACTGTTCGCAGCGTTGATGTTTTATTCCTTCGGCCGAGCAGGCCCTCTGCTCGGCCTTTCTTACTGTTCATCATGAGCGTCGGAACCCCGCCTCCGGCGGGGTATATTGCTTCCGCTCGGAAGCCTCAGCTGGTCGTCGCCCTCCTTATCCGCTCGGCCAAGGCCTTTGGCCCTCCTCGCGGCGTTGACTCTGCTAAATGGGGTCCCCCATTCTTACTGCCGGATCATATACATTTTAACAATCTCCCACTTATACTAAAAGACTATGCTGCCATATATGCTGTCATGCATCTGATTTCCATCCCCTCAACATACCAATCAAAAGATCTCGTCGGAAGGGCCTTAGTGAAAGGATCTGGCAGGTTATCTTCTGATGCAATCTTGGCATCAACAACTTCTCCTCGTTTCACGATGTCTCGTATCAGGTGGTACTTGCGCTCTATGTGTTTACTTGTCTTATGGGCTCGTGGTTCCTTCGAGTTTGTTATTGCACCACTATTATCACAATAAACTGTGATAATTTTGGGTAAACCAAGAATCACATCCAAGTCCATCAAGAAGTTTCTGAGCCATATTGCTTCTTTGATTGCCTCATAGGCTGTCACATACTCAGTTTCCATGGTGGGGTCTAAAATGCATTTCTGCTTAACACTCCTCCATGTTATGGCTCCACCTCCCAAAGTAAACACATACTCCGAGGTCAACTTACTATTGTCCCTATCTGATTGGAAATCCGAATCCGTGTAACCCACAGGGAGCAAATCATCTGCCTGGTAAACCAACATATAATCTCTAGTCCTTCTCAGGTACTTTAATATATGCTTTACAGCAGTCCAATGTCCCTGTCTTGGGTTACTTTAATATCTGCTAACCATGCTCACGGAAAAATAGATATCCAGTCTCGTACATAGCATTGCATACATTAGGCTCCCTACAGCCGAAGCATAAGGTACTGCCTTCATGTCCTCTATCTCCTTTGATGTCTTAGGGCACATCTCTTTAGATAAAGGTACTCCGTGCTGAAAAGGTAGAAATCCTTTCTTGGAGTTTTGCATGCTAAAATGAGTTAGGATAGTGTTGATGTATGAAGCTTAGGATAAGCAAAACATTCTTTTCTTGCGATCCCTTATTATTTTGATCCCAAGAATATGTCCACATTCTCCCAAGTCCTTCATATCAAACAGTTTGGACAACCATACCCTTACGTCTGACAATACTTTGACATTGTTGCCAATGAGCAAAATATCATCTACGTATAGTACAAGAAATACCTCAATGTTTTCGTCACTCTTCTTGTATACACAAGACTCATCCGGACACTGAATGAATCCATAAGACTGGATAATTTCATTAAACCGGATGTTCCAAGATCTCTAAGCTTGCTTCAGTCCATAAATAGATCGATTGAGCTTATATACAAGATGCTCTTTGCCCTTCGTAATGAATCCCTCTGGTTGCTTCATATGGATATTTTCTTCAAGATTTTCATTAAGGAAAGCTGTCTTGACATCCATTTGCCAAATCTCATAATCCATATGAGCATCAATAGATAAAAGAATCCGGATAAACTTAAGCATGACTACAGGTGAAAAGGTTTCCTCATAATCGATTCCCTCTTTCTGAGTATACCCTTTTGCTACAAGCCTTGCTTTAAAGGTTTCCACCTTCCCATCTATCCCTCTTTTTTTTGTAAACCCATTTACATCAAATGGCTTTTACATCATTTGATAGCTCTACAAGCTCCCAGACCTGATTAGAATACATAGATTCTATTTCAGAGTTCATTGCACTTTGCCAAGATGCTGCATCTTTATCTTGGAGTGCCTCATCATATGTCCAGGGATCAGGTTCATGTTCACCAGGGATCAAGTCCGAAGACTCTCCCAAAAACATGAATCTATTAAGATGCCTAACAACCCTCCCACTACGACGAGGCACTAATTTTAATTGTGCATCATTTGTGACACGTGTTGCAGTTTCTTGTGGCATGTCATCTTGTACAGTTGGTACTAAATTAGACATGTCTTCTCTAATTTCCTCAAGATCAATTTTACTCATGAGCTTGTTGTTCATTACATAGTCTTCTTCTAAAAATCGGACATTGATGCTAACAATAACCTTCTGATCTTTAGGACTATAAAATAAATCACCTTTCGTTCCTTTAGGATAACCCACAAACAAGCAAACTTCTGTACGTGATTCCAACTTATTAGTGTGTCCCTTTAGCACATGTGCTGGACTACCCCAAATCCGAATATGTTTCAGATTAGGCTTACGCCCATTCTATAGTTCTGTGAGAGTAGAGGGTACTGACTTAGAAGGTACCAAGTTCAGAATGTGCACTGCCATTTCCAGGGCATATCCCCAAAATGAACTTGGTAATTCTGAATAACTCATCATTGATCTAAACATTTCCATAAAAGTCCTATTCTTTCGTTCTTCCATACCATTCTTTTGGGGTGTACCAGGTGCAGACAGTTGGGATTGAATCCCAACCTCTGATAAGTAATTCCTAAACTCTCCTAAGAGGTACTCGCCACCACGATTAGACCGTAGTGTCTTGATACTTTTACCATGACGTTTCTCCATATTAGCCTTGTACTCTTTGAACTTATCAAAGCACTCAGACTTGCGGTGTTTCAAGTAAATGTACCCGTATCTCGAATAGTCGTCCATAAAAGTGACAAAATATTCGAAACCACCTCTTGCCTGGATAGTCATAGGTCCATACAAATCAGAATGAACCAATTCCAACACATCTTTGGCTCTATACCCCTTGGCCTTAAAAGGTCTCTTGGTTATTTTTCCTTCCAAGCAATATTCGCAAGTTAGAAAGTTTTCCACCACCAATTAACCCAAAGGTCCATCGGCTATTAACCTTTGAATCTTACTCAAGTTAATATGACCTAGCCTTAGATGCCAAAGATATGTTTGGTTCATTTCTGAAAGATGTTTTCTCTTATTAGAATTAGAAGATGTGCTATTAATTTCCATTTATTGCATCGTGTGAGTTATTGGATTTAGAGTATACAAATTGGCAACCAATGTACCAGAACAGATAACTACTCTATTTTTCTTGACAACTACTTTGTCATCAAAAGAAACTGAATATCCATCCTCAAATAGTTTAGAAACTGAAATCAAATTCTTTCTAAAACTTGGTACATAAAAGTAATTTCTCAAAATCAATGTTTTATTCCTATCAAAGGATAAATAAATATCTTCCACTGCAACAGCCGCCACTTTCGTAACATTACCCATGTTGTTGGTGCAATATCCCTCAGGTCAAGGTTGACCTGTTTGACCAAGCTTGAGTCTTGGTTTGGGTTTCGATGTTTGACAATACAAGACTTCGATGATATGGGCAAGTGCAGGTGCAGTTGTTCATTTGGGGAGATTGTTTGGTGCAATTCCCCTCTGATCAGGTTGGTTGAAGAAGAGTCAAATAGGTCAAGGTTGACCAGATACTTGACTGCAAAGTCCTAACTAGGATGTTAGGCAAAAGGAAAATCCTAGTGAGTGAAGCTAGGTGAAAGTCCTGGTGAGTGAAGCTAGGCAGTGAGGAAATCCTAGTGAGTGAAGCTAGGTGAAAGTCCTGGTGAGTGAAGTCAGACAGAGGAAAATCCTAGTGAGTAAAGTTAGGTGAAAGACCTGGTGAGTGAAGCCAGGCAGAAGAGAAGTCCTAGTGAGTGAAGCTAGGCAGAAGGGAAGTCCTGGTGAGTGAAGCCAGGCACGGGAGAAATCCATATTGATCAAGGCTGATCAAACATCTGTTGTTGGAAAGTCCAAGTAGGTCAAAGGGATTGACCGGATACTTGGCACGAGGAGAAAAGACCAAGTATGTCAAAGGGATTGACCGGATACTTGGCAAAAGGAGAAAAGTCCAAGTGGGTCAAAGGGATTGACCAAACACTTGGTGAGGAAGTCCTAGCAGGTCAAGGGTGACCGGATGCTAGACATGATGAACCAATAGGTCATGGATAGACCGGATGTTGGTTTGGGGGCTTGGGACTTGGTTTTGGGCAAAAACCAACCTCTGGATCGATCAGCCGATTGATTGGTTGATGCCCAGTCGATCGGCCGATCGATTGGGAAGGTCCTCGCGACAAGCCTCGAGTGGGCAAGTCGCAGAGCGCACATAACGCCTCTGGATTGATCGGTCGATCGATCCAGAGCTCCCAATCGATCCACGCCTCTGGATCGATTGGCTGATCGATCCAGAGCTCCCAATCGATCAGTGGATCGATTAGGAGATAGCGATGTTGCGCGATAAGCCCTGGATCGATCAGCCGATCGATCCAGACAATTCCTGAGAGCACAGAGGCGTTCTGGATCGATCAGTGGATCGATCCAAAGCCTCCCCGATCGATTGGGGAGCAATCCAATCGATCGGGATCCGACTGTTGGCGTCGTATTTAGCTGCAGGCATTCGATTCCTTCAGCAGTGCTTCACCGATTCATCTTAGATCCTCGACAGCAACTCCACAGCTCTCTCTAAGCTCCAGATCGCCAGTTCTTGAAGGTTCTTGGAGGTTCTTCCAAGTCAAGAGGCGGATCAAAAGTAAGAAGAAGAAAGCTAGGGTTAGGGTTTCTTGTATTCATTATAAGCTTTGTTTATAATTTTGTTCCCTTTCCTTTCTTTCAGTATTGAGAGTCTTGTAGGGCTTCTCCGCCTTCGGTAGTTACCGAAAAGGAGTGTTTATTAGTGGAGGTGTGTGTGTGTGCGTGGATCCTTGGACTAGTCACCTCTTGTGAGGTGGATACCAAGTAAAATCCATTTGTTAGCATTGTTGTAGTTGTTTCTTGTATTTCCGCTGCACATCTTTGAAGAAACAAGCAACGCCGATCACGAGCACGCGATAAGCTATTCACCCCCCTCTAGCTACATTTCGGTCCCAACACATGTAAACGGTGATTTCTCCTTCATGTAGTCGTCAGGTTTGCTGGAACCCCTGCAATGAATTGCAGACATGATCAGTGGCTCCCGTATCTACACACCAGGTACCAGTAGATAACACCACTAAACATGTTTCAACAACTAATGAATAAGATACACCTTTATAATTCTCATTTTTGAGAGGACAGTCCACCTTAGTATCCAAGTTTTATTTCCAATCATTATAATTGGGACTAGTAAGTCTATTCTCTAATATAACAGCAGGAGGTTTGAAGGCCATTTGAAATCCTAAGAATCACAAAATATTTGGTCAATACTTTAGAATTTAAAATAATATTGATTCCTCAAACAATATCATTTAAATTTACCAACACCTCAAACACCGTAAATTTTGTATGCCACGATAGTGTGGACGTATATAAATTTGAACATTTGTAAGAGGGGGGTTTACCCATTAATTTTATTATCTTGTCAACCACGCAAGTTTGAATGCATCACTTACAAACTAGTAATAGAGATCGTGGAATTTAATTAATTCCTCTCCCACTTAATTATTTAGAAACGAGGAATTTTAACATACACGCAAGCACACAAACACAACACACACATCATAGCATAAAAGGTAATAAATATAAAAACTAATTTTCCAACTATTATGGCCTTATCCAATGTCATCCTCCGTATGTCGCTAACCCTAGCTGTCCCGACTCTGGCTTCCAGCCCTAGGGTTTATTTCGTTGCGTCCTTCTTGCTTCCTTTTTCCGTTGCGCTTCTAGTCCTCAAATAGCACCACACCTCGCAAGAATATGATCTGCAACAAAATAAAATTTTAAATTTATCGATCCTATATTCCACGAAGGAATGTACATGTAATTTAGATCGAATAAAAATGTAAAATCCTAAAACTAATATAGCTCTTGCTATATTTAATTCAATCATGCACACACATAAAATGCCCTCGATATGTCCGAGGGTCCAATCACACACAAACACAATATGGCCATAATAGTTGGAACTAGGATATCTGCAACCACAGAGTTAATCTATTTGCACATTCTACTATTATCTTGCCTAAATTTATGTATGAATAGTGCATAATTTAACTGAAAACCAAACACACAGAGGCAAAAAACTAGCACTAATACCAATTGTTGGTTGCTACACCTGGATTCTGTTTGTTCCCCTGTAAAAAAATTTTGTACAAGCACGGAACTTTTTCTAGCTACCCATGTGCTCTACTGAAGTTAAACTTGGATTGCAAACGATGCTTAACATTATTAATCCATGTTGCTCTTCAGAAGTTAAACTTGGATTGGAAACGAAACTTAACATTTTTACTCTAAGTTCAACCGATGTGTTCTTCAGAAGTTAAACCATATTACAGAAGATGATTAAACATTTATTTCAAAGATTGGCTTCCAGGTTAAATATGATGAGGCACTAGGCCTTTATGGGTATGGGATCATCTACCACTTCCTAAACAAAGCCTTTCAAAGAAATTCAATATTTAAACTTATTACCCTCGATTTAACTAAAGAGACATCAATAGAAGCACAAGATTGAAACATGAAATCGAAACACCAAATCGATAACACAAAACCGATAGCCAAAAATCAATAGCCTCTTGTGTTGGTATTTCAGGATCCATACAAAGAACACAAACTAATTAATTTGAAGCAGAAATAATTAATTAGTTATACCTTTCTTTGTAGCTAAAGACCTCTTGATCTTCTGTTGTATTCCTCTCCTCCTATTGGACGTCGTGTGGACGACGGTCTACCAAGATGAAATCCACTTGAACCACTTCTTCTCCTCCAAGACTCTCGAGCAACCAAGGGATGGCAAAATAGGAAATTTTCTTTTTCTTCATCTCCTCCAAGCAACCGGCCACCAAGTGCTTCTCCTCTTCTTCTTCTTCCTCTCCAAGCAACCGGCCATAAGAATTTTCCAATCCTTGGTGTCGCCGACCCTAAGGAAGCAAAAGAGAAGACAAGAAGAAAGGTGTCGCTGACCCTTATGGGAAAGAAAACAAAGAAAGAAGAAGGGAGAGGGAGGGCCGACCACAAGGAAGAGAGGAGAGGGGGCAAGGCTTAGGTTGTGTATCTCATGAGGCACCCTCTCATTCTCTTTTATAATCCTTGGTCATGGCAAAAAAAAGGAAAGTTTTAAACATAATTAAAACTTCCTTATTTATGGCCTCCCTTTAAAAAAAAAAATTAACAACAATTAAAATCTCTCTTTTCTAAATTTCCTATTGTACATGGCAATAAAGGAAAGTTTTAAAATTGATCTCTCCCTTTTAAAACATGTAGACAACTACAAAAAAGAAAAAATTAATTAAAACTTCTCTTTTTAAATCATGGTTACAAAAAAGGAAAGTTTTATCAAAAATTAAAATCTCTTTTTAAAACATTATAGATAACTACAAATAAGGAAAGATTTTAACAAAATTAAAATCTCTCTTTAATCTCTTGTAGATAGTTATAAAAGGAAAGATTTTAAAATTTTAAAATTCTCTTTTAAAACCATGAGGATGACTATAAAAGGAAATTTTAAAATTAAAATTTCTCTTTTAAATCCCTTTATGAATGGCTACAAAAGGAAAGCTTTTAACAAAAAATAAAATCTCCCTTTAGTTCTAATGTTGTGGTCAGCCCCATGCTTGGACACCAAGCATGATTTGGTCGGCCACCTCTTGGGCTCCAAGATGATGCTTGGCCTGCCCTCTTGCTCCAAGCAAGGATGTGTCTGACCCATTACTTGGGTAAGAAGTGGACTTGGTGGATACAAGGCTTTATAGAGATTACAATAGAGACCGAGAGGAGAAATTGGTTTTAGTCTCCCGATGAGCTTGAGCTTCCTGTGTTCGCCCCGAACACCCAACTCAAATTCATCAATAATAACTCATACCACTAAAGAGTTATTATTGAAGTACCGCATCAATTTCAAATTATATTATGGGCTCCTTCTTATTATAAGTGCATTAATCTCTTTATGTTTAAGATATCGAATGTCCACTAATTAAATGAGTTACTAACAACTCACTTAATTAATATCTATCTCCAAGAGTAGTACCACTCAACTTCATTATCATGCCGGACTAGGTCCACCTCTAGGGTTTACATGACAATCCTTTTGAGCTCGTCAAGAGGACATCATCAACCTAGATTACTAGGGCACAGTTTCCTTTTATAATCAATAACACACCATATAAATAATATTATTTTTCAACTTATCGGGCATATTGATTTAATGAATTAAATCTCACCCATTGATAAATTAAATAAATAAATACTAAATATATGTGTTTGCCATTATATCGGGATTAAGAGTACGCACTTCCATAATAACAGAGGTCCTATTCTTTTATGCAATCAGTATAAAAAATAACCTCAAATGGTCCTGCTCAATACACTCAGAGTGTACTAGTGTAATTTTATAGTCAAGATAAATTAATACTAAATCACACTATGACCATTCCAATGGTTTGTCCCTATCCATTTTGGTCGTGAGCTACTATTTATAATTTATAAGGAACTGATAACATCATCTTCTGTGTGACATCACATACCATGTTATCTACAATATAAATTAAATGAACAACTACATTTAACATAAATTAAGATATTTGACCAACGTGATTCTTATTTCAAAATAAATGTTTATACAAGAAACTAGGCTTTTAGTATACATTCTAATAAAGATGTCGTGCATGTTCCTCCTCGGATCGCGAGTAGATCAAAATGTCGTCAATAAAGATGAAAACGAACTGATCTAGATACTCCAGAAAGATGCAGTTCATCAAATCCATAAACACCGCTAGAGCATTGGTAAGCCCAAATGACATTACTAAAAATTCATAATGTCCGTATCTGGTATGGAATATTGTCTTCTGAATATCAGATTCTTTAACTCTCAGCTGATGATATTCGGACCGCAGATCAATCTTAGAATATACTGATGTGACTCTGAGTTGATCAAACAAATCCTCGATCCGTGGTAAGGGGTACTTATTCCTGACGGTCATTGCATTTAGCTGTCTGTAATCGATGAACAACCTCAGAGTACCATCCTTTTTCTTGACAAACAATACTGGAGAACCCCACGGTGAAACACTAGGGTGAATCAATCCCCTGTCCAATAACTCCTGGAGTTGGACCTTTAGCTCGTTTAACTCTTTCGATGTTATACGATAAGGAGCTTTCGATGTTGGCGTGGTCCCCGGAATTAGCTCAATAGCGAACTCCACTTGCCTTCGAGGAGCCAAACCTGGTAGCTCATCTAGAAATACATCTGGATACTTTCGAACCACTGGAACGTCTAAGAGCTGAGTGCTACTGCTGTCGTCAGTATTAATTAATGACAAAAGAAATCCCTGACAACCATGCGACAACAGTTTCTGAGCATGAATCACAGAAATGATCGATATGTCGTCATCCCTGATGCTAATGAAATCCCACGAGGGTTGGTTCGGAGGTCAGAATGTGACCACCCTCGTCTGGCAATCAACCGTGGCATGATATGCAGACAGTCAATCCATGCCAACGATAATGTCGAACTCGACCATTTCTAGTACTAATAAATCAACCATGAGTATCATATTGCCAAAATCTAACGGGCAACCTCTGACCTCCTGAGTGACGTCCAATGTATCACCGGACGGTAGGGAGACAGTCAGTCACTGCGGTCTAAGAGTAGGTAGTCTACCTATGTCCCTCATGAATGCACGAGAAGTCTCATCAGATTCATGAATACAACAATCATAACTAGTAAGATTGGCCAATATAGATGTTTTGAGATCTGACTAACATTCTATACAACTTTATGATATAGGTTTACTAGGTTAAATCAATCTTACTCTATTAAGCAATAAATTATAGTAAAGTTAATTAGTTAACCAATTAACATGTTAGGAAGAGTTTAATTTATAATAATTATTATTATTATTATTATTATTATTATTTTTTATTCTTTTATTATTATTATTTTTCCCCATTTTTTCCTCTAGAAGTAAAAGGCTGTCATCCGATTTCATTCTCAAGGTGATTCATTCCATCCTATTTTTCTATTGGATAACATGTTCCCTTAATGTTGATATTTCTTCCTAGAGCAGAAGAAAATAATAACCTAAACTACATTTATTCTGCAAACTAAATCCATTGACAATGTCAAACTATGCAAGTATGTTCACTTAGTTGATCCAGATAATAGTGAACTCTTGTTACCAAATCAGTATCTACCATAGCCACGCACATGAGAAAAGATGATATAATATGTTCTCTTGTGTGGACATCCTGCACCACGTCTCGGAGCGGGAGCACGTGTAGATCTCGTTATATCTGTTAAATTATTACTCAAATATTACTACAAGTACCAAAAGTAATCATCATACATATTTGTCATCTGGAGATGTTCTGTCGTTGCTAAGTCTCCAAATATAACCTTGTCTAAGAATACCTCGGTATTCTCCGAAACATGAAAATCGACGAAAATCCGTATAAATCCGAAAATTACCCAGATTGACTTGCAAAAATCTAGGCTTTGATACCAAATAAATTGGTATCAGATTAACTCGAAAATCCAGAACACGAAGAACAGACATCGTAAACCTGCTCTGATACCAAAAGAATTGGTATCAGATTAACTCGAAAATCCAGAACACGAAAAAGTAGGCATCGTAAACCTGCTCTGATACCAAAAGAATTGTTATCAGATTAACTCGAAAATCCAAAACACGAAGAACAGGCATCGTAAACCTGCTCTGATACCAAAAGAATTGGTATCAAATTAACTCAAAAATCCAGAACACGAAAAAGCAGGCATCGTAAACCTATTCTGATACCAAATCAATTGGTATCAGATTAACTCAAAAATCCAGAACATGAAAAAGCAGGCATCGTAAACCTGCTCTGATACCAAATAAATTGTCATGCCCCGAGGGAATCCCTGCTCGAGGAAATTTCGACAACATCTCCCCTGTACCGGTGACAATCTGAAACATTACTACAATTAACTCATACACGGACAACACGGCCAGAACAATAAATATAAAATACAACAACAATCCACGCAGTTTATATCATTTCAGCCTCTGGCTGACACAACCACGCAGTTTATTTGAAAACAACCTACTCCATTACTACGAGGGAAAACGCATAACACAACAGAGAAACCATCGTAGCGAAAAAATAAGTAGAAGACCAAAACTCGTTAAAAATCCTCGAGTACAAGTCATACATCACACATATATATAAAATGCATAACAAGGAAACCAAAACCCAAAATATATGAATCCGTCGCGACATGTAGTGGTGACTAGCAACTGGAACCTTCTGACGGCCTCAACCTGAAATAGGATAAATTCAATGGCGTGAGTTCAACAACTCAGCGGGTATCGGGCTGACATGCATAGTAAGAAATAAACAATAGTAATAAATATGTGTACAGTCTCATGGAATAATGGGAAATACAAAACTATAAGAAAAGAAGAAGCTATACTCATCAGGACCTCCTATCAGGATAAATAAGGTCGTCAGATCGAAAATATCATATCTCCTGTATACATGTCAATCATATGCATCTACCAAATATGCAGCAAACAAAGTACAGCAAACACAAGCAATAAATGCAATCATGCATATGATGCAAATGACATGTCCTGGTCACACCTGACACCAGACAACCATCTCACACATGATTGAGAGACCGAGAATGTAGGGCTATGACAATTGTGCACTCTATCATCACTGCTGCTGATGAGTGACCGAGTGGACAGGATGTTGTCGGAGTACACCTATCCTCTACCCCAAATCATAAGTGGGGGAGCCCAATGCTTTCATCTCCTTGAGACAATCCAGAGGAGGGATCCCTGTCCTGCAACCACGCTGTAGTCACACTACCCATGAGCGGACCAGCGGAGCACCGACAAAGCAACTTGCTGCAACACACCCTGCTTGAATAAAAACCACTAACCCATGAGTGGTTGTGTGTGCAGATCCATATAACTAGCGACGCGCTCAACAATAATGGAGCCGACAATCGCGCAGCATGCAATCTTGCGAGATGGTGCATAACACTAAATATAAAATTCCTGACCATATCTACCTCCATAAAACATGTACCAAAAATAAAAAATTTAGGTACACGTATTAGATATGGTAACTGTCTAGTCCGATATATCATAAGGCATGGTATGTCACTACCTCTATGAGCATAAATAATCAAGAGGGTAATGAATGCAAAATATGTAAGCAAAATCAAGCATGCAACAGGTAACAAGTAGTGACATACCGATGTAGATATGAACATAATCATTACTACTCGTTAAAATCTACTATGCATATCAAATGACAATATTTAAAGATAAGTCAAGGTACCCGCCTCAAAAATGGAGATCGTATCCGAAAGATCCCACATCGAGACGCTCATCTCGAATCAAAGTCCTGTAATAAATTGTACAATTTAACTAAGTTTTATTGTAAGCAAAATAGCTAAACCAAACTCCTAATCCGATTAAAAAACTAGATTTTTAATTCCATTTAATCTCTGTTAACTACATAAATTAGATCTAACCCGAAGCTTAGATTATATCATCATTTAATCCTAATTAAATATATCTCAACGGTTAACTAGGGTTAGTTTCCTTAACCCTAATTATTCCATTTAGATTTAAATCTCGACTTAATCAACCTAAACTTAAGTAAATTCTAGTACAATTCATTCCTAGCCTTTCCCAGCTTCAACTTTGTGTACACTACAACAAGAGAAACAATTTCTCTACACCTTACCTCAATTCACCAAACCACTCTTGTTGATCCACAGCCAGGTAGTTGCTGCCAGAATAGGGGTAGCTATTGAAAACCAAGAAACACCTTGCATTTCACTGTCCAGATCAAAATGAAACTCAAGAAATCATCAGAGTCAACAACAACTTAAATCCAGAACTTACCAAATGCCAACAGTAGCCCACTGTTGGTTCACGATCAATGGGTGGCTCACGGCTATGGATCGATCTGGCCAACGACTATAGCGAAGCAACATTACCCAAGGCTAAGGCACAGCTCTAGATCGAACAACAGTGTAGATCGGAGATAATAGGGCGACGAAACTTGGATCTCAGCGGCAGTGGCTAGTAGCACCGGGCCGGTGTCGACAACGTCGACAAGGCGACACAGGGAGGCGAGCCATGAACCAGAGAAGACTCGGGGAGAAGAGCCTCGGCTTGATCGGGCGTTGGCGACCAGTGTTGGTCGTGGCCACCGGGGCGACGCGAAAAGGAGGGGGAAGGTTATGGGAGTCCTGATCGGCAGTGAGTCGGAAGGCGTCAGGGCTCGGGTGGCTGGCGACCGGAGATTTGAAGAAAGGTAGGGACTATGGAGAGGCTAGGGCAGAGATCGGGGAAACAGAGAGGTACCGATGTCGAACGATGATCGTGAGTGAGGGGGTCTCGGCCCACTATCGGACAAATGGTGTCGGCGGAGGTGGTTGCTACAACGAGAACAAGCAAAGGAAAAAGAGGGAAAATCGGCAGAGGGAGAGGAAGGGGAAAGGGTTCGGTGACGAAGAGGAAGAGAAGAGGGGAAGAAGAGGAATCGGGCGAAGAAAGGGCACGGGAAAGGAAAAGAAAAAGAAAAGAAAAGAGAAATTCAACTTTTCCTCGTTTAAATGGGGTAACTTAAATAGGTTTTCCCGTAACTCAATATTTGATCCCCTTAAATTCGTCATACGAGTTCCGAAAAATTTCCAAAAAATTTCTAAAAATTCCCTTAAGATTATTCCTTAAATAACCTATTATTATTTAATTAGTATTTGGGGTACCGTATTTTAAATTCAGTCTATGTATTACTTTGTTATACCATGTTTTCGATGAAACTAGATTATGTCTTGCATTTTCGTTGTTTGAGTTCTTATTCATTTTTAGAATTCATGCGGTTAGGAGAGAACTCAAGTCATATTAATTGGTATCAGAGCCATGGCTATGTTTCACCAATTTCATGGCAATACTATTTGTTTTTTCATCGATGTTGGTTTACATGTTGGATTAGGCTTTTCTAGTATTTGATCGTCGAAATCTTTAGCATAGAAAACCTAGGAAAGACTTAATTTTCCATATCATTTGTGTATTTCACGAAAAATATAATGAACAGTGGTGAACTATCGTCGTCTTCAGGAGGAACCGTCGTATTTAACCTAAATTTAGGTCCAATCGTAATGGTTTAATCGATTGGCTTAGTAAGTAAATCAATTACCAAGCTTAAAATAACAAACAAAATTAATGGAAATTAATTGCACAATCGATTAGTGAAATTCACTAATCGATTAGGATATCGAGATCAAATAAAGGATCAATTCTGATCAATTAGAGCAATCGATTGAGGCTACCTCGATTAAAAGTCTTGAGTATCAATAAAATCTTACTATCAATTGATTAAAATGTTTCTAATCGATTAACAGATTGAAATCATGACAGATTCGATTGGAATTGATCAACCTAATTAATTGGTATTTTTATTAAATTAGGATTGATATCTAATCGATTAACAACCTTAAACTCAAAACAAAATCAGTTAACCATCGATTGGAATGGTTTCCAATTAAAGGTTTTAAATAATCGATTCAATTTTATTCATGTAGAAATTGTTTAACTTCTAATAAATTAGAATTTAATTTCTAATCAATTAGGATTTGTATCCATGAAATAAACAATGATTTAGCTAAGAATGAATTAATTAGTATTAAATAATAATTAAATCATAAAATTTAAAAAATTTAAAGGAAGGTTTAGCTTGTTAAGGGTGGATTTTATATATATGATCATGTAATCGTATATAGTAGACTTTCAAATCGATTGGGTAAACCATATGGTATCAGTTGATTGATAAACCTTATAATGTAGAGTTATTAAGGTTAATTAAGTAATTATTTATTCAGTTAAAGTTTCTAGTATTTTCTTAGGTCTATCTATACGACGTGCTACTAAGTTGAATTATTGTGTCAGCCCAAAGGAAGACATCTTAGGTAATTTAATGCATTTTATGTTGGTAGATGTATATCTATGTTAAGAGTAATCAGCCCAAAGGAAGGTTACTTTTTGCCAGATATATACTTAAGGTAACTTACAACTATGGAACGCAATTTTGTTTTGTTCAAATCATGCATAAAATAGGTCGATGGAAGGTATATTATGCAACTGATTAAGGTTGTTGTAAGCTATATACCAAAATATATCTCATATAAAATATCATATTATGTGCATAAAAAGTCAACACAAAGGAATACACATTGTGTGACTAATTAAAGTTTGAGTTATATCAGAGAGTATCACTAGCAAATTATATTTTAATTCATAGAGTAAAATATAATGTTGTATTTAGTATATCAAAAGGAGTTCATTCATAAGTATTTAAATTTTATTTTATTTGCATAATCTTGTGTTTTATTACTTGCACTTATACATGTTATTGGCTTTAATTAAATTGTGAGCTAAAATAAATTTCTTTCTTTAATTTCAGTGCAATCTGTAACTACCAGTATTAATAATATCTCAACATTAACTAGTTTGAATTTTACTGGTAAAAAAGAATATGTGATCGTAGTCTTAAGTTGCATAGACTTAAACTATGCATTAAGGAACGATAGTCTCGCACCTCTGACCAGTACTAGCATTATAGAGCAGAGGGCTGAATTTCAGCTGTGGAAGAAATCAAATTATATAAGTCTAAGTATCATGAGGGTTTCCATGCCGACACCAATAAAGGGCTCAATAATAGAGAATGAAGATGCTAGGTGTTTCCTAAATCAACTGATAGACCGATTCACCTCAACGAAAAGGTTGAGACTACTATACTTCTTAGGAAGTTGATACCATGCGATACAGTGGTAAAGGAAACATAAGAGAGTACATTATAGAGATATCAAATATAGCTATAAGTTTGAAAGCACTAAAAGTTGATATGTTTGAAAGTATGTTAGTACATTTTGTCTTGATGTCTCTGCTTGCACGGTTCACTCCTTTTAAGATATCATATAATACTCAAAAGGAAAAGTGGGCATTGAATGAACTCATTGCTCAATGCGTGTAAGAGGAGGGGAGACTAAAGATTGAAACATCTAAGAGTGCTCACTTAGCATATGGTTCGGAAGTCAATTTAGCTATTGTATCCGCTGACACTTGGTGGGTAAATACCAGTGCTACTATTCACATAAGCATCACTATGCAAGGTTATCTCAAGAGTCGATTTTCTCTTGATGGTGAAATATATATATCTATACAAGAAATAGAAAAAAGACTACAATCAAATATATTAGTATTTTTAGACTTTATTTAGGAACTTATGTCAATTTAGATTTAGAAAATATTTTTATTGTACCATCTTTTAAACAGAACTTAATTTCAATTTCTTGTTTAGATAAATCAAGTTATTTTTGTTCATTTGGAAATAAATTTTTTAGTATTTTCTTTAATTCAGTTTTGATTGGCAATGATTATTTGATTGATAAGCTTTATAAATTGAACACTTTTACTTCTACGGTTGACAATATAATTATGCATAATATAGGTACAAAACATAAATTGACTGATGAGAGTTCATCCATATTGTGGCATAGGTTTAAAACATATATCCAAATAATGCCTAGAAAGGTTAATGTCACATGGTATTTTCAATTCCCTTGACATGTCTGACTTTGATAGCTACATAGAGTATATTAAGGGAAAGACTACTAACAAAAGCAACAAGGGCTAGCCGTTGTGATATTTTAGAGCTGATACATACGAACATTTGTAGACCATTCCCTAAGACATATTTGAATGAACACACATATTTTATTAGCTTCATAGATGACTATTCCAGATTTGACTATCTGTACCTTATTCATAAGAAGTCATAATTGTTGGACATGCTCAAAATTTTCATAGCCGAAGTTGAACTTCAACTAGGTAAGAAAATTAAAGTCGTTTAATCTGACTGTGGAGGTGAATATTATGATCGATATAATGGATCAAGTGAACAACATCCAGGACCTTTTATGAATTATTTATCTTGTTGAGTGTGGTATTGTGCCTCAATATACCATGTCTGGTACACTAAGTCAGAATGGTGTAGCTGAGCAATGTAATTGTACTATAAGAGACATGGTGAGAAGTATGATGCACTTCACTTCTCTACCAAAGTCTTTATGCGATGAGACACTCAAGACTGTAGTTTACCTACTCAATATAATACCTAGTAAGACAGTAACTAAAATTTCATTAGAGATGTGGACAGATAGACAACCTAGCATTAGACATTTACATGTCTGGGGTTGTCTAGCTGAGGCTAGTCTTTATAGACCTAATGAAAGGAAACTAGACTCAAGAACGATTAATAATAATTTTGTAGGTTACTCTGAGAAGTAAAGGGATATAAATTTTATAATAGCTTAAATAGATCTTTCTTCGAAACGGAAAATGCCAAATTTATTAAGAATGATGAGAGCACTAAGATTAGGGATGTATTTTTTTTTTTGAGGAAAATGCTAGTAATCCTCTTGTGGTCACTGCTAATGCAATAAGTAGCGATATGATTTCTATATCGTACATTATGGACATTGAATAAAGGTGATTCATTAAGCACATTGATATCATTACATAATCCTACGATTCCAAAACAAGTGTGCCATATCCACAAGTTTGCTGATGCAACCACTTCAAGAATAATTGTCGCGACCCCATGATCACCTCAAGTAAACTGACATTTTCATGTAACGGGGTAATTTCTCCATTCCCAATGCATACAATCAAAGTTATCCAACATATTAGGGAAGTTGTGTCTCTGTTAATGCATTTTAAGCAAACGTTGCATGTCAGAAACATTAATTCTTCTTAAGTATTGTAGCACAAATACTTCAATCACACATCGACAGAAGTTGACTAAGCAATCTAGAGCAGTTGTTTCACCTATTCGTAGGTACTCTTCACAAATATCGGTATGAGATCCATACGCCAATTGATGGATAGCAACCTTGCATTTCTGAATGGCTAACAAATCACGTCTTCCCACTGCATCAACCCTCCATTCAAAATATTTTGAATGATTTTGCAAGGCATGCTAAGGAATAACTCTTTTCGCATCTAAAATCGTCGTCGGAATACTTCATTGGGATATACCGGCTAATTAGAGAAATAATCATTCAAGAGTCAATCATGTCTGACTTCACGATCTCGATTTAAATACCTTCTATTAATTCTACTAAAAGAACTTTGAGCTATTAGAACTTTCATTTCCTCATGCTCAAGTAGCATCAGCATCATTTGGTCCAAGTCATCATTTGAATTAGCCAAAAAATTAGTCCACTAATCGCGGAGAATAAAACACCTAGAGCAATTAGGATCGTGAGACATTTGAAATAAATGACTATTATCAATGTGGTTTGAGAAGATAATTTTAGTAGAATGGAGGATTCTAGTTTTTATATATGAATATATAGAGGTATTTGTAATGACTAGTTGTATAATGGCTAGTTTAGTATAATGACTAATTTGTAACGGTTATTTTTAAATTGGCTAAAAATAGTAAAAAAAAAAAAAAGGGTAAAAAATGATCCGAAATGAAATGGTAGGAAGAAAAATAAAAATGGTAAGAAAAAAGTCAAAAACAATGATTAAATCATAAAAAAATATTATTTTTTGAACTATGTCCCGTCATTTGATAAAAACTTGGATTTTATATTTCGAATCCAGTTGATGGCTTTAAAAAAAATGATCATCTTTAGTAAATCAAATTATTTCTCCTCATTTTATAAACTCATTTCAATATAAATAATATTAATATAGATAAAAAATGAATTACATAAAATAAAAAAATAAAAAATTTTATAAAAAATATCTTAAAAACATCCACTACATACCATATCTCTTTTTAATACTTTCATAAAATTTAGAATGTAACTTAAACTGATCTTCTATCATCCCATTAGTATCCTTCATAAAGATTTCATACTCCTTCATTGATATTCGTATTTTTACATCTCAATTCGCTCTCTTTGTAGTTCTTCCATTTTTTTGCCACCTATTATTGAAGTCCATGTCATCAATGTCTTTAGTTTTGGATTTGCTCTTTCTTTTCGTTGCTTTTTGTCCCATTGGATGAGTATGAACTTCACAATCATCTACGTTGATAGGAGTGTCCAAATTGGATGAGGATGTCTGCCCCGTTGATTTTAAGATTTTTTATTGTTTGTTAGCACGATGACCAACTTTTTATGCAGCATATTTCTCATAATCTCTGAGAATTCGTCAAACATGTTCATAATTAAATGACTTATTGCAACGATTTTCTTGCCACATTTTATGTGCTCTCAAAGCACATCCTCATCGCTCCATCCGCTTTTATGATATGTATAAAAGTTGTTGTATATACCTGTAAATTCATTTACCATTAGATGGAGTCAATAGAAATGTGATTTTATCTTTGCTCCAACAATCCATCAGGTCGATACTTGTTGTAGAAATATGTGATTTCTTTCCAGAAAGTTTATTTCTTTTGATCATTATCGATGGTTGAATCGAAGCTAATATTGATCCATGCCTTTGCAAGGTGTATCTCTTCATCCATTGACCATTTGGCTCGTTTAGTGTCATGCACACTCAAACTTGCTTCATTGTCCAACTCTGGAACATCAGATGATGGTACTAATTCTTTGTCGGTCTCGGATACGTCTATGTTAGCCCTCCTTGATTCATCCGAGAGAATGAATGAGGGTTATGGAGAAGGAAGGGGGTGACATTACAAATTTACTTATCATGGATTGTCAATATTCGGATGGGTACATATAAAATGGAAGTTAAGGATCATTACTCGAAGGAGCCGACAAGGTTTGAGAACTCTAAAAATTTGGAGGATATTGTGGAATGCATGGAATATTTAGAAAATTTTAGGGGTAGTGCGTGGAAGTGGAAAATTGAGAATATTGAATATCAGGATGATTGCGTGAACTTTGCAAAGTTGCATTTTTAGAATTGGAAAATTTCTAAAAGATCCACTATAATTTGGATCCATTTCAAAAGAATGAAGGATGAATGGATTATAAAAAAAGAAGAATGGAATGACTTAATTGGAAATTGTTGGAAAAAAATTAGTTAGAAAAAAAAACGACCAGAAAATACTGTTGAAAGAAAGATAGAAAAAAAAAGGACAAATATTTGGTCCATGAAAAGTAGAACAGGGGATGAATTATTTATAATTACGGTCGGATCATGGTCGCGATCATGCCGTAATTGATTGTGATTCCTCCCTATGTTCATCATCCCCTCAAGTTATAGTTTGGATTGGAGTGGGTGGCTGGAAGCTGTTGACAATGGACAAGTGCCCAGACAACTTGGTGTAGGGGAGGGAGGTTTCTGACCATTCGTCTTGATCCAAATTATAATATATAAAATAATAAACTTATAGATAAATTGTAATCCATTATGATCGAATAGTAGTCATAATTCGATCCTAATAAGATTACAAATCATAAGTGGTCCAATGCTAATCATTTTTTTATTTTTTTTAATTGGGATAAGATAAAATGTGACAAAAATTAACGGTAAAAAACACAACGGTTCAAGGACTAGCTCGAAACAACACTTAACTAATATATATATTTCTTTTGAGAGGGCCCACCTTCCAAGAACGGTTTCGACATATCAATCCAGTCACAGATTTTTTTTAAAAAAAACAAGCCACAACGTGTCACAATTTTTGACACGACTTTCGGAAAAAAAATCCATAGAAAAAATCAGCGTCGGCGTTGCCCTTGATTCGATCCTACGCGGGCAGTGCCCGTATCCATTCATTTAATAAAAAAAAATGTGAGAGCATTCACGAGACAACAGGGTGCGGATATCGAATTAAAATATCATCGTAATTCGAACTCCAACGTTCGAAAATACCTAATCTAAAAAAAATTCAAACTCTTCTTCTTTATCACCGCACCGTGTCCGAGACACTTTGTCCTCACTTATCTACATTTTGCTTCAATTTAACCGGACTTAATCATATATTAGTGTTGGAGGAGAGATCCTGTCTCCTTTCCTGATTTTTTTCCTCTTTCATAATTTAACACCGTAATCCAACTTATAAATAGGGAAAGGATTAGAGGACTCCTGTTAATTACGTTCTTTCTCATTTATTACAGATCGTTAATCGAGAGCGCAGCGTCAGTGAATCGACTCAGCCATGTCCTCTCTCCGCCCTCACGCCGTCGTCGTTTCCTTCCCCGCCCCCGGCCAGCTCAACCCCACCCTCGACCTGGCCAACCTCCTCCACCTCCGAGGCTTCCTCGTCACCTTCGTCAACACCAGCTCCGGCCTCCATCGGATCCTCCAGACCTCCCAAGCTTTCCCGCCCGAATCCGACCTCCTCCGCTTCGAGACCATCCCCGATGGCTACTCTCTCGACTCCGCCGGCGCTCCCAACAACGAGGAGCTACGCCGCTCCATCAACCGCACCTGCGCAGCGCATTTGGGGCAACTCCTGCGGCGACTGAAGCAGGATCCGGTCCTACCGCCCGTCTCCTGCGTCGTCGCCAACTTCTTGATAGCATCGGAGGCGGTGGGGGCGGCGGAGGAGATGGGAATCCCCTTTTTTGTGCTCTGGACTACCAGCGCTTGCAGTCTCCTCGGTTCTCTCCATCTGCGGGACCTAATCCGAAGAGGATACGCGCCGCTCAAAGGTAAAACAGCAAGAACACAAAATCATCATTTTGGGAGAACACGAGCTTGTTTGTAGTTTCAGTAATCAACAAGTATGAGAATTTCTTTAAACTATGGATTTGTTGCTCTCATTTGTTCCTTTGTAGATCAGAGCTTCTTGACAAACGAATACCTCGATACCCCAATCGACTGGATTCCTGGCTTCGAAGGCATCCGTCTGAGAGATCTTTCCAGTTTCATCAGAACAACAAACCCTAACCAATTCTTCCTCAACTGTGAGATGGAAGAAGTGGCTTGTGCCCAGAGAGCTTCTGGTGTGATCCTCAACACATTTGATGAAATGGAAGGCAAGGTCTTGGATGCCATCAAAGCTTCCTTGCCTCGAGCCCATGCAGTAGGCCCTCTGTTCCTGCTACTCAACCAGATGAAAGGTGTGCCGAAGAATTTGAACCTTTTCGAAGAAGATCGCGGGTACAAAGAGTGGCTAAACTCTCAGAGACATGCTTCAGTCGTTTACGTCTGCTTCGGAAGCTTGGCACGTTTAAGAAGTGAACAATTGATGGAGTTTGCATGGGGTCTTGCTGATAGCAAGCATCCTTTTCTGTTGAGCATCAGGCCGGATCTTGTTGAGAATGTTGATGGTGGATTGCCTGAGGAGTTCATCAGAGAAGTCGAAGGGAGGGGTTGGGTCATGAATTGGTGCGATCAAGGCCGAGTGCTTCGCCACTCTTCCATTGGCGGCTTCCTCACGCATGGTGGTTGGAACTCCATGTTGGAGAGTGTTTGCAGTGGAGTACCAATGCTCATTTGGCCTGGCTTTGCCGACCAATTCACAAACTGCAGGTTTGCTTGCGTGGATTGGGGGATAGCAATGGAGATCGAGCAAGAAGTGAAGAGGGAGCAGATCAGGAAGCTCGTTGTGGAACTGATGGAAGGGGAGAAGGGGCAGGAGATGAGGAAGAAGGTGATGAAGTGGAAGGAGATGGCAGAGCAAGCTACTAATGCAGAGGGAGGAAGCTCTTATGCTAACTTGATGACATTAACCGAAGCTTTGTGTCGAAACGAAGTTTGAGACAGAATTTACGAATACCAAATCGAAGAACTTGGAGCATTCTTGCCGTTAAGCTATGTTAAGTTGAATATGAGAGGATGGCAAAAGCCGGAGTGAAGTATCTGTTTGTGTAACTGAATCAAGAATAAACTGTTTCGAGTGTGACTTGATGGTGCTTTCAATCGGTTCCTGTTGAATGGATTTGCCGGAGATAATAAAATTGTACGAATCAACCAAGTGCCTAGGTCGACTAAGTGTCGGGTGCACCGAGCTGCTGAATAAGTCGAGTGGCTGAGTGGAGGTGTGGTTAGATTTAGGTGGTGTTTGGTTTATGGGTTTGGGAATGAGGGAATTGATTCATTCCCAAACTTTGTGTTTGGTTAATTGGAATGGAATCAAGATTTTGGAATGAAATCCAAAAATTTGGATATGGATGAAACTCACCCCTTCCCTTGGGTTTTGATGAAATAGGATTGTGAATTAAGTTTTAGACAAAAATGCCCTTAGTATATTTGTTCATTTTTTTTTTAATTTCACACACTCTCTCTCATCATATTTTCTCGCTCCTTATTTTGTCATCACATTTTCTCTCTCAAGATATTTTCTCTCTCTTCATTCTCTCTCTATATTCTCTCCCATCATATACTCTCTCTCCTTATTTTCTCTCTCTTCATTATCTTCTATCACACTTTTTCTCCCATTATACATTTTCTACTTATTTTTTATCATATTTTCTCTCTTATCGTACTTTCTCCCTCATCATACTTTCTCTCTCTTCATTTTCTCTCATCACACTTTCTCTCTCTTTATTCGCTCTTATCACACACTCTCTCTTTATTTTCTCTAATCACACTTTTTCTCTAAGCACACTTTCTCTCTCATCATATTTTCTCTCTCTTAGTCTCGCATTTTCTCTCATCACACTTTATCTCTCTTCATTTTTTCCCATCATTCTTTTTCTCTCAACCCATTTTCTCTCTCATCATACTTTCTCTCCTCACTTTTTCATTTTCTCTCATAATACTTTCTCTCTCTTCATTTTTTCCATCACTCTTTCTCTCTCAACATATTTTCTCTCTCCTTAGTCTCTCATTTTCTCTCATCATACTTTCTCTCTCTTCATTTTTTCCATCACTCTTTCTCTCTCAACCCACTTTCTCTCTCATCATAGTTTCTCTCTCCTCACTCTTTCATTTTCTCTCATAATACTTTCTCTCTCTTCATTTTTTCCCATCACTCTTTCTCTCTCATCACACTTTCTCTCTCATCATACTTTTTCTCTTCTCAATCTCTCCTATCATGCACTCTCTCCTCATTTTCTCAGATCATACTTTCTCTCTCTTCATTTTTTCCCAACACACTTTCTCTCTCATCAAACTTTCTTTCTCACCATTTTCTCTCATCATATGTTTCTCTCACATTCAACTTTCTCTCCCATCTAATTTTTTCTCTTATTTTCCTGTAAGGGTAAAAAAAGAAATTTAGGTTCATTCCGATTGAAAATATTTAACTAACCAAACATCATTTTTAAGAATGATACCCAAGCTCATACTCATTCTCATTTCATAATACTATGATACTCATTCCCATTCCGATTCCTAGGAGAGAACTAAACCCATTCCCATTCCATAATATCTTTAAGGTGGGCGCATATGTGATTTAATACTTGTGATATCAAAATCAGTTAAATGATCTAATTTAAGATTATTGGGTTATTGGATATGGGCATCTTATATGTTGAATTTATTTTGTGCATTAATTATCATCTATGAGCTAATAATGAATGTACATTATATATAAGGTTAATCTCAAGGATTTAGGGATGTCGACCTAATTTCTTTTTCTCCATCAACAAGAAGTTTTGTGGTGTCATCATCTCCTAATTCCCTTGGAAGATCATCTTTTTGCTTCCTCTTCCTCAGGGATTGCCAAGACGATGTTTCGACAAGAACATGACTCTTCAATCAGGTAACTTATCTTTTAGTCTATGTATTACTTTGTTATACCGTATTTTCGATGAAACTATATCATGTCTTGTGTTTTTTTTATTTGAGTTCTTATTCATTTTTAAAATTCATGCGGCTAGGAGAGAACTCAAGTCATATTAATTGGTATCAAAGACAAGGCTATGTTTCACCAATTTCATGGCAATACTGTTTGTTTTTTTTTTTTATCGATGTTGGTTTACATGTTGGATTAGGCTTTTCTAGTATTTGATCGTCGAAATCTTTTGCATAGAAAATCTAGGAAAAACTTAATTTTTCATATCATATGTGTATTTCATGAAAAATATGACGAACAATGGTGAACTGTCGCCGTCTTCAAGAAGAACCATCGTATTTAACCTAAATTTAGATCCAATCGTAATGGTTTAATCGATTGGCTTAGTAGGTCAATCAATTACCAAGCTTAAAATAACTAATAAAATCAATGGAAATCGATTGTTCCAATCGATTTAATTGACACCAATCGATTAATGAAATTCACTAATCAATTAAGATATCGAAGTCAAATAAAGGATCAATTCTGATCGATCAGATCAATAGATTGAGGCTACCTCGATTAAAAGTCTTGAGTATCAATAAAATCTTGCTATCAATTGATTAAAAATGTTTCTAATCGATTAATAGATTGAAATCGTGACATATTCGATTGGAATCGATCAACCTAATTAATTGATATTTTTAATCGATTAGGATTGATATCTAATCGATTAACAACCTTAAATTCAAGACAAAATCAGTTAACCATCTATTGGAATGGTTTCCAATTGATTAAAAGTTTTAAATAATCGATTCAATTTTATTCATGTAGAAATTGTTTAACTTCTAATAAATTAGAATTTAATTTCTAATTGATTAGGATTTGTATCCATAAAATAAACAATAATAATAATAAACAATGATTTAGGTAAGAATAGATTAATTAGTATTAAATAATAATTAAATCATAAAATTTAAAGGAAGGTTTAGCTTGTTAAGGGTGGATTTTATATATATGATCATGTAGTCGTTAGCGATAAGTCTGGAAGTACTAAAAGTTGATATGTTTGAAAGTATGTTAGTGCATTTCATTTTGATATCTCTACTTGAACGGTTCATATCGTATAATACTCAAAAGGAAAAGTAGATGATCCTGTCCGAATATTGAATCAACAGATGCTGGGCACGTGGCGCTCTTCGAATTGCTGACGTAGATCTCCGACCGGTCGTGTGGATCTTCGTCGAATCCTGCAAAGAAGTCGGGCCGAGAGGGAGTTCCCGGCGACGCCCCTCCGACGCTCAAGTCAGGCAAGTGGACAACAAAGAGGTGACTTCGAATATCCGAGAATGCGTATCTCCGGCGAAGTGTGAGACTCCTTATATAGAGCTGCGAAGAGGCTCACGCACACATACCGAGGCGAATACGTGTCCTCTAACCATACCTCAGTATGAGTTTGTCAGAAGAGCTTATCTAACACCATACTGCTACAGTCTGAGCACATCTCTGATGGGACAGCGGAACCCTCTGTCGTAAGATCCTGCGTATGGCCTGGTCGTTGAACATACCTGTAACACCCCTAGAAAGCCTAGATAAGAAAATAAGGGTAATGAGAGTACGAATGAAAAGAAGATGTAAATATTCTATATTAAGATGGATTTAGATGATTAAAACTTTATGAAAGAAAAATAAAGTTGAGAATATAAATCATCTATGCATGATTTAAAATGTATGGAATTAATATGGACAAAAGGAAGAAATATGAGATAATAGATATATGTATGAAATATTTATGCATAATGCATAATATAGTAATATACGAATTATTATGTACAAAAGAAAATAAAATGTTAGAAGAGAGATTGAACCTTGGATCTCTTGTAGGGAACATGTATAGGATACCAAAGGGGATAGGAGAATTATTAGTAAAGAGAGGAAGGATTAAGTAGTTAAGAATAAGAAAGGATTCTTTCTACTTAAAAAGAAAAAGAAGTAAAAATATGCATAACCAAGTTTTGAACCTTGGTTCTCTTGTGGATGCATGCATGTGTTAACCAATTGGGATAAGAGAGGATATTGTAAGAGGAGAGATAGAAAATTTTATTAAAGGAGAGAAAAGAGAGAGATTAAGAGAGAACTCACAAGGCATATCTCTAGAATATTCCTATCATAAAGAAGAGGAATAAATGGGGAGGATGAATCAAGTCAAATTTCCTCCCCTCATTTTAGTATAAATAGGCATGGAGGGGTGACTTCAAATTCATCCTCCACTCCTCTCCCTCTCCTCCTCCCTCTTGTGCCGAGACCCCTCTCTTCTTCTTCTTGTTGCCAAGCAACACAAGAGGAAGGAAGCTCCTCTTCCTCCTCACTCCCTCCCTCTTCTTTCTTCCTTGTTGTTGCCGAGCAACACAAGAGGGAGAAGCTTCTTCTTCCTCCCCTCTCCACCAAAAGACCTAGCCACTCCTTTCCCTCCATTGGTGCCGAACCTAGCAAGCAAGAAGAAAGGTCCAAGCAAGTTCTCAATTCTAGGAAACTTAAGCGAAGAAGGTAAGCTTCCCCTCACCTGTGGTACAAGGCTTTTTATATGTTTTTATGTGAAATTTATGTAATGCCATGATATGTGATAGCATATGAAATGCTATACATAATGAGAAGAATGAAATATATGTAATTGCCATGATATGTGATAGCATATGAAATGCTATACATAATGCGAAGAATGAAATTATGTGAATGCCATGATATGTAATAGCATATGAAATGCTATACATAATGAGAAGAATGAAAAATGAAATGCATGAAAGATTGTTAAGGATATGATATGATAGTTATGCATGATAAATTACTTTGTATGGTTTGTACCAAGGGTGGGCTCCGTAAACGCCCCGGGGTCGATGGAATAAGACTCGGGCCTCGTCAGTAATGGGCTTCTGATGCCCTAGGTCGATGGAGTAAGACTCGGGCCTAGTATGTATGTATGGTAGGGTTCAAGACTTGCTACCTTGGACCTACGTATGATGTATGTGGTACAAACCGGGATCCCCAATGATGATGATATTAATTTCAAGTACTTACAAGTATAAGTTTTCAAATTCATGATGCATTGCCTGCATATGTGCTTGAATTAGCTAATGATTTGATATGATGCCATGATGATATGAGTATAATACCTTTGTATGTTATATGCTTATGATATTACGCATGATATTAATATACGATGATTTTCGGTTTTAGTGAGTAGGAAAGGAACTTACTGAGCCATGAGTGCTCACAGCTTACTTTCCTTGTACCGCAGATCAAAGAACTGGATGAACTAGAGGAGCAACAGGAGGAGCGGATAAGGATGTGTGTGGTGGTGGCTCGGCAAAGAACGATTCGGACAGATTAATATGATTAGTTATAGAATCAATATATGCATATTTCATCTGTGATATCATGCTTATTTAAATAAAATGAATAGTTTAAAAGTTTTTCTTCCGCTGCTATAGTATAACCAAAGCATGTACGTAAGTAGTATAAAGAACGTAGCGCCGCCTTTGGTTGGGTAAGAAGGGCGGACGTTACAATACCCGCTGTCAGAAGATGTTCCCTTGTCCTTTTGTCTCTTCTTGCCCCATTCCGAGCGTCCGGCCGGTTGGCAGTCCCCTCACGTCCGGCCGGTCGTATGTGCTAGTCCGCTCGGGAGATTTCCGGTCGTGTGCTCTGTGGAGACTGTTCGTAGTATTTACTACTTTATGCCTTCGGCCGAGCGGGCTATCCGCTCGGTCATACAACCCTGTTCAACATGAGCGTCGGAACCCCGACTCCCCGCCGGGGTGTTTTTGCTTCCGTTCGGAACGTTCGGTCGGTCGCCCCAATCTTTATCCGCTCGGCCAAACCCCTGATTGACCTTTTACCTTTCAACCTCCACGTGGCGTTGACTCTGCTTAAAGGGGGGTCCCCCCTCCTCACTACCGGATCACTTGCCTCATCTTCAAGTCTAGTCGAAGGAGGCGATTAGTCCGACTGACTGGACCATCAGTTGCTTCGAGCGGCGTCCATATGCAAGTACCCTCCGCTCGGACACAAAGGGGGCAACTAAAACGCCAGTCAACGCCAACATTCCTCGGTATTTTTTCGAAGTTTTCGCCAATCTCCATCATTAAGGTCGAGCACGTGCTCATTAAATGCGTTCCAGTGGCCGAATGCCACGTGTCGAGGCTGCCGTCATTGTACGGCGGTGGCATGGTGTTCTGACGGGATCGAGGCGGTTCGAAATGAACGGTGCGATGCGTGCTCCGGTTCTCGCGACCTGAATCCGACGGTGGAGGCCGCTTGGGCTCCACCCTATAAAGGCTTCGCTTTCTTCCTTCGCCGCATTTTTGCTCTCGCGTGCTCCATAGCTTCTCGCTCTCAGCATTCCGGCGACCCTGTTCTTCTGTTCTCCGACGATCTCCGACGTTCTTCCTTTGATCCTCCTTCTTCTCTGTAAGGCTCTTCCTTCCTTTCATCTCCGTTAATCTTGTGTTTTTTTGTCTAGTTCGGATTCTCTGGCCGCTGTTTTGTTTGCTATCTTCTTTCTTTTATCCTCTACCTGTCGTCTTTTTTGGTTTTGTCCGCTCGGCCAATGGCTAACTCCTCCCAACCTCATGACCAAGCTCTCGACCCGTGGTACACAACCATGGAGTCGCGCTTCGATCGGCGCGACGTCAATATTCTGATAAATAGTTTCGACATCCCCTCCGACCTTGAAATTATCCTACCCACTTCTTCCGCTCGGCCGAACAAACCGCCGCGCGGAGCTTTTTGTGTCTTCCGCGACCAGTTCACAGCCGGTCTGTGATTTCCAATTCATCCCTTTACCATTGAAGTTTGTAATTTTTTCGGCATTCCACTCGGAAGCCTGGTCCCCAACACTTTCCGCCTTTTATGCGGCATTGTCGTCCTGTTTAAAATCCACCATATTCCCCTCCGACCGGAGGTATTCTACTATTTCTACTACCCTAAACAGTCCGAGCTGGGCACTTACATGTTCCAGGCTCGACCCGGTTTAGTTTTCTTCAACAAACTACCCTCTTCCAATAAGCATTGGAAAGAATTCTACTTTTATATTCGCCTTCCCGAGCGGGCCTCCTTCCGAACTCAATGGCAGATCGGACCACCAACCTACCCCGAGCTGAAGAGATTCAAGACCCGGCCGGACTATCTTCACGCCGCCAACATGTTAGCCGGCCTAAAGTTCGACATCAACAAGTTCCTTTCGGAAGGGGTTATGTACATATTCGGCCTGAGCCCGATTAGAACCCCCCTCCCGAGCGGTTTCGGTAAGAATTTTACTTGTACCTTCGCCTTAATTGCTAACTGATTTTTTTCTTTTTCCTTTGCAGCGAACATTGTCATGGAGTCGGTGATGGCTGGAATTTTGAAGAGGAAGGCGGCGGCGCTCGAGGCCGCGGCTGCAAAAGAGATGGAGGCGCTTGGCATTGAGCCGATCGGCTTGCATGAAGGGGAGAGCGGGACTCACGAGGAGTCGGCCGCTCAGGCTTCTCTCCCGGAGCCGGCGGTGGGAGCAACTATTAGCCAAGAGCCTTCCGTCCGGGAGGAAGGCTCCGCTCAGGAAGAAGAGAGGCCTCTCCGGCAAAAGAGGCGACGATTGGAGACTCCCCTCCGATCTGCCACGTCCGTAGTCCAGCCGTCCGAACGGGCCACCGCAACTGCTCGAGGCAAAGCTCCAGAGATCGAGGCGATTTCGTCCGATCGAACCCCATCACAGTTGGACGCGTCGGCGGACCCCTTGGAGGCCATGCCCGTCAACTCCCTTCCGCCCGCTCCCCACCGAGTAGAGCATTCGACAATTTTGTCCCAATTCTCTGCGCTGGCTTTCGATCCTTCCCCGGCTTCCGCTCAAACTACACCCGGTCGACGACACACCGTCAGGGTCTCACTTCACCTCCCGACCGAAGAGTTGCTGCCCGAGGCCGATCGACCAACCGCGCCCGAGCACATGATCACAATGAAGGGGCCTCTAGCCGAAATGTGGGCCGACGCTCAGGCCCGCGTCGCGATGATTCCACTCCGCAATTTGGCCGACAGCCACATGCAGTAGGCCACTGGGGTAAGTGTTTTCTTTCGTAGTTTTTTACGCACTCCTTCCGACCGACTTTTAATGATCTTATTAATTGCAGAGATGGGTAGAGGAGATAGCTGTATCCAACCGCCTGGCGATGGTGGACGAAGAATTGAGAAGACTGAAGGCTGTAGGCGGTCCGCCCGGCTCCCAAGGCCCTTCTTACTCTGAGCTGCAGAAAGAGCTTAAGAAGGCCCAAGACTTGTTGGCGGCCGAACAGAAGAAGACGACCGATCAGGCCCACACTTTGGTCGAGCTCGAGCGGCAAGTCAAGACGCTCGACCAAAAAATAAGCCTAGCCACCACTCGGAAAAACACGGCTATCTCCGATCTGGAGAAAAAGAATGTCGAGACTCGGGGCTTGGAGCAGAAAGTAAAGGAGTTGATGGAGCAACTGGCCAACGAGAAGATTGCCCGATCGGATGAGGTGACGAAACTCGAGGCTATTTTACAAGAACACCAGGCAACCGCCGATGCTTCCCGAGCGGCCCTTAAAGAATATCAAGAGGCCGAGCCAAGTCGGGTCGCCGCCCTGAGACAGAATTACATCCGCTCGGTAGAATTTTCGAAGAAAATTTGCGAGTAGATGTACATGGCCTTTGAACTTGCCATGAATGCCACGACAGAATATTTGAAGTCCAAAGGGCAACTTCCCGATTCCGCCGTTATCCCCGCTCAGGACCAGGCAACACTCCTCAACAACATCCCGAAGGATCTCTACGAGTATTTAGAATAGGAAGTATATGTGTAATTCGTCCGCTCGGCCAAAGACTATCCTTTTTTTTGTAACTCGGCCGCTCGGCCTTAATTTCTATAATGCTATCCTTTTACTCGCTTTCTCTTTTGCTACTCAATATGAGTGTTGTCCTGCTCGGCTCTTATCACACCTCTTGTGTTCGAAAAGGATTTTTTGCGAAGTATTTTGCGTAGCTATTCCGCTCGGCTGAATATGTCTTGCTTCGACAGAAGAGTTTTTCACTGGATGTTGACGAAGTACCTTTGGAAACTTGGCCGAGCGGAGCGTATAGGTGGTCGAACGGTAATGACGGCGAGTACTTTGGGTACTTGCTCACAAGTCCTCTTTATTGCCTTCGTCCGGCCGGAGGGTTTACAGTCGCCTGCGCGACTCTCAATTTTTAACGTCGGGGCTCGACGGTATTCCGCTCAGAGGGTTTATAGTCGCCGGCTCGACTCTCGATATTTAACGTCAGAGCTCGACGATCTTCTGCTCGGAGGGTTTATAGTCGCCGGCTCGACTCTCGATATTTAACGTCGGAGCTCGACGGTCTTTCGCTCGGAGGGTTTATAATCGCCGGCTCGACTCTCGATATTTAACGTCGGAGCTCGTCGGCCTTCCACTCGGAGGGTTTATAGTCGCCGGTTCGACTCTCGATATTTAACGTCGGAGCTCGACGGTCTTCTGCTCGGAGGGTTTATAGTCGCCGGCTCGACTCTCGATATTTAACGTCGGAGCTCGACGGCCTTCCGCTCGGAGGGTTTATAGTCGCCGGCTCGACTCTCGATATTTAACGTCGGAGCTCGACGGTCTTCCGCTCGGAGGGTTTATAGTCACCGACTTGACTCTTGATATTTAACGTCGGAGCTCGACGGCCTTCAGCTGCCTTTAGCTCGGAGGGTTTATAGTCGCCGGCTCGACTCTCGATATTTAACGTCGGAGCTCGACGGTCTTCCGCTCGGAGGGTTTATAGTCGCTGGCTCGACTCTCGATATTTAACGTCGGAGCTCGACGGTCTTTCGCTTGGAGGGTTTATAAACGCCGGCTCGATTCTCGATCTTTAACGTCGGAGCTCGACGGTCTTCCGCTCGGAGGGTTTATAGTCACCGGCTCGACTCTCGATATTTAACGTCGGAGCTCGACGGTCTTCCACTCGGAGGGTTTATAGTCGCCGGCTCGACTCTCGATATTTAACGTCGAAGCTCGACGGTCTTCCGCTTGGAGGGTTTATAGTCGCCGGCTCGACTCTCAATTTTTAACGTCGGAGCTCGACGGTCTTCCGCTCGGAGGGTTTATAGTCGCCGGCTCGACTCTCGATTTTTAACGTCGGAGCTCGACGGCCTTTAAGGCTAATTTCAACACGGATGATATACGCCCTACCGAACGGCGAGGGGTCTTCGTCTTCGATGACTTGGCTCAGATAATTTTTACGCCCGGCCGAACGGCACGGGGTCTTCGCCATCGAGCTTTTGACTCGTGTAACTATACACCCGGCCGATCGGCACGGGGTCTTCGCCATTGAGTTGGTGGCTCGGATCTTATAAATCATGGAGATAGACCGCTCGGCGGATAATGCCAATTGCGTTTTTTAACATTTTGCTTCCTGCATTTCAAATATATAGCCAAACGGAAAATATACAGCATACATTACATTGGCGCACCTTTCACCCTGCCCCGGAAAGGCTGGAGATAATTTGCGCTTCATGGTTGATCCAAGTCCCAATCCATCTTCATCCGCTCGGCGGTGCTCCCCCTTGAATGCCGGTTGGATCTTTGTCTCGGGGGAGGCGTCCGCTCGGGGAGCCTTGCCTGTTGCGACTTCAGGAGACGTTCGGAATAGGGCACGATGAAATGCAACCGTGGCAGGCGGTGCTTCCGCTCGGCCACCTAATGCTGACGTTGTTTGTTGCTCCAGCGCTCGGCTTGCGCATTCTCTCTCTGTTGCTCCACGAGCTTAGCTACTCTTGCCTTGATTAGAGCATCGAGCTCCTCCGTGGAGAGCATCACCGTGTGCGGTCGTCCAGCTTCGTCCATTGCTTCCGCTCAGATGCAGGTGCGTTCCCACAGACGACGCCAAATTGATCCTGTCCGAACTCTGAATCAACGGACGCTGGGCACGTGGCGCTCTCCGAATTGCTGACGTAGATCTCCGACCGATCGTGTTGATCTTCGTCGAATCCTGCAAAGAAGTCGGGCCGGGAGGGGGTTCCCGGCGACGACCCTCCGACGCTCAAGTCAGGCAAGTGGACAACAAAGAGGTGGCTTCAAATATCCGAGAATGCGTACCTCCGGCGAAGTGTGAGACTCCTTATATAGAGCTGCGAAGAGGCTCACACACACATACCGAGGCAAATACGTGTCCTCTAACCATACCTCAGTATGGGCTTGTCAGAAGAGCTTACTTGACACCATACTGCTACAGTCCGAGCACATCTCTGATGGGGCAGCCGAACCCTCTGTCGTAAGATCCTGCGTATGGCCTGGTCGTTGAACATACCTACTGTTAGAAGATGTTCCCTTGTCCTTTTGTCTCTTCTTGCCCCATTCCGAGCGTCCGGCCGATCGGCAGTCCCCTCACGTCCGGCCGGTCATATGTGCTAGTCCGCTTGGGAGATTCACGGTCATATGCTCTGTGGAGACTGTTCATAGTATTTACTACTTTATGCCTTCGGCCGAGCGGGCTATCCGCTCGGCCATACAACCCTGTTCAACATGAGCGTCGGAACCCCGACTCCCCGCCGGGGTGTCTTTGCTTCCGTTCGGAACGTTCGGCCGGTCGCCCCAATCTTTATCCACTCGGCCAAACCCCTGATTGACCTTTTACCTTTCAACCTCCACGTGGCATTGACTCTGCTTAAAGGGGGGTCCCCCCTCCTCACTGCCGGATCAGTAGACATTGAATGAACTCATTTCTTAATGTGTGTAAGAGGAGGGGAGACTAAAGATTGAAACATCTAAGAGTGCTCACTTAACATCTGGTTCGAAAGTCAATTTAGCTATTATATCCGCTGACACTTGATGGGTAAATACCAGTGCTACTATTCACATAAGTATCACTATGTAAGGTTGTCTTAAGAGTCAACTTTCTCTTGATGGTGAAAGATATATATCTATACAGAAAATAGAAAAAAAAAACTACAATCAAATCTATTGGTATTTTAAGGCTTTATTTAGGAATTGATGTCAATTTAGATTTAGAAAATACTTTTATTGTACCATCCTTTAGACAGAACTTAATTTCAATTTCTTGTTTGGATAAATCAAGTTATTTTTGTTCATTTGGAAATAAAATTTTTAGTATTTTCTTTAATTCAGTTTTGATTGGCAATGATTCTTTGATTGATAAGCTTTATAAATTGAACACTTTTACTTCTACAGTTGACAATATAATTATGCATAGTATAGGTACAAAACATAAATTGTTCGACGAGAGTTCATCCATATTGTGGCATAGTTTTAAAGCATATATCCAAATAATGCCTAGAAAGGTTAATGTTACATGGTATTTTTGATTCCCTTGACATGTCCGACTTTGATATCTACATAGAGTATATTAAGGAAAAGACCACTAACAAAAACAACAAGGGCTAGCCGTTGTGATATTTTAGAACTGATACATATAAACATTTGTGGACCATTCCCTAAGCATCTTTAAATGAACACACATATTTTATTAGTTTCATAGACGACTATTCTAGATTTGGCTATCTGTACCTTGTTCATAAGAAGTCGCAATCGTTGGACATGCTCAAAATTTTCATAGCCAAAGTTGAACTTCAACTAGGTAAGAAAATTGATGTGCGTAAATATTGTGATCATTTATTCATGTTTTAACGCACATTCACTTGCTTTATGCATATATATTCTTTGCATGATCATCTCTTTTATCATATACTCATCATAAATACTCTTTTGCTCGTAGATCTGGTCTTTGTTTGATTTTGTGTTGATAGGAACAACTTTCGGAGAAAAAATAGCGATTGTCGACGCATCAGAATGAGGCAGAGAACACGACCGTGCAACCTCGCATGACCATGTGGCCAAACAGAAGAAGGACAGTGCACGACCGTGCAACTCTTGCGTGGTCGTGTGGCCAAACAGAGATGGATTCATGCATGGTCGTGCAAACCTACACGGCGGTGCAATCTTGCACGAGCGTATCCTAGGAGCAAAGTGTTAGAGTGTATACTAAAAGCCTAGTTTTTGTAAACATTTATTTAAAAATAAAGAATCACATTGGTAAAAAATGTCTACATTTATATGCTAACTGTAGTTGTTTAATTAATTTATATTGTAGATAACATGGTGTGTGGTGTCACACACAAAAGATCATGCTATCAGTTCCTTATAAATTATAAACAGTAGCTCACGACTAAGATGGAAAGGAACAAACCATTAGAACAGTCATAGTGTAATTAGGTATTAATTTATCTTGACTATATAATTACACTATTACACTTAGAGTGTATTGAGTAGGACCATTGAGGCAGTTTCTTTTTATACTGACTAAATAAAAGAACAAGACCTCGATTATTATGGAAGTGTGTGCTCTTAATCCTAATATAATGACAAGTACATATATTTAATATTTATTTCTTTGACTTATCAAAGAGTGAGATTTAGTTCGATAAATCAAAAGGCCCGATAAGTTAAGAAATAATATTACTTATAGTGTGTGTTGTTGATTATAGAAGGAAACTATGTCCTAGTAATCTAGGTTGATAATGTCCCCAAGAGAGCTCATAAGGATTGTCATGTTAAACCCTGCAGGTGGACTTAGTCCGACATGACGATAAGGTTGAGTGGTACTACTCTTAGACTAAGACATTAATTAAAATGAGTTGTTAGTAACTCAATTAATTAGTGGGCATCCGATATCTTAAACACAGGGAGATTAACACACTCATGATAAGAAGGAGCCCATAATGTAATTTGGGATTGGTGCGGTAGTGCAATAATAACTCTCTAATGAAATGATTTATTATTGATGAACTTGAGTTCTGTGTTCGGGGCGAACACGGTATACTCGAGCTCGTCGAGAGGCCAAAACCAATTTCTCCTCTAGGTCCCTGTCGTAGCCTCATTAATGCCTCATATTCACTCAAGAAAAACCCATCTTGGTGTCCAAGAGGGGGCCGGCCATGGCTTGATGACCAAGCCATAGGGGCCGGGCACTTCCTCCTCAAAGGTGTCGGCCTCTTGCTTGGTGCCCAAGCAAGAAGGGGGCCGGCCACATAATTCAAAGTATGAGGGGTGTTTTGAATTTTTAAAATCTTCTCTTTGTAGATATCTACAAGTTTTAAAAGAGAAATTTTAAAATTATAAAACTTTCCTTATTTGAATTAGGTCATATGGTTTAAAAGAAAGTTTTAAACTTTCCTTTTTTAACCATCCACATAGTTTTTAAAAGAGAGTTTTAAATTTAAAACTTTCCTTTTTTGTAACCATATTAAAAAAAAAAATTTTAAATGAGAAGTTTTAAATCTTAAAACTTGTTTTAAAATTTTCTTTTTTAAAAAAACATCCACATTAAGAAATTATTAAAAGAGAGCTTGTAAAATTTTATAAGAGCTTTCCTTCTTTGGTTATAAAATTTTTACAAGATATATTTCTTCTTTTAAGGGCCGACCACCCTTGCTTGGTGCCCAAGCAAGGGGCCGACCATTCAATCAATTAAGAGGAGAAAAGGGAATTAAAAAGGAGGAAAGGAAAATAAGAGGAAGATTTTAATTTTTTGTAAAAATCTCTCCTTATTTGCCTTGGGCAAGTATTATAAAAGAAGGGGAGGAGAGACCTTATGATGTATCAATTCTTATTCTCTTGCTTGTGCTCTCTCTTGTGGTCGGCCCTCTCCCCTTTCCTTTCCCCTTACTCTCTTTTGTTCCTTGGTGGTGGTTGTGGTCGAAACTTAAGAGATGGAGGAGGAGCTTTTGGGTGGTGTTCATCTTGGAGGTCCGTCGCTCACACGACGTCCAAGAGGAGGCGAGGAATACGGCAGAAGATCAAGAGGTCGTTGCATACAAAGAAAGGTATAACTATCAATTATTTTCCGCATCATGTTAGTTTTTCTTTGTATGATTTTCAAACACAAGAGGCATATGATTCTAGAGTTTTGAATTTGTCACTACAACAAAAACATTAAAAGACAACGGTTAAAAACCGTTGTCGTAAGCCCTTTACAACCGTTGTAATTGGCAGTGTTGTTAAAAGTGGAGGACTATGACAACGGTTTTAAACCGTTGTCTTTGACTGAAAAGACAATAGTTTTGCAATGGTTTAAAACCGTTGTCTTTGAATGAAAAGACAACGGTTTAAAACCGTTGTTGTTTAGAGTATTTTTTTTAATAACATTGCCCGTTACAATCATTTTTGGGGCTAAGACAACGGTTTTTAACCATTGTCTTTGAGGGTGATAGACAACAACAACTGTTTTAAATTATTATCTTTTAATACCAATATATTATATTTCAATATAAATATATAATAAAGAATCATAATCACAAAAGAAATAATATTCCTCACATCAATATCATTCAAAATGTTACTTATACAAGAATTACAATCACAAAAGAAGAAACATGACTCATGTTTAAATAAAATTTATCTCAATACAAATAAACAAATAAGTTCCATTTATAACTAATGAACAATATCCAACTAATGAACAAGTCCCATCACAATCTTCAACTTGTAGGATTTCATTGAACTTTTTTTTCTCATTTGCTGATTCTTCTTCAATCAGTATATAAGAATTGGCAGCCACTGTTATAGCCTTGCATATAGCAAAATGAATAAAGCTCAATGGAGTGAATAGATTCATGTAGCTGAAACCAAAAAATTGGGACAATCATAGCTTAATGAAGATGATGTAAGAATTGGCAACGAGTTAATTCCAATAAACTGACCAGTCCTGCCCCAACATGATCACAAATGAAAGTTGCATCCCTGTATCGCTCTTCCTCTATAGCTCTCTGTGGTAACAAGAGTGCTTAGAATATAAATTAAATACAATAAGTGCATAAGACAAGTTTCATACATTCATAATAGTCAATGCTGCTCCAACAATATCCTTTTTTGTAGTACCAGTTATGGCCAACTTCAGCTTTGCAGCTTCTCCATAATCCTCTCTTAAAATAGCCTCATTCAATTGTGACTAAAATAAGGCCATCACATAGCATGAAACTATCAGCAAAACTAAAGCCACAGTGGTATGAACAAAATTGTACACTAGAACATAATAAACTTGACTCTAACAAGAGGAAATCAAGTTTGGTATATTCAGTTAAGCTTCAACTTCTAATTTAGTGGTGTTGTTTGTGCTACTCTCTTTGGGCATAACAAGCTAGAGTGACCATGGTCCAAAACTTTGAACAAGACTGATTTTACCAGCCAGTTGATGGCCTATACCATGTGAATCATTTTCATATAACCTTTACAAACCTATAATAGGATATGAACTAACATTGGCATAAACCAAATTGTGCTAACTATACCAATTTTATGGATTAGTATAACTGTTAGAACCAGCTGATATCATTTCAACTCGTCACAAGGACTCTTTGAGGGTTTTTTTTACACTGTTTAAGTTATTTTATACTTCTAAACCCAAACATTTCTTATTTGATTCCCTTGCTCTTTACAATATTCCACTCAAATGGCTGATTCTCTTAATTGATTAATCACAAGCGGATGCACAAGACGACTGACAATGAAATAACCATGTAATTGAACATAAAAGTAAAATAGTTTTCTTTATAAATAAATATTAACCGACCCAACTCCACCACCAATCTGAAAACATCAATCAAAGACTAGAAGATTTTACCTTTAAGACGGAAATAAGTTTCTCGTGTTCTTCAATCTCCATAAAATGCTGCTTCCACCTCTCCCAATCCCAATCCTCCCCATTTTCCTCGACCGTAGTCACCTTCTTCTCCTCCTCCGTAATGCAACCAACAAATTTGGATGGATGACGCCTCAAAACACTATTGCATTAAAATACAAAAGAAAATCAACTTTTTTCCTGATCCAAAAATCTTAACCTAATGTTTACATAACTACACTTCATCAAATGAATGTACAAAGTAGAATACTAGTTTGTTTGTGTTGCATATAAAGCAAAAAAAAAAAAAAAAAAAATACAACCTAGTTACTAAAGAATGATCAAACATATGATTTATTGGTTGCACAATAAGGGCACCATCAACTCTTGCCTCTGACATGCACTGGAAGAAAAGGCAAATATGTCAGGGATTTTTTTTTTTCATTTAAGAGCATTAAATAAGTTACAACAAATCACATATGATTGATTGCAGCAAGACAACTTGGAGTCTGACCACCAGATGGTATTGTAAGAAATGGTAGTTCTTCCTTCTATCACTTTATTTTTAGCAAAGATGAAGAGTATATTCAATAAATTGCTCCACAATGTGATATACAATCATTCTCGAACAAAAAAAAGTAATGTATCAGTAAACTCATGATTACTGGTAGGCTGGGGTCCTAAACAAGTATTACAAATAGTTCTTTTACTGAATATATAGCAAATCTAACTGTGAAAAAAATTGGAATGTGAAGATAACAACAATACACTACTATTAGGCAAAGTATCAAACAAGTATCAACAAAATACAGTTCCTTTTAATAATGCATAAAATGCTATTATACCGCCAATTTATCAACCATGACACTGGATCAATAATTCCAATAATGTGCACAAGGATAAATAGATAATATGAGACAGTTAGATTGTTTGAGTTTGGAACAATATAGGAATGACTGATTTCCAGCAATAAAATTCTAAAAGACCAAATCTCAAACGTCCAACATAGTTGGTGAAAGACCATAGATTCATACGTCAAATGTCAGGCACATAACCCGTCGTACTAACCTAAAATAGAACTCCAACTTAGGGCAGCTAAATTCTTCGCCTCTTATTGCTTCAAACCGACTTCCTTAACCCCAGAGATTATTTGAAACTCCTATCCAAAAAAAATCCAAGTACCTTGAGCAAGAAATCAGCGTCCCCAAGGACGGAAGGCTCCTGGCCAGGAAAATAAGGGTAATTCTCTGCAGCCTACATGCCAAGGAGGAATCATCAGCATCAGATTCTTTGTTCTTAGAGGTTTGGATTGTAGGTTATTTTCTTTGTAACGACTTGGATGCTGAGATCTCTAGTTATGGTATCATCTCCTAGAAGCCAACATGACTACATGAAAGGCAAGCAAGGTCATGGATTCTAGTGAGTACTTAGATAGACTTGAACCTTCCTATAGTATCATCTCTAGTTATGGTACAATCATTTTTAAGAAACTTAAAGGGAAGTTGTTGATGTAGTTGTACTTGAGTTGGACTCATTTTAATGTGTTGGCAAAATCTATGACGTTATGTTTAAGTTGGGCAAAACTTCTATATCCTCAAGCTTTAATCCATACAACAAACTTTAATGAGAAAAGTAAATGACCAAATTAAAGATAAAAATATGTTATAACTACATGCGCAAAAGGAAAAAAATAACATATTCTGATGCATAAAGCAGCTGGACAACAAAACATGCACTTGTCTAAGAGTTTTCATACCTGATACAGAGCATGACTTAACTCTTACCTAGCTGTGTGTAATTGATTCTCAAGTGCAAAATTAGATAGCATCAGATCATCTTATTCCTGTTTCAGTAGAAGAAAAACAACATTAAATTCCTTAAGGATTAATACATTGGCTGTAAAGTATAAAGAAGGATTATTCTAGAAAATTAGGATAAGGACAAGCGTGTTCTGATTACCGCATGCTCCCATCTCCCATGTTCTGATTACCTCTTCTAACAGAACACCTGTGACAAAAGTCTTCCATGAGTTACAAGAAGATAATTCAGGTCAAACTTCAAATGATTAGGTATTCTATTATTGAGGTGGATATATGCTTGCTCTCTGTTTGCTTTAATGGGGATCCAACCAATGTCCCTCATTATCCTAAAAATCTGCAAACGCACCATGGTTCTGCATATATTAGTTGATACTTTGCTAGAATTTGAGATTAGATAAAAACTGGGAAATCATCTCACTGAAGCTTGAACATTAGAACACACACTACCTGGCATGTAGAAAGTGATTAAAACATGATTGATAAATAAGGACCATTTTGATTGCACAGAATAGAACAATAACAAATTCGATGAACATGAGCTCACAAAGTTACAACATTTGTAGTTACAAAATGACAAGGTTCTTGTGAATCAAGATTTGTAGAAAAAATATCACTGTTTGATCATCCTTCCAGCCAATACAATTGCTCACACAATTAGATTTTCCCTAAGCCTTTGGATTAGCATAAAGCAGCTCATTGAATCGAACCTACCTCACGATGTCCATGATTTAAAGCCCGAGATAAGCTCAAAACTCAATGGAAACACATCGCATAGTAAATCTTCAATTCTTCATCCTAGATATCAAGAATCAAATGTAGCCAACAAGGTAGCCAAAACATGGTAATCAAGGAGACTCATCCAATAGCTCATCCTCAAAAATTTTGCAGGTAGAGTGTAATAAATGCTCAATTTCTTACAATAGAATGATTGGATATGTTCAACAAGTAACCTCACCTACTAAGACTAACACCTGAGCATGTTTTCTTTGCAAAGCAAGAGACATCAAAATTATGATATTTAACCATACGACTACGAGCAAAATCCTGAAAGGCATGGTACAATAATCAGTATTTGGAATTAGGTAAAAGTGCCCAAACAATTAAAGTGCAGTAAGAATTTAAACAAGAAATAAACTTCTGCGGCACAAATATATATATATATATAGGTGAACTTAGATTATTTATCATTTCTAAGTGTCTTCCAAATCCTTATAGTAGCATAATGGAAGGAAAAGAAGTAAGTTCGATAAATATACCAAAAAAAAAGGTCAAATTGCTTAGATCCCTTGTTAAATCTTGGAAGGATAATGGAAAAAATTTGCAAAATTATGTGGAAAATGCGTTCCATTTCAAAAATGAGCTCAGAATATGTAACTTGCTCTTATTTTTGGGTAACTCAACTTCCATTCACTAGGAAGCATCACACAGCCAAGCAAGTGCGCAAAACCACGATTTTAACATAACCACCAAAAAAAACATCTAGAGGGAGTTGCAATTATGCCGCGCGAACGAGGATTGTGTAGCAAAATAAATATACTCCAAAAGGGGGTAGGAGATCCTCAAGCTACAATCCAGAGCGAGAACAGCAAGCGGCAACAAAAATCATATACAAGGAATGGGGAGGTGACCTGGGCGACGTAGAGGAAAGAGATAGACCGAGGGTTGCGGCCGGCGGCGAGGGAGGAGGTCGCGGCTGGAAAGCCATAGGAGACGCTAGGGAAGATTCCTCAAATATGCTCTCGCAGAGAGAAGGGCGGCAAGATCGAAGAAAGGAGCAAGCGTTACATGAGGATAAGGGAAGATTCCTCTGGGTAGAGGGTGGGGTTAGTCGTAAATGGACTTTTGCTTCAAGAGAGAGGGAAAAAATCTTGTACCTTGACCTTGCGATGGATGTGGTTTGTTTGGTCAGATGCAACCATTCGATTCCGACGGGAACAAGAAAGCGAGCCATGGGAGGTGCTCGCTTCATTGTGGAGGAAGATCCAGCAGGATGGAGTGAAGAGATTATATGAGGAAAGGGAAAGAAAAATTACTTAGCTACATTTGGGAGCGCGAAGGGGAAAACAAGGCGCCGAAAAGATTTACGGAGAGAGGGAAAGTAAAACTACGAGGGGAAATGATGAAACAAATAAAGTCAAAGACAACGGTTTATCAAAACCATTGTCGTAGCTCCTAAAAAAGCGCTTAAAGACAACGGTTTTAGATAGTCGTTGTAAAATGAGTTGTTGATTTTAAAAAAAATTGCTCAATGACAACGGTTTTCACAAAACTGTTGTCTTTTGTATTTTATGGGAGCTCAAAGACAACAGTTTTAGATAAAACCATTGTCTTTTACCAAATTTACAACAGTTTCATCTAAAACCGTTGTCTTTGTGGTGTTGTTGTTTAACATTTTTGTTATAGTGTGTGATTCGAGTTTGTGTTTTCTTTTGTTTTTCGAATTTGTGATTCGATTGTTCCTTTTGGTTAAACCTAGAGTTATATAAGGAAATTAAATATTAGATTTCCTTAAAAGGTTTTGTCTAGGCGGCGGTAGATGATCCCATACCCAAGAAGGACTAGTGCCTCGCCATGCAGTCCTGGAAGCCAATTTTGGAAATTAATATTTCATTGAATTTATAACATAGATGTATTTGGATCAATAATGTTAAGCATTGTTTGCAATTCAAATCTAAACCATTAAGAACAAATAAGTTAAATTTGGAATCAATAATGTTAAGTTTCGTTTGCGTTTCCTAATTTAATTTCTAAAGAACACAATAAGTTGTTTAGGAAAGGTTCGACACTTGTACAAAATTTTTGTACAGTAGAACATGTATGATCTTCCTAGGACCAACCAACAATTGGTATCAGAGCTAGAGTTTGCCTCTCTGTGTGTTTGGTTTTCAGTTTAATTATGCACATGTCATACATAATTTAGGCAGGGTAATAGTAGGATGTGCTAACTCTGAGGTTGCAGGATCCAACTATTATGGCTTACAGATATTGTGTGTGATTGGACCCTTGGACATGTCAAGGGCATTTTTGTATGTGCATGATTGTATATATTAAATACAGCAGGAGCTGTATTAGTTTTAGGATTTTACATTTTTGTTTCGATCTAGATTACATGTACATTCCTTTGTGGAATATAGGATCGATATATGTAAAATTCTATTTTTTGTCACAGATCATATCCTTGCAAGGCATGGTATTATTGGAGGACCAGAGGCGCACCTAGGGCTAGCAGCACGCGAAGGACAGTGATGGAAAAGGTCATAATAGTTGGAAAATAATTTCCATATTTATTGCTTTTATTTACTATTATGTGTGTGATGTATGTTTACTAGGTCAAAATTCCTCACCTTAAATAACTAAGTGGGAGAGGGATTTTTTTAATAAATTCCACGGTCTCCATTACTGGTTTGTAAGTGATGCAAACAAACTTGCGCGTTGGCTCTGAGTGCCTTCCTCCATATCGGATGAGTTTGTTTTTGGATCACTAGATCAAACTTCTATTTTGGATGACTATAGGAAATTAATTAGAAGCGTGTGATCTTCCCCATAGAAAGGGGCACAATCTTATTTAATGGATTAAGTGTCAAGTAATGGTATACACTTAGACACATCTAATAGTATCATCCCCATCAGAGTCACTGCTATTATTTGTGTGACCAAAGAAAAACCAACTATTAATTTTATTTGTCATAAAGTTAGGTTGACAAGAATAAAATTAATGGGTAAAACCTCCTCTTACAAATGTTTGATTTTGTATACGTCCACAGTATCGTGGCATGCAAAATTCACGGTGATTTGAGGTGTTGGTTAATTTAAATAGTATTGTTTGAGGAATCAATATTATTTTAAATTTAGAGTCTTGACCAAAGTTTATTTTGTGATTCTTAGGATGACTTTCAACCCACTGGCCATCATACTGAAAGAGAACAAACTTACTGGTCCCAATTATACAGATTGGAAAAGAAACCTGGACATTGTCCTAACTGCTGAGGGCTATAAGTTTGTACTGTTAGAGGAGTGCCCTAATGCACCTAATGGTGAGTCTACCCAAGAGGAGATTGAGAATCATAGGAAATGGGTAAAGGCAGATGAGATGGCGCGGTGTTACATTTTGGCTTCAATGTCAAATGTGCTGCAACATCAACATCAGGATTTACCAACAGCTTATGATATAATGAACAATCTCAAGGATCTCTTTGGTCACCAGAATCGGGCCGCTAGGCAAGAAACTATGAGAAAGTTAATGACAGCCACCATGACAGAGGGGACTCCCATAAGGGATCATATCCTAAAGATGATGGCTTATTTAAACGAAATACAAATCCTTGGAGGAGAAATCGATGGGGAAACCCAGATCGATATCATTCTCCAAATGCTACCCAGAAGTTTTGAGCATTTCTGCCTGAACTATAATATGAATAAAAGGATGTATTCATTGGCGGAACTGCTGACAGAACTTCAGGCAGCAGAAGGGATATTTCATCATAATTCTCAAATTCACTATGCTGAAAATGGTTCTACTTCTAAGTCGAAAGGCAAGAAGAAGAAGAAACAAGCTGTTTCAGCAAAGAAGGTGAATAAACCTCAAGGTAAGCTGTTTCCGTTAAGGAAAGCTGTTACAGACAGTGCCTTATCGTAGTGGGAGAGTTGTTAGGCAACCCGAGAGATTCATGTTTTTTGGAGAATCTTCAGACTTGATCTTGGGTAAACATGAACATGACCCCCGGACGTATGATGAAGCACTTCAAGATAAAGATGCAATATCTTGGCAAAAGGCGATGAATTCTGAAATAGAATCTATGTATTCTAATAAGGTCCGCGAGCTTGTAGAACCACCAAATGGTATAAAAGCCGTTGGATGCAAGTGGATCTACAAAAGGAAAAGAGGGACAGACGGGAAGGTAGAAACCTTCAAAGCAAGGCTTGTTGCGAAAGGGTACACTCAGAAAGAGGGAATCGATTATGAGGAGACTTTTTCACCGGTAGCTATACTTAAGTCTATCCGGATACTCTTATCCATTACTGCTCATATGGATTATGAGATTTGACAAATGGATGTCAAGACAGCTTTCCTTAACGGAAGTCTTGAAAAACACATCCATATGAAGCAACTAGAGGGGTTCATTGAAAAAGGCAAAGAGCATCTAGTGTGCAAGCTCAATCGGTCTATTTATGGACTAAAGAAAGCTTCAAGATCTTGAAACATTCGGTTTAATGAAGTAATCCAGTCATATGGATTTATTCAGTGTTTGGATGAGTCTTGTGTATACAAGAAATGTAACGGAAACGTGGTGATATTTCTTGTACTATACGTAGATGACATTTTGTTAATTGGCAACAATATCAAAGTGTTATCAAACGTAAGGGTATGGTTTTCCAAACAATTCAATATGAAGGACTTAGGAGAATGTGCACACATTCTTGGGATCAAAGTCATAAGGGATCGCAAGAAAAGGATGTTGTGTCTATCTCAAGCTTCATATATAGATACAATCCTTGCTCATTTTAGCATGCAAAACTCCAAGAAATGTTTCTTACCTTAGCTTTTAGGCATAGAGTAGCTTTATCTAAAGAGATGTCTCCGAAGACATCAAAAGGGATAGAGGATATGAAGGCAGTTCCTTATGCTTCGGCTGTGGGAAGCCTAATGTATGCAATGTTGTGTATGAGACTGGATATCTGTTTTACCGTGGTCATGGTTAGCAGATATCAAAGTAACCCTGGACAAGGACATTGGACTGCTGTAAAGCATATATTGAAGTACCTGAGAAGGACTAGAGATTATATGCTAGTTTACCAAGCAGATGATTTGTGTAAGGGATCAGTAGTCGGGTAGAATGGGGGTTGGATAGCTAGGTCACCCCCAATTTCGATTCATCTCTACAAGGTTAGTTACGCAAGCGGAATACGAAAACTAAAGCAATGAAAATAAATAAGTAAGAGCAAATGCTAACACAAATCCTTTACGTGGTTCGGAGATTGCTTTCTCCTACTCCACGGTGTGTCCTTGAGGTGGACGAACCCTTGATCATTTGGTGGATCAATCCCCGGCAATCTCCGGCTAGCTCTTACTCCTTCTCGGTGGAGTACAACCTCTCTCAAAGCTCTCTTCCTCTTACAAGATGAAGACTTAGATTAGGAGGAAGAGAATGGCTTGGAAACTTTAGACAATTTTTAAGGAGTTATTCAACAAGCATGAGTAACCTCCTTCAAGCCCCAAAGCTTCCTATAAATAAGAGGAGAGAGTTTATCATCATATCAACTCATCTCGACACCAGTCGACTGGCAAAACCATCAGTCGACTGGTGTTACCGTTGGAGGTAGCCAATGACTACTTCGCAGCACCAATAGTATGCCAACGACCATTTACCAGTCGACTGCTAAAACATGCAGTCGACTGGTGCAGTCGACTGTTAAAACATGTAGTCGACTGATCCACACTGACCGAACGAACATAACCATTCTGTTCGCACCCGGTCGACTGTGCGGTCGACTGCACCAGTCGACTGCTAAAACATGCAGTCGACTGCTACAGTACTGCTATAATAGAGCTACAGTACTACTACAGTAAAACCCTAAAACTAGGATTTTACTCCGAGTACAATTTCTCATGCACTCGTACGCTCACCCTTACGACTCATTTGACACTTCCTTTGCAGCTTTAACCTCTTGCCTTCAAACCTACTTCCTTTGGCTCTCGTCCCTTAGATGCATTCAAGCCCGCGGCTCGTCCCCAATGCCACCCTTCGTGTATGCCTCAAAGTCGCTTCCCTCGGCCCTTGTCCTCGCTGCCTTCTCCACGGTCCCTCGGATGCTTTATCCTTCACCGGACCCGAAGTCATCAACCTGAGTCGCATGTGTATTCTGCAAACCTGCACAACTCAAATACACATATCAAATACAAGGGTGAACCTAACTTAAACTCTTTGACATACACATCAAAACTATGATCGTACCGATCAAAACTTAGGTCGATTGCACCAACAATTTGCTCCCTGTCGGTTACACGGATTCAGACTTCCAATCAGATAGGGACAATAGTAAGTCTACATCAGGCTATGTGTTTACTTTAGGAGGTGGAGTCATTGCATGGAGGAGTTTTAAGTAGAAATGCGTTTCAGACTCAACCATGGAAGCTGAGTATGTGGCAGCCTCTAAGGCAGTCAAAGAAGCTGTATGGCTTAGGAACTTCCTAATGGACTTAGATGTGATTCCTGGTTTGCCCAAAATCATCATAATTTATTGTGATAATAGCGGTGCAGTTATAAACTCGAAGGAACCACGAGCCCATAAGGCGAGTAAACGTATAGAGCGCAAGTACCACCTGATACGAGACATCGTCAAGCAAGGAGAAGTTGTTGTCGCCAAGATTGCATCAGCAGATAACTTGACAGATCCTTTCATTAAGACCCTTCCGGAGAAAGCTTTTGATCGACATTTGGAGGGGAAGGGAATCAGATGTATGGCAACGAATATGACAACTTAGTCTTTTAGTATAAGTGGGAGATTGTTAGAGTATATACTAAAAGCCTAACTTTTGTAAACATTTATTTTAAAATAAAGAATCACATTGGTAAAACATGTCTACATTTATATGCTAATTGTAGTTGTTCAATTAATTTATATTGTAGATAACATGGTGTGTGGTGTCACACACAGAAGATCATGCTATCAGTTCCTTATAAATTATAAACAGTAACTCACGACTAAGATGGAAAGGAACAAACCATTATAACAGTCATAGTGTAATTAGGTATTAGTTTATCTTAACTATATAATTACACTAGTACACTTAGAATGTATTGAGTAGGACCATTGAGGTAGTTTCTTTTTATACTAACTAAATAAAAGAACAAGACATCGATTATTATGGAAGTGTGTGCTCTTAATCCTAATATAATGACAAGCACATATATTTAATATTTATTTCTTTGACTTATCAAAGGGTGAGATTTAGTTTGATAAATCAAAATGCCCGATAAGTTGAGAAATGATATTACTTATAGTGTGTGTTGTTGATTATAGAAGGAAACTGTGCCCTAGTAATTTAGGTTGATAATGTCCCCAAGAGGAGCTCATAAGGATTGTCATGTTAAACCCTGCAGGTGGACTTAGTCTGACATGACGATAAGGTTGAGTGGTACTACTCTTGGACTAAGACATTAATTAAAATGAGTTGTCAGTAACTCAATTAATTAGTGGTCATCCGATATCTTAAACACAGGGAGATTAACACATTCATGATAAGGAGTCCATAATGTAATTTGGGATTGGTGCGGTAGTGCAATAATAACTCTCTAGGGGAATAAGTTATTATTGATGAACTTGAGTTGTGTGTTCGGGGCAAACACGGGATACTCGAGCTCGTCGGGAGGCCAAAACTAATTTCTCCTCTAGGTCCCTGTCGTAGCCTCCTTAATGCCTCATATTCACTCAAGAAAAACCCATCTTGGTGTCCAAGAGGGGGCCGACCATGGCTTGGTGACCAAGCCATAGGGGCCGGCCACTCCCTCCTCAAAGGGATCGGCCTCTTGCCTGGTGCCTAAGCAAGAAGGGGGTCGGCCACATAATTCAAAGTATGAGGGGTGTTTTGAATTTTTAAAATCTTATCTTTGTAGATATCGACAAGTTTTAAAAGAGAGATTTTAAAATTATAAAACTTTCCTTATTTGAATTAGGTCATATGGTTTAAAAGAAAGTTTTAAAACTTTCCTTTTTTAACCATCCACATGGTTTTTAAAAGAGAGTTTAAATTTAAAACTTTCCTTTTTTGTAACCATGTTAAAAAAGAAAATTTTAAATGAGAAGTTTTAAATCTTAAAACTTGTTTTAAAATTTTCTTTTTTTAAAAAAACATCCACAATAGAAAATTAAAAGAAAGCTTGTAAAATTTTATAAGAGCTTTCCTTCTTTGTTTATAAAATTTTTACAAGATATATTTCTTCTTTTAAGGGTCGACCACCCATGCTTGGTGCCCAAGCAAGGGGTCGGCCATTCAATCAATTAAGAGGAGGAAAGGGAATTAAAAAGGAGGAAAAGAAAATAAGAGGAAGATTTTAATTTTTGTAAAGTTCTCTCCTTATTTGCCTTGGGTAAGTATTATAAAAGAAGGGGAGGAGAGGCCTTATGATTTATCAATTCTTATTCTCTTGCTTGTGCTCTCTCTTGTGGTCAGCCCTCTCCCCTTTCCTTTCCCCTTGCTCTCTTTTGTTCCTTGGTGGTGGTTGTGGTCGAAACTTAAAGAAGGAGGAGGAGCTTTTGAGTGGTGTTCATCTTGGAGGTTCGTCGCTCACACGGTGTCCAAGAGGAGGTGAGGAATATGGCAGAAGATCAAGAGGTCGTTGCATACAAAGAAAGGTATAACTAGCAATTATTTTCCGCATCATGTTAGTTTTTCTTTGTATGATTTCCAAACACAAGAGGCATATGATTTTAGTGTTTCGAATTTGTGATTCGAGTTTGTGTTTTCTTTTGTTTTTCGAATTTGTGATTCAATTATTCCTTTTGGTTAAACCTAGAGTTATATAAGGAAATTAAATATTAGATTTCCTTAAAAGGCTTTGTCTAGACGGTGGTGGATGCTCCCATACCCAAGAAGGACTAGTGTCTCGCCATGCAGTCCTGGAAGCTAATTTTGGAAATTATTATTTAATTGAATTTATAACATAGGTGGATTTGGATCAATAATGTTAAGCATCGTTTGCGATCCAAATCTAAACCATTAAGAACAGATAAGTTAAATTTGGAATCAATAATGTTAATTTCCGTTTGCGTTTCCTAATTTAATTTATAAAGAACACAATAGGTTGTTTAAGAAAGGTTCGACACTTGTACAAATTTTTTGTACAGTAGAACAGGTACGATCTTCCTAGGACCAACCAACACAAAGCCCCAGATCCACACGGTCGTGCCAATTGGCACAGCCATGCAGCGTGGCCAGAAGCAAAAGAAGGCACGACCGTGCCACATCTACACGGTCGTGCCGCAGCGTCGTACCCTAGCCTATAAAAAGGGTTTTAACCCTTCTACTTGGGGGGGAAGCGAGCCGTCAATGGGAGAATTGCCTTGGTGTCGTTCAAGCCATCCAGGACCTCTGTCCAGTGATCCTTCATCACCACATCAACTCCTGAAGCAAAGGATTGGATCCGAAGATCACTCGTCGTCGTTGGATAAGCATTCTTTCTCTTTCTCTCTTCTTGTTTGAGGATTGTATGCTTAATTACATTATGTCTTCGGGGTTTTGTCCGGCGTCTATGGAGTAAATTCTTTGTTCTTGGATTAGGGAGTAGTTGTGGATTGGTTTTGATGTAAGACTCGTATTTATGTCTTTATTCATTGGATGATTTCGCTTGCTTTGTTTCAACTACTATGCATGAGACTTATTACTAGATTTCATATTGTATTAATTGATTGTGTAGGAATTGCTAACCTTGTAGAGAAAGTATCTTAGATCGTATACCCGAGGGGCCCTAGTGACAGAGGTAACCTGTTCACGGACATCTAGGGGTATTTCCTCGAAAGGAGAGGCAACTTCTCTGCAAGAAAGTAAGAAACCAAACCAAGCCCTTATTTCTATCCTTAATGACACCAATTAAAGTTGCGTTCTTGTGATCTACCGAGGCGCCCTAGTGATAGGGGTTAACTGTAACAGGATTTCACAGGGATCTTCTCTATTTAATGCTTAAGGATAGTTGCTTTAGCTTTCGGCGAATGCATGTTGATGGACAATGAGTAAAGGATAGAACGTGATACATCAATACCACCATAATGAAACCGAACTCCTAGAACTTTTCATAAACCAAGTTAATTACTCTCTTTTCACTAGTTCTCGTTTCCGCTTCCCAATCTCTTTTCTTTAGATAACTTAAAACCATCGGTAGTTTAGCTAATCCTAAGTGAACTATTACTAGTGCTTATAACCAGTCCTCGTGAGGTCGATAATCTTTATTACTGACGACGAATCCGTGCACTTGTGGAATCGTAACAAAAATTAAAGCTGTTTGATCTGACCGAGGAGGTGAATATTATGATCGATATAATGGATCAGGTGAACAACATCCAGGACCTTTTACGAACTATTTACCTTGTTGAGTGTGGTATTGTGCCTCAATATACCATGTCTGGTACACTCAGCCAGAATGGTGTAGCTGAGTAATGTAATTGCACTATAAAAGACATGGTGAGAAGTATGATGAACTTCACTTCTCTACCGAAGTCTTTATGGGATGAGACACTCAAGATTGTAGTTTACCTACTTAATATAATACCTAGTAAGATAGTAACTAAAATTTCATTCGGGATGTGGACAGATAGACAACCTAGCATTATACATTTACATGTCTGGGGTTGTCCAGCTGAGGCTAGTCCTTATAGGCCTAATGAAAGGAAACTAGTAATTTTATAGGTTACTCTGAGAAGTCAAGGGATATAAATTTTATAATACCACAAATATATCTTTCTTCGAGACGGAAAATGTTAAATTCATTGAGAATGATGGGAGCACTAAGATTAGGGAAGTCTTTTTTGAGGAAAACATTAGTAATCTTCTTGTAGTCACTGCTAATGCAATAAGTAGCGGTATGATTTCCATATCGTACATTATGGCCATTGCACATCAGTGGGAGTAGTGAGTCAAGATATTCCCATGTTATATCTAATACAATTGGAGAAACCTACCATTGAAATTGTGTATTGCCTCATATTGATGAGCAAGTATCTCAACCACCTCAAACACAAGTGTCATTAAGGTGATCAACGAGAGAACGGAGAACCATGACTTCTTATAATTATGTTTATCTCTAAGAGCATGATTTTGACATAGGATTGGAAAGTGATCATGCATCTTTCTAAGAAGTCAAACAATATTTTAACCTTGAAAGATGGATTAATGTCATGCAAGAAAAGTTGATGTCTATGACAGATAATGACGTTTGGGAACTTATTAAATTGCTTAAAGGTTCGAAACCCGTTGGTTGTAAATGAGTATTTAAAACCAAGCGGGATTCAAGAGGTAATATTGAAAAGTATAAGACTCATCTTGTTACCAAGGAATTCACTCAGAAGGAAGATATTGATTACAAGGAGACTTTCTCACCTCTGTGGATGAAAGACTCCCTTAAGATAATCATGACACTTATAGATTGTTATAATTTGAAGGTACACCAAATGGATGTAAAAACTATATTCCTCAATGGAGACATTAAGGAATCTATATATATTGTGCAACTGAAGAACTTTGAGTCCTCATACTCAAAACATCTAGTATGTAGATTAAAGAAGTTCATTTTCTTAGTATAGTTAGCACCAATGGTCAAACTTAGTTTTGATGAATGATAAATGGATTAAAGTTAGATATTGTGTTGTAGAACTTTATTACCAAGTGTGCAAGAATTGATGGGTCTAGAGGACCTGACAGTAGACTAAAACCCAGTTAGGTATGAGGACCTGATAACTGGCATGAAGTCTAGATAAGTCAAGGAGTGACTCGATATCTGGCAGGAACTCCAGCTGAGTCTGCGGGACCTGACAGCTGGTCGAAGTCCAATTGGGTCTGTAGACCTGAAAACTAACAAGAAGACCTGGTGGGTTAAAAGGTAAGTTAAGTGATTATAACTAGTAAATGAAGGTAAGTCACTAAAGGAGAGATCCAGTGAGGATGAGTCCCCGGTGGAACTATAGGTGTGGTCCAGCTTAGAGCTATTTTAGATGTTTAAGCTACTATGACTAGATCATGTCTTATTCTAGTCTTGGTAAAATATGATCTAATTAATAATCATTCTATTTTATATTGTGCTAACTCTGTTTTACAAGGTAATTTTTGTTGCTTGGACTAAAGTATTTTGCAAGAAATACAAGTTGACTGGAAAAAGGGTCTCTAAGTGCCCGGAGATCCAGTTGCCTGGACGAAGTCTAGACACTTGGATTGGCTTGAACCCAGGCACCCGAGCAGAGGAGTTGGCACATGTTGATTGACCATCACACGTCAGAGTCCAGGCACTTGGACCAGTCCAGGTGCCCAGAGATGGATGAAATTTCAGAGATAAAGTTTCGACGAGGTGCAGACACGTCAGTAGTCCGGGTGCCCGGATGGGGTCTAAGCGCCCGGACATAGATAAGTCAGCGAAGTCCCAGGATTGAATATGTCTCATTGGAGGCGCTCGGGGGTGATCCGAGCGTCTAGAAATGGACTTCAGCTAGAAACTTCATAATATCATTCGCTCTGACTTTTGTACTCGAGAATTGCTCTGAGAAGACTCCTACAACATCGAAAGGCTGCTCCGACAACCAGTGATCAAGCTTCTATTTCTTTGTTATCGATATACTTTTATTTTTCCTATATTGTACTTAAATCTTTGTAATCTTTTTGAGCTTATAGTGATTATCCAACGAAAGCACTCAACGAGTGTGGGCCTTGGAGTAGGAGTCATCGAAGGCTCCGAACCAAGTAAAATGAACTTATGTTAGCGCTTGCTTCTCTTGATCTCGCTTTCTTTTCTTATATTTTCGCTCCATACTTGATTTCAAAAGGAAAAGAAATATTTTTAAAATCAGGTGATTCACACCCCCCCCCCCTCTCACATGCATCGGTCCTACACATTTATGGTTTGAAACGGGTGTCCTGTCAGTGGTACTAGAAATTTGATTAAGTGGTTATCTCATTTAGATTTAAGGAACTTCATTAATCAGTGCATATATGTCAAGTTCAGTGGGAGGAAGTTTGTTATACTTATTTTGTATGAAGTTCAGTGGGAGGAAGTTTATTATACTTATTTTGTATGTAGACTATATATTGCTTGCGAGTAATAATAAGGGTCTGCTATATGAAACCAAGTCATTTCTATCTGATAATTTTGAAATAAAAAATCTTTGTGAAATATCTTTTGTTTAGGCATATAGATTTGTCGTGATCGTTCAAGAGGCATTCTTAGACTTTCACAACAGACCTATATTAAAAAGGTATTTATAAGGTATGACATGTAGAACTGTACACTTGATGACACATCTATGTTAAAAGGTGATAAGTTCAGCATGTAGTAGTATCTATATCTTGAACTTGAAATAAAGGTGATGAAACAATTCTCATATGCATCAGTAGTAGGAAGTCTCATGTATACACATGTTTGTACATGGCCAGAAATATCGTTTATAGTTGGGATGTTAGACAAATATGTTAGTAACCCAAGATCGTCATACTGGAAAGTAGTTAAGAGAATGATTTCGTATTTGCAAAGAACTAAAGAACATATGCTTATGTATTAGAGGTCAGATCACCTGGAAGTGATTGGTTATTCAAACTCCGATTTTACTGGATGCTTGGATAGTAGGAGATCCACTTCAGACTATATTTTCATACTTGGTAGAGGAGTTATATCTTGGAAGAGTGTCAAGAAGATGCTAGTAGCCACTTTTACTATGGAAGCAGAGTTGGTAGCATGCTATAAAGCATTCAATCACGGAATTTGGCTGTAGAACTTCATCACAGCATTGTAGATCATTGATGGCATTGATAGGCTACTGAGGATCTACTGTAATAATAAAGTCGTAGAACTTTATGTCAAGAACAACCACAACTCATCAAAGTCTAAGCACATCGACATCAAGTCTCTAGTGGTTAAAGAAAGAGCTCCAAATTATCAGGTTATGATAGAACACATTAGTACAAATTCTATGTTGGTCGATCCACTCACCAAAAGCTTAGTGTCTAAGGTGTTTCATGGGTATGTTGTGGATATAGGAGTCCTTCTTATAGAAGAAAACTCATCTAGTAGGAGGTTGTATTTATTTTATTGCTCTATATTTGATAATAAAGACAAATATTTTATTTTGATTATTGTGTGTATTTAAAGTTCAAAGCATTCGTGAGATTTTATTTATTTGTTGGAAACTTTAAAATATAATATCATGATTTATTGTTGTTGTTTAACATTTGATGCTTGCAAATATAATATAGATTCCTTTTAGAATCATAAAGTTTGGATCATGATTTACCTTTTCAATTTAACATAAAGTATTTGTAAATATGATCCGACCTCTTTTGAAGTCACCTTAGGACCAGTTTGTAAATTAACATGTGATGATCAAATTTCATGTAATTTTCATCTACATATCCACATCTTAATTTATATCGTTAATGACATTGGTATTGTGATTACTGTTGGGGCTTGTTACATTGTTATATAGTAGATATGACCTTTTTAGTCTTATACTAATGAAGTTAATAGAGCAGATTAATTATAGGAATATTTTGTACCCATTAAGTATAATATCAACTAAAGTTATATTCGCGTGTTGTCTATAATCACATATAGCACAAGTAGGAGATTGTTAGATTTAATATCCCTTAAGGTAGGGTCCCATGTGATTTAAGACTTGTGATATCAAAACCAGTTAAGTGATCTAACTTAAGGTTATTGGATATCGGATTATTGGATGTGGACCTCGTATGTGTAGAACTCATTATCGACATCCATTATCATCTATAGGCTGATAATGGATGTGCACTATATATAGGATTTGTCCCAAGTGTTTAGGGATCTTGACCTAATTTCTTGTTCTCCATCGACAAGAAGTTTTGTAGGGTCGTCACCCCCTAATTCCCTTGGAAGATCATCTTCTTGCTTTTGCTTCTTCTTCTTCTTCTTCTTCCTCAGGGATTGCTCAAACAACGCTTCAACAAGGACATGCCTCTTTAATCAAGTTCTTTGTCTTTCAGTTTATGTGTTACTTTGTTATTTCATATTTTGATGACACTAGATCATGTCTTATGTTTTCTTATTCGAGTTCTTATTTCATTCCTAGAATTCATACAGTTAGGAGAGAACTCAAGCCCTATCATACAAGGCCTATATTAGATATAGTTTCCTTAAAATATATTTGTCCTCTCCAATGGTACTTAAATGTTTTATTAGACGTCTGTTTCTTAAAGATACAATAGCTCAAACAAACTAAATGTGTATCCAAATGTTATTACAGAGAAAACAAAGAGTTGTCGAGTAGGCTTGTATGACAAAGAGGTGGACAGTGTGGGGAGGATTTGGATGAGTTCTTTAATTACTAGTAAAGGTCATTCATGTTGGGACCTTTGACACTGGCTAGAGGGGGTGAATAGATGGTCACCCTCTATGTTCACTTCCTATACTTGCTAGTGCAGCGAAAATACAAAATAGCAAGTATAAAACAAAAGTATCCCTAGAAGATAATAAACAAGAAGAACAAAACCTAATGACACATTTTGTTTAATGTGGTTTGGAGATGATGCTCATATTCCATGATTGTTTATAAGGTGGGCGATCCCTATCCGTCGGTGGATGATTCCCCGGTAAACTCTGGCTAGCACAATTCTCCTTCTCGAAGAAATCTCGCCATAAACTTGATCACACTTGGATTGCTCTTAAGGGCTTGGGAGACTCTAATTCGGCATTAACGACATCTAATTTCGTCACTAAGGCCGACCATCTGGAGCTTGGGGAAATTAGCAAGCCGATTTTATCATTAGCAGTCAATTGGTGCTAGCCAACGGTACTCCACAAAATCCGTGATTTTGCCAATTGCTCTTTACCAGTCAACTGTTATAGTGTACCAATCGACTAGCTATAGTGTACCGACTAGATACAGTACCAGTAGATTAGTCTTCATAGCCATCAGACACAGAAACATTCTATGCCCTGCTCCAATCGACTGGTTCAGATGTCAGTCGACTGGTAAAATCATGAACCTAGGGTTTTACCCCGAGTACAATCTCTCATTCACTTGTCCTTACCCACACAACCTCAACCTTGCATTCTAGCCATCTTCCATTAGCCTTGTGTCATTTGGATGCTTCCCCATCCTTCACATCATGTGTTCAAGATACTTCCTTTGGTCTTGTCCTTGTTATCGGGTTTTCTCATAACCTTGCCTTCTAACCTTCTCCATTAGCCTTGTGTCCCTCGGATGCTTCCTCATCTTTCATGACTTGTCTTCAAGAGCTTCCTTCGGCCTTGGTCTTCATCCTTGCCAAGCCACACTTGGACTTACGTTGTCAAGACTACATACTTTGACTTACACCGCCAAGACTCACCCTTGGACTTTGCCTTTGCCAAGATCTCACTTGGACTTTTCTTGTTGTACCTGCATCCTATTGAAGGGCGCTGGAATTCCATTCTGTGTAAATCCCCTGTACAAAAATTTGTACAAGCACAGAACCTTTCCTAGCGACCCACATGCTCGATCAGACATGTGTTTGATCAATCAAGCAAGTTCTTGATTGATCAAAGTGCACCTTGATCAAAGCACAAGATCGCTGACCTCTTATGTTGGTGTTTAGGATCCATACGAAGAAAAATAAACTAATTGCGCTGCGGAATAAGAATTAGTTGTACCTTTCCTCGTATGCTAAGACCTCTTGATCTTCTACCGTATTCCTCTCCTCTTCTTGGACGTCATGTGGGCGATGATCTATCAAGACGACACCATCCTTCTTTTCTTCTCTTCCAAAACGTCGACCACAAAAGGAGTCTCTAGGATGGGGCACCTTCTAATCTTCTTCCTTCTCTTCTTCTTCCTCTTTTTTCTCTTCTTCCTCTTCTTCCTCTTCTTCCCTTTCTTCAAGCCGCCGACCACCAAGATGAAGAAGTGGCACCGACCACCAAGGAGGAGGAGGGGATAAGGGCACTGGCCCTAAGCAAGGAGGAGGAGGGTGAAAGGGGTGCCGACCCTAAGCTAGGAGAGGGAAAGGGCGCCGGCCACAAGGAGGAGGAGAGTGGGTTGTGTCGCCGACCCTAGGAGGAGGAGAGGGGGCAGCAACCACAAGGAGAGAAGGGAGTTATGGAATAATAGAAAGTTGAGTTTTAAGGGCCACATCCTACTCCTTTTTATAGACTTGCCGTTGGTTACAAAGAAGAAAAATTAACAAAATTTTGTTTAGAAAAATCTAAACAAACTATGTTAAACAAAACCAAGTTAAGTTAAACTAAACCAAGTTAAGTTAAACCAAACTAAGTTAGGTTAGACCAAACCAAGTTAAGTTAAACCTAACCAAGTTAAGTTAAACCAAACTAAGTTAAGTTAAACCAAACCAAGTTAAACTAAACCCGGTTATGGATGGGTGGATGCGAGGCTTTATATAGAGGCTACAACAGAGACTGACAGGAGGAATTGATTTTGGCCTCCTGATGAACTTGAGTTTCATGTGTTCGACCCAAACACTTAACTCAAGTTCATCAATAATAACTCATACCACTAAAGGGTCATTATTGAACTACCGCACCAATCCCATATTACAATATAGGCTCCTTCTTATTATGAGTGTGTTAATCTCCCCGTGTTTAAGATATCGTATGTCCGTTAATTAAATGAGTTACTGATAACTCAGTTAATTAACATTTGAGTCCAAGAGTAGTACCACTCAACTTTATTATTATGCCGGACTAAGTTCACCTGCAGGGTTTATATAATAATTCTTATGAGCTCCTCAAGGGGACATCATCAGCCTAAATAATTAGAACACAAATTCCTTCTATAATCAACAACACACCATATAAATAATACTATCCCCCAACTCATCGGGCCTATTGATTTAACGAATAAATCTCACTCATTGATAAGTTAAAGAAATAAATACTAAGTATACGTGCTTGTTATTATATAGGGATTAAGAGGACACAAATTCATAATAACAGAGGTTTTGTTCTTTTATATAGTCAGTACAAATCGAACAACCTCAAATGGTCCTGCTCAATACACACATAGTATACTAGTGTAATTTTATAGTCAAGACAGACTAATACTAAATTACACTACAACCGTTCTAATGGTTTGTCTCAATCTATCTTGGTTGTGAGCTACTATTTATAATTTATAAGGAACCGAAAACATGATCTTCTGTGTGGCACCACACACTATGTTATCTACAATATAAATTAAATGGGCAACTGCATTGACATATATATAAATATAAAATGCAGATATTTAACCAAAGTGATTCTCATTTTAAAATATTTTAAAACAGATGTTCATACAAAAGCCAAGCTTATAGTATACATCCAACAATCTCCCACTTATACTAAAAGACTATGCTGCCATAAATATTGCCATACATCTGATTTCCATCCCCTCAACATGTCTATCAAAAGCTCTCACCTGAAGGGCCCTAGTGAAAGGATCTGACAGGTTATCTGCTGATGTAATCTTGGCGACAACAACCTCTCCTCATTTTACGATGTCTTGTATCAAGTGGTACTCGTGCTCAATATGTTTACTTGCCTTATGGGCTCATGGTTCCTTCGAGTTTGCTACTGCACCACTGTTATCACAATAAATTGTGATAACTTTGGACAAAACAAGAATCGCATCTAAGTCCATCAAGAAGTTTCTGAGCCATACAACTTCTTTGGCTGCCTCAGAGACTATCACATACTCAGCTTCCATGGTGGAGTCTGAAACACATTTCTGCTTAACACTCCTCCATGCTATGGCTCCACCTCCCAAAGTAGACACATATCCCAAGGTTGATTTACTGCTGCCCCTATCTGATTTGAAGTCCGAATTCGTGTAACCCACAGTGAGCAAATCATCTGCTTGGTAAACCAGCATATAATCTCTAGTCCTTTTCAGGTACTTTAATATATGTTTTACGGCAATCCAATGTCCCGGTCCTGGGTTACTTTCATATCTACTAACCATGCCCACGGGAAAATAGATATCCGATCTCGTACATAGCATCGCATACATTAGGCTTCCTACAGCCGAGGCATAAGGAACTACCTTCATCTCCTCTATTTCCTTTGATGTTTTAAGACACATCTCTTTAGATAAAGGTACTCCATGCCGAAAGGTAGAAAACCTTTCTTGGAGTTTTGCATGCTAAAACAAGCTAGGATAGTATCGATGTATGAAGTTTGGGATAAGCACAACATCCTTTTCTTGCAATCCCTTATTACTTTGATCCCAAGAATATGCCCACATTCTCCCAAGTCCTTCATATCAAATTGCTTGGACAACCATACCCTTACATCTGACAACACTTTGACATTGTTGCTAATGAGCAAAATGTCATCTACGTATAGTACAAGTAATACCACCACGTTTCCGTCACTTTTCTTGTATACACAAAACTCATCCGGACACTTAATGAATCCATAAGACTGGATCACTTCATCAAACCGGATATTCCAAGATCTTGAAGCTTGCTTCAGTCCATAAATGGACTGATTGAGCTTATATACAAGATGCTCTTTGCCCTTCACAATGAATACCTCTGGTTTCTTCATATAGATGTTTTCTTCAAGACTTCCATTAAGGAAAGCTGTCTTGACATCCATTTGCCAAACGTCATAATCCATATGAGCAGCAATAGATAAAAGAATCCGGATAGACTTAAGCATGACTACCGGTGAAAAGGTTTCCTCATAATCGATTCCCTCTATCTGAGTATACCCCTTCGCAACAAGCCTCACTTTAAAGGTTTCCACCTTCCCGTCTGTTTCTCTTTTCCTTTTGTAGACCCATTTACATCCAATGGGGTTTACACTATTTGGTGGTTCTACAAGCTCCCAGACTTCATTAGAATTTATAGATTCTATTTCAGAGTTCATTGCATTTTTGCCAAGATGCTGCATCTTTATCTTGGAGTGCTTCATCATATGTCCAGGGATCAACTTCATGTTCACCAGGGATCAAGTCCGAAGACTCTCCCAAAAATATGAATCTATCAGGTTGCCTAACAACCCTCCCACTACGATGAGGCACTACCTGTAATTGTGCATCATTCGTGACATGTGTTGCAGTTACTTGTGGTATCTCATCTTGTACCGTTGGTACTAAAGTAGAAGTGTCTTCTCTTATTTCCTCAAGAATAATTTTACTCATGGGCTTGTAGTTCATTACATAGTCTTCTTCTAAAAATTGGGCATTGGTGCTAACAATGACCTTCTGATCTTTATGACTATAAAACAAACCACCTTTCGTTCCTCTAGGATACCCCACAAACAAGCGAACTTCTGTACATGATTCCAACTTATCAGCGTCTCCCTTCAGCACATGTGTTGGACTACCTCAAATCCGAATGTGTTTCAAACTAGGCTTACGCTCATTTCATAATTCTGTGGGAGTAGAGGGTACTGACTTAGAAGGTACCAAGTTCAGAATGTACGTCGTCGTTTCCAGAGCATATCCCCAAAACGAATTTGGTAATTCTGTATAACTCATCATTGATCTAATCATTTCCATAAAAGTCATATTCCTTCGTTCTGCCACATCATTCTATTGGGGTGTACTAGATATAGACAATTGGGATTGGATCCCGACCTCTGATAAGTAACTCCTAAACTCTCTTAAGAGGTACTCTCCATCACAATCAGACCGTAGTGTCTTGATACTTTTACCCTGACATTTCTCCACATCAGCCTTGTACTCTTTGAACTTATCAAAGCACTCAGATTTACGGCGCATCAAGTAAATGTACCTATATCTCGAATAGTCGTCTATAAAAGAGACAAAATATTTAAAACCACCTCTTGCCTGGATAGTCATAGGCCCATACAAATCAGAATGAACCAATTTCAATAGTTCTTTGGCTCTATACCCCTTTGCCTTAAAAGGCCTCTTGGTCATTTTTCCTTCCAAGTAAGACTCGCGGGTCGGAAAGTTTTCCACTACCAATGAACCCAAAGGTCCATCGTGTATTAACCTTTGAATCCTACTCAAGTTAATATAACCCAACCTTAGATGCCAAAGATATGTTTGGTTTATTTCTGAAGGTTGCTTTCTCTTATTAGAATTAGAAGATGTGTTATTAATTTCCATTTGTTAGATCGTGGGAGTTATTGGATTAAGAGTATACAAATTACCAACCAACATACCAAAACAGATAACCACCCTATTTTTCTTGACAACCACTTTATCATCAAAAGAAACATAATATCCATCCTTAAATAATTTAGAAACTGAAATCAAGTTCTTTCTAAAACATGGTACATAAAGACAATTTCTCAAAATCAAAGTTTTATTCCTATCAAAAGATAAATAAACATCTCCCACTGCAACAGCCGCCACTCTAGTAGCATTGCCTATGTAGATGGTGATTTCCCCTTCATGTAGTCGTCGAGTTTCCTGGAACCCCTGCAATGAATTGCAGACATGATCAGTGGCTCCCATATCTATACACCCGGTACTGGTAAATAACAACGCTAAACATGTTTCAACAACTAATGAATAAGATACACCTTTATTGTTCTCCTGCCTAGCAGCCTAATTCTGTTGTCTGAAGAGTTCCTTGAGATTGAGCATCATGTCATAGGCAGTGGGTAGGGTTTGATGTTGATGTTGCAGCACATTTGACATAGAAGCCAAAATGTAACACCGCGCCATCTCATATGCCTTGACCCATTTCCTATGTCTCTCTATCTCCTCTTCACTAGAATCCTTATCAGGCACGCTAGGACAGACCTCAAGAAGTATGAACTTGTATTCTTTAGCAGTTAAGACAATGTCCATGTTTCATTTCCAATCAATATAATTTGGATCAGTAAGTTTATTTTCTTTTAAAATCACAACAAGAGGATTGAAAGCCATTTTGAAATCCTGAGAATCATGAAATAAATTATTTGGTTAAAACTTTAGAATTTAAAATAATATAGATTTCTCAAATAATATAATTTAAATTCACCAACACCTCAAAACACCATGAATTTCATATGCCACGATAGTGTGGACGTATACTAATTCAAACATTTGTAAGGGAAGGTTTTATCCATTAATTTTATTATCTTGTCAACCTAATTTTATGACAAATAAAATTAATAGCTGGTTCATCTTCGACCACACAAATAATAGCAATGACTCTAATGGGGAGGATACTATTAAATGTGCCTAAGTATATACCATTACTTGATACTTAGTCCATTAATTAGGATTATGCCCCTTCAGATGGAGAAGATCACACATACCTAAATAATTTCCTATAATCATCTATAGAGGAAGTTTGATCTAGTAATCCGCAAACAAACTCATCTGATATGGAAGAAGGCACTTAAATCCAACGCATAAGTTTGAATGCATCACTTACAAACCAGTAATGGAGACCGTGAAATTTATTTAAATAATCCCTCTCCTACTTAGTTATTTAAATTGAGGAATTTTAACATGCACACACATCACAACACACATCACAGCATATAAAGGCAATAAATATAAAAATAAAATTTCCAACTATTATGGCCTCATCCAACGTTGTCCTCCAATATGCCGCCAATGGATCGCTGTCCTCCAATGTGCCGCCAATGGATCAAGCCATCACGTCTATCTCGCTTCCTTCTCCGCCGCGCCTCCAGTCCTCAAAATAGCACCATGCATAACAAGGATACAAGTCACAACAAAAATAAAATTTTACATTTATCGATCCTATATTCCACAAAGAAATTTACATGTAATCTAGATCGAACAGAATGTAAAACAACAATAATAATAATACGGCAACCGACTGTATTTAATTATTACAATCATGCACACACAAACAACCTCGACATGCCCCAGGGTTCAAATCATACACAAACACACAAAGTCATAATAGTTGGATCTAGGATACCTGCAACCCCATAGTTAATCTTTCTTACACATCCTACTATTATCCGGCCTAAACTTATGTACGAACAGTGCATAATTTAACTAAAAACCAATCACAGAGAACCAAAAAACTCGCTTTGATACCACTTGAAGGGCGTTGGAATTCTGTTCTGTGTAAATCCCCTATACAAAAATTTGTACGAGTTTAGAACCTTTCCTAGCAACCCACATGCTCCATCAAACATGTGTTTGATCAATCAAGCAAGTTCTTGATTGATCAAAGCGCACCTTAATCGAAGCACAAGATCGTTGGCCTCTTGTGTCGGTGTTCAGGATCCATACGAAGAAAAATAAACTAATTGCACTGCGAAATAAGAATTAGTTGTACCTTTCCTCGTATGCTAAGACCTCTTGATCTTCTGTCGTATTCCTCTCCTCTTCTTGGATGTCGTGTGGGCGACGATCTACCAAGATGACACCACCCTTCTTTTCTTCTCTTCCAAAATGTCGGCCACAAAAGAAGTCTCTAGGATGGGGCACCTTCTAATCTTCTTCCTCTTCTTGCTTTTCTTCCTCTTCTTCCCTTTCTTCAAGACGTCGACCACCAAGATGAAGAAGTGGTGCTACTATTTATAGTTTATAAGGAACCGATAACATGATCTTCTGTGTGACACCACACATCATGTTATCTATAATATAAATTAAATGGACAATTGCAATGACATATATATAAATATAAAATGCAGACATTTGACCAAAGTGATTCTCATTTCAAAATATAATTTCTTCTTGGTTGTGAGCTACTACTTATAATTTATAAGGAACCGATAACATGATCTTCTGTGTGGCACCACACACCATGTTATCTATAATATAAATTAAATAGACAACTACATTGACATATATGTAAATATAAAATGCAAACATTTGACCAAAGTGATTCTCATTTCAAAATATTTTAAAATAGATGTTCATACAAAAGTTAGACTTATAGTATACATCCCAACACCTGTATGCTTACAAGCGCATATCAAATACAATAATAAATCTAACTTAAACTTTTGTTCAAACATTAAAACCTAGGGTCACACTGATTGCTCCAACAATCTTCCCCTTTTTGATGTTTGACAACTTGTTTAAGTTAGGAAAACATATAATGCAATAAACATGCAAACAAAATATGCAATCACTAATTCATAAACAATGGAACCCAAACGTAGCTACCCCTTCACCTAAGCTCCCCCTTGAGCTAGGATTTCCAACAAAGGTATTTAGGTTTCCTATTTAAACCTAAACTTTTCTCCCTTTACCACATATCAAAAAGAGCTCCAATAATATTTCAATTATTAGACTCTTATATCTCTAATTATCATAATCATCATGTATTAATCCCCTATAAGATTATATACATGTATATCCCCCATTTGGTCATTTTCTATGGTTGAAAACCAATATCAAACTGTATTAGTCGACTGCTCTAGACCCAGTCGACTGCCCTCATTGAATCAATCTCATAGAACCATTATGTGTTTGATGAATAGTGTTACTAGTCAACTGGTACACTATTTCAGTCCAAACTGTATTTTTGAACTCAATTTCAGAAATGCACCAGAAATTCCATAGACTTCTAAAAATTCATAAATGTTATGGAGAGTTCTGTTTTACCATTGTCTACTTGGGAAAAAATATATTCAAAAATATCTATCACGTATTCTAAGATTGACATAAAACCTAAAACTATCTAAATGATTCAATTGGACCTTGACCTAACGTCCTGGTTTTGGCTGCCTCTTGATGTATCTCTCCATATTAAACCATAATACATTCCTAGCATTAATTTATATGACATCTATACATCTAAAACTATTTTTCATGACAATATGAATCACATTTCATATTTCTTACATAACAACTCATCTCAATTGTGTCAATTCCTTATATTTGAGACTCAAATACATCTCCAAACCACTTGGCACACTTCATGACCCTTCTAGAATTCCAAGCAAGGTCCACTTGAGATCCATTGACCATGGATCCCCCATTTGGCTCTTTAAGCTCCCCTTAGTGCTCTTAACCCTAGTCACCTCCTTAGGTGACTCATCCACTATAGTTAGGCCACACTGATGCACCTCGGATGACACTTGGTCTATAAACTTGACTTTCTTAATGTCATTTCTCCTTGTCTTTAGTTAATCTCTCCTTGTTCTTACATGATTTTCTCTTGTCATTTCTTGACCTCTCTTTACTATAGTCATATGTCACCTTAGCATATGACTTCTCTAACCTTGGAGGATCCCCCTTGCCATTTGCACTTGCAATCATTGCATGTGACCTTTTTTTTTAGCCTTATGGAACTCTACTATGGCATACTCGTCAAAGTGCTCCATGGGTAACCTTCGCTTACCCTTGTTTGATGAAGACCGGTATCTCAAACCAAATCTATCACTATGATATCTTTAACTACCCAACATCTTATCAAGTCCTCTAGATCCAACAATAAATCTATCTAGGAATTTTTCTATCCTATCAAACTTTTCCTTTAAAACTTGATTTTTCAATTCTAGATTTTTAACTCTAGAATCAACTTGTCCACCATAGACACTTCTAGACCTACCCACCTTTATAGGCATGTGTCTCCCCTTCTTGAGATTAATGCCTAGATCCCTCACTACCTTCCTCTCCTTAAGCATGGTAGTTTGGTTCTTGTAGGCATAACCTTTGCATATGATTTCCTAAGGTTATTAACCATGTTAACCCTATCCTTATCATTATACCTAAATCTATAATTATGCATAAATAAATAATCTACATTATTTCTAGCATTCATAAACTTAGAACTTGAATTAATGTATGAATTAAACTTCAAGTTAGGGTTTACCTTCCTACTTACCATTGGAGCTCCCCTTTGACATGAACATCCACATGTCTTTCTCCACTTCCTCATTTGCTTCTTTTTGATTTCCCCCTTCCTTGTGAACTTTGTGTGGTAGTAACCCCACTCACCACACGTGAAGCAAATGATGTGTCATTTCTTCTTAGCACTTTCCTTCTTACAATCCACATTAGGTTCTACAAGAATTTTAGTGGGTTTAGGAATTACCTCATTTACCTTTTGGAGCCAAGGACACCTACTCTTGTAGTGCCTTATTTTCCCATACTCAAAGCACTTGATGTAGTTCTTCTCGCTCTTCTCGATAGACGAGGTTGAGGGTTGAACTTCTAAGACTTCTTCCTCACTTGTCTCGAACTCCTCTTCCTCACTTGAAGATGTGAATGGCTTCACTTCTTCCTCCTCTTTGGATGTTGAGCTCGTCTCTACAGCCGATTGGTCCTTCTCCTTCTCTTGGACCAATGAGCCTTCTCATTAGGCTCCTCCACTTCTTGTGCTTATGTAGGATCTTCATGAAGAGCAATCACTTTGCTCTATAGCTCATGAGCATACTTATACTCATATACACGTGACACAATATTAGAAGATAATAAATTCAATACAATTCTAGTTACCTCCTTATCCGTATCTAATTGTTGCCTTTACTCTTTGGTCCAATACTAAGGTCGGAGACACTTCCCTTTCTTGTCCATTGGAGCTTCAAAAGGAACTTCCAACATAGTCCAATGATCCCAATCCATTTGGAACCAAGTCTCCAAACACTTTTCCTCCAATACTCGAAGTCTTCTCAATCATATGTGTAGGATCGAAAAGAATTTAGATATCTCCACAATAGCATGATATTGTCCACTTTGGGCCTAAGCCCTCATGGTTTTGCTCTTGGGCTCTACCCAAAAGGCCTCATGCCAATGGAGATATCTTTTCTCTTATAAACCCTTGATCTTTTCCATGTGTTTTCAATATGGGACTATGTTTGCAACCTTGCAACCCCAACAATCCCCCCCCCCCCTCAAACAAAGGACCATAGGCTTCCCACGTCCGATCCTCGACCTACCAGGTCTTCCTGCCCCTCGGTCCACCCGACCTACTAGGACTTCCTTGCCTAGTCGCAACTAGGACTTCTTGCCTGGTGTCTGGTCCTCTTGATCCGAACATAGGAGCCCCCACTTTCTTTATTCGAGGTCAATATTGTACTCACATGGATCAATCAGACCATAGCTCTTGTGCACAGTTGGCGGTTAAACCTTCTGGCAGTCCCAGCTCTGATACTAATTGTAGGATCGAAAAGAATTTAGATATCTCCACAATAGCATGATATTGTCCACTTTGGGCCTAAGCCCTCATGGTTTTGCTCTTGGGCTCTACCCAAAAGGCCTCATGCCAATGGAGATATCTTTTCTCTTATAAACCCTTGATCTTTTCCATGTGTTTTCAATATGGGACTATGTTTGCAACCTTGCAACCCCAACAATATGGAGGTGGGATCCGGATATCCCATCCTAAAAGTCCTTCTGATTCCATCTTCTTCCTTTAGCACTTGCTCCTCCCGACAATTAGTCCAATGAAGAGCGACCTTGTTCTAATACTAATTGTTGGGACCTTTGACACCGGTTAGAGGGGGTGAATAGACAGTCACTCTCTACGTTCGCTTTCTACACTTGTTAGCACAGCGAAAATATAAAATAACAAGTATAAAATGAAAACTAACCCTAGAAGACAATAAACAAGAAAAACAAAACTTAATAACACATTTCTTTTATCATGGTTCAGAGATGATGGTCCTACTCTATGACTGCTCGTAAGGTGGATGATCCCTATCTGTCGATGGATGATTCTCCGGTAAACTTCGGCTAGCACAATCCACCTTCTTGGTGGAGAAACCTCACCACAAAGTCGATCACACTTGGATTGCACTTAAGAGCTTGGGAGACTCTAATTAGGGGTTAACCTCCTCTAATTTTGTCATCAAGGTCAGCCGCCCCAAGCTCCATTATATAGAGTTTGGGGAAATCAGCAAGCTGATTTTACAATTAGTAGTAGACTGGTCCTTGCACCAATCGACTAGTGTTGGCGAATGGCACTCCATAGAATCCACGATTCTGCCAATGACTCTTTACCAGTTGACTGCTACAGTGTATCAGTCCACTGGCAATAATACCAGTAGATTGGTTTTCATAGTTGTTAGGCATAGAAACCTTATGTGCCCTGCCCCAATTGACTGGTCTAGATGTCAGTCGATTGTTAAAACCCTAAACCTAGGATTTTACCCTAATATAATCTCTCATGCACTCGTCCTTGGCCACACAACCTCGACCTTGCCTTCTAACCATCTTCCATTAGCCTTGCGCCCCTCGGATGCTTCCCTATCCTTCACGTCTTGCCTTCAAGATGCTTCCTTCGGCCTTGTTCTTGTTGTCGGGTCTTCTTATGATCTTGCCTTCTACCCTCTCCATCAGCCTTGCATCTAGGGGTGTAATCGAGCCAAGCTGAGCCGAACACTTGAATGTTTGAGTTTGGTTCGTTTATAATCGAGTTGAGATTGAGCTTTATTTAACGAATATATTCATGGCTCATGAGCTTATTCGAATTTTTATTAAGTCTAAAAGAGCTTAATAAATATAAATTATAAATTTAAATATTTATTAAAAATTAAATTATATATGTAGAGAAAATTATAATATTCTTATTAAAATTTATAATTTTATTCTAATAAATAAATTTAATATATTTGTCTATATTTTTTATAAGTAGAGTATAAAATCTATAAATTCAATATTAATTCAATAAATAAAACTATTATTTTTTTCATTTAAAAGTTGATTCATAAGCTTACTAACGAACATGTTCACGAGCTAACGAGCTGAGTATTGTGAAGCTTGAGCTTGATTTGTTTATCTTAACGAGCCTCATTAAACGAGCTCAAACGAGATTTTATCGAATCGAGCTTCCAATAGCTCACGGGTGGCTTGGTTCATTTACACCCCTACTTGTATCCCTCGGATGCTTCCCCGCCTTTCACGACTTGCCTTCAAAAGCTTCCTTCAGCCTCAGTCTTCATCCTTGCTAAGTCATACTTGGACTTACATTGTCAAGACTACACACTTAGACTTACATTGCCAAGACTCACCCTTGGACTTTATAATTGCCAAGATCCCACTTGGACTTTCCTTTAATTTGTTGGTGTAATATCCCCTGGGTTAGGTTGACCAACTTGATTAAGCTTGAGTTGGCTCAAGTTTAAGTCTTGATGTTTGAGTTTCGATGTTTGACAATACATGGAGATTGCAGATGCAATAGTCCGATTGGGGAGATTGTTGATACAATTCCCCTCTGGTTAAAGGACTAACCAGTTAGATGTAAAGAAAAGTCAATTAGGTCAAGGTTGACCGAATACTTGACTGGGAAAGTCCTAACTGGAGGTTAGACAAGGGGAAGTCCTGGTAAGTGAAGCCAGGCAGTTGAAAGTCCTGATGAGTGAAGCCAGGCAGTTGGAAAATCCTTGTGAGTGAAGCAAGATGAAAGACCTAGTGAGTGAAGCTAGGCAGTTGGGAAATCCTGGTAAGTGAAGTTAGGTGAAAGACATAGTGAGTGAAGCCAGGTGAAAACCCTAGTGAGTGAAGCTAGGTGAAAGTCCTAGTGAGTGAAGCCGAGCACATGGTAAGTCCTGGTGAGTGTAGCTAGGCGATAGAAAGCCCTAGTGAGTGAAGCTAGGCAGAAGGAAAGCCCTAGTGAGTGAAGTTAGGCAGAAGGAAACACCTGGTAAGTGAAGCTAGGCACATGGAAATCCAGGTGAGTCAAGGTTGACCGGACACCTGGTGTTGGGAAGCCTAAGTAGGTCAAAGGATTGACCAGATACTTGACACAAGAAAATCCAGATGAGTCAAGGTTGACTTGACATCTGGTGGAAGTCCAAGTGGGTCATGGAGGACCGGACACTTGGCACGAGATGGTAAGTCCAAGTGGGTCAAGGTTGACCAGACACTTGGCACGAGGAGAAAAAGTTCAAGTGGGTCAAAGGGTTGACCGGACACTTGGCAAAGAAGTCCCGACAGGTCAAGGTTGACTGGAGGCTAGGCATGAGGAGTTCCAACATGTCACGGTTGACCGGATGTTGGAATTGGGAAACCTAGACTTGAGTTAAGCAAGTCAAAGGGAAGTCAATCAATCAACCGATCGATTGAACTGTGGTTCAATGGATCAGCCGATCGATTCAAGGTGTGCTGCAAAGAAGGATGACCCAATCGATCGACTGATCGATTGGGAAGTGAAATCACGAGCACAGAATGCTCCCCAATCGATCGGTCCATTGATTGGGGCAAGTGTTCTCGCACAGCTGCGAGAGCATAGAAGAAGGCTGAATTGATCAACCGATCAATTCAGCCTCCCCAATCGATCAACCGATCGATTAAGAGACGACTATTACGCAGGATAAAGATGTTGGCGAGCAGCTTCCTCCACATCTCTTCCTCTCCACTTCTTGCGACGATTTCTCACAGGTTCACGCTAGATCTTGAAGCTTCTTGGAGTAAAGTGTTGCTGCACTTCCAAGGTCAAGAGGCGTTCCACACAAGGAGAAGTAAGCTAGGGTTTTGTAGATCTTGTAAGATTTATATTGTATAAGCTTGTTTTTCTTTCTTCTTATATTGAAAGGTTGTACAAGGCTTCTCCGCCTTCGGTAGTTATTGAAAAGGAGTGTTTTATTAGTGGATGAGTGAGTGAGGACCGGATCCTTGGATTAGTCACCTCTTCTTGAGGTGGATACCAAGTAAATCCTAGCATTAACGTTGTGAGGGTGCTTTATGTGTATTTCCGTTGCATATCATCATCATCAAAGCAAGATAACGAAGTGCGACAAGCTATTCACCCCCTCCCTCCAGCAACAAATCGACCCTAACAAGTGGTATCAGAGTAAGGTTGCTCTTCACCAGAATCATCGTCGGAAGGGGCAACAAGCTAGAGGGAGAAGAAGTTGAAGCAAATTCTAATAATTCAAAGACTTCATCAAAGGCTCAACTTCAAATGGAATTCCAAGATGGACTTGGATTCGATACTAGGGTGTCTCCACCATTCATATCAATGAGCTTTGATTCTTGGAAATCAAGAAACGAAAATTTTCTCATGATGGAGATAGAGTAATGGTTTACTATTACGAACCGCAAGTGCACGATTCATCGTCAGTAATATAAAAGATTGTCGAACCACAGGGACTATTGATTAAGCACTAGAGATGTCGCAAAGTAAGTTATCTAGACGGTCGAAAGTTGGCTTTGGCGCTTGCAAACTAACAAGAGTGATTGAAGAGAGAAAGAGAAGGATGAGAGAATCAATCTTGGAGGGAATTGAGCTTTGAGAAATGGATTCTAGGATTTCGGTTTCATTGTGGTGGAACCTGATGTATCATATTCTATCTTTTCCTTATTGTCAATCGACATGCATTCGCCGGAAGTTAAAGCTACTATCCTTAAGCACTAAGCGGAGAAGATCCCTGTGAAATCCTGTTACGGTTAGCCTCTGTCACTAGGGCGCCTCGGTAGATCACAAGAATGTAAATCCAATCGGTGTCATTAAGGATAGAGATAAGAGTTTAATTTGGTCTCTTACTTCCTTATGGAGAAGTTGCTTCTCCTTTCAAGGGAGTATCCTAGATGTCCGTGAACGGGTTACCCCTGTTACTAGGGCCCCTCGGTTGTACGATCTAAGATCCTCTCTTTACAAAATTAGCAATTCCTACACAATCGATCAGTATGACGAGATAATCTCAGCAAGTCTCATGTATATCAAATAGAAACAAAGCAAGCAAAATCATCCAATAAGTAAAGGCATAAACATGAGTCTTACATCAAACCATATCCAAAACTACTCCCTACATCCATAGAAAAGGAGATCTACTCTATTGTGAGGGAAGAACAACCCCAAAACATAAAGTAAAGCATACTTACAACCCTTGATGTGAGAAGAAGGGGAAGAAGAGATGCTTGCCAAGGTTTTCGATGTCTTGGGGATGCATCCTTGCTCTAGATATGGACGGAACGTCAAGGGATGGCAGTGGATGAAGCTCTATGATTTCCCCCAAAGGGGAGAACCCTTTCCCAAGGAGAGGAATGAAGCCCCGAACCAAAGATGATCCTAAGAATAGGGTTCTTGATCCTTTTATAGGCTAGGGCACAACCGCCGCACGGCCCGTGGGTCGTGCGAGATCCACACGACCAACACTTTCCTCCCTTCGGGTTGAGTGGCACGATCGTGTGAGATCACATGCCTGTGTCTTCCTTCTACTCTGGCCACGCTACATGGTTGTGTTAATTGGCATGACCGTGCCTTCCTTTTCCTTTGGACACTCCGCGCAACCATGTGAATTGGCACGATTGTGTCTCTTTTCTGCTCTGGTTACATCGCACGACCATGTGAATTAACACAGTCGTGCCTTCCTTCTGCACTGGTTACACCGCACGGCCGTGTGAATTGACACAGCCGTGCCTTCCTTATACTCTGGTTGCACCGCACGACCATGCGAATTGGCACGGTCGTGCCTTCCTTCTGCACTGGACATGCACAATTATATCAAGGTCATGTAGATCATTTTAGCACATCTTAACGTGGTATTCTTGAGTTGAAGTCTTCATCAAAGTTGTAGATCTTAAAGTTATCTACAAATTGGTATAAAGAATAAGTCAAAACTCTAAACGAGCACAAAGTTATGGTTATTTTATTTTTGGTCTGCAGTGTTGAAAATTCCACACGGCCTTCACACGATCGTGTGACATTCACACGGCCTCAACACGCCCCCCACACGGCCTTCGCACGGCCGTGTGGTCTCCGCACGGCCAGAACTTGGAAGAACTTAGTTTTTGCATTCACGTGACACTCTGGAAGCTCTAGACTTCATTTAAGCTCAGTTTTTGCTCCAAACCACGTCCTATTAATCAAAACAAGCAAAGAGTAGATCTCCGAACAAAATATAATGGAAGTATGACATTATAATGAAATAGGGTACAATAAACATAGATTATGCTAATGAAATGCAAGTAGATGTGCGTCAAAGCATGTATAAATGATCATAATATCTACGCACATCACACCCCCAGACTTAAACCTTTGCTTGTCCTCAAGCAAAATCCGCAATCTAGATTCATGTGGTTAATTGGCATGTAATAATCCCTAATGAATCAATATAAACCTATTATATAGTTTTATTGATGAGCATGATACAAAAATTATTCGAGTGTGGCCTAAGTAGAAGTTCTCCGTGCTCAGTGCAATAAGTGGCCTAACTTTTCAAGTATCAATATCTAAGCCTAGTCAATTTTTCATTTAACCGTGTTCCTCATACTTCCGACGATAGGCAAGGTTCGTTCCACTCAAAAATACTATGCATCGTCTACACAAGGTCTCAAAGGAATACTCAGTATCAAGAGAAATATAGCATTCATTTCCCCAGTAACGTAACTCGGTCTCAAAGGGGTGAATTGCTAGTTTCCACTCATGATAACTATTTTTTATCCCTTATTTTTTTTCCTTCTTTTTTTTTATTGTGTTTGCAAAGTATCAAACTTGAACAAACTTTCATTTTGTTTTATTTTTTGGAATTGATTTTTCCAAATGAGCTTATATGATCTGAGTTTATCTAATAACCAAAATGTAGTTGAGAGATCACCATAGAAGCAAGAGTACTAGTCCGGTTCTATGAATCATGACTATTTTCAAAAATATCTACCATCAAAGTCAAGCATAATGTGAAGAGATCCTAAAACTAGACCAGCATTCAAATTCTTCTAGTAATAACAATGCTCACTTCATGCTACTATGGATAGGAAAATAAAGATCAATAGGCATACTAGCATACCAAATCACACAACATAAATATCTAGATGAAATGTTCTAGTATTTTGCATTAAGGAACAAACAATCATGATGTGATGAATGATCCAACTAGGAAAAATTTATTATGCAAAAGAAATAAGCAAAAACTAAACTAAACCAAATGCAACTAATGCATCCCCCCAGACTTAAATTTTTCATTGTCTCAATGAAAACTAAAAATAATATGGAGGAGATTAAAAGTAAGAGGAGTTACCAAATGATGCGTGCCCATGTCATTAACTTCTCCATCATGTAATTGCACTCCTCCTAATCTTTGAGTCCTATAAAAGAAAATTGACAACAAAAATTAAGTAAAGGATACATTTTTATTATAAAAAAAATGAAACTAAAAAGAAACTAAAAAAATGAAAGCAAAATTAAACTTGGGTTGCCTCCCAAGAAGCGCTTATTTAAGGTCATTAGCTCGACCACCTCATTAAATTTATCAAAATCTCGCTCTTGGAGGGGTAAGATATTTCAACACCCTCCTACCAATGACTCTTATTATGGAAAGAGCTTTCATCAAAGGAGCTACAGAGTAAAGTATAACTCTTTCCATCTTCGTCTTCTTTGGAGTTCTTTCAGGTGGTCGAAGATGGTTCAGTCTAAGCTTCCAAATATAGGCCGCATGAAAATTTGCACACCCAAAAGAAAAACATACCTCTCCCAAGCATGCTATATTAGATAGAACTAGAACCTTATTAGGATGAACTGAGTATGTATCACAAATCAAATCACATCCAACAAAATCAATTATAGGTACCTCTATAAAATTTTCCAAAAGATCACTAGAAATACTTACCTTGTATTGCTGAGAGATACCTAAAAGTTCTAAACATGTGGATGTGACTTCTGAATCTTATATTGGCTCTAGCTCTGGTTCAAGTGGTGGTGCCTCTAAAAGTGGTGATTCTTGGGGCTTTGTTTCTATTGCACAAGTCCCTACACATTTATCATCAACCAATTCCATTTTTACAACTTTCATAGCATCAATTGGTTGTGTGATCAAAGGAGGTGATCCTTGAGACATTTCCTCCATAGTACATATTCCTACACTTTTATCCACCACATCATCATCATAAGTAGTGAAGAGTCCACTAACATCAATAGCATCAATAGAGGAATCAACAGCTTTATTAGAAATTTGTAGTAATAGTTGTAAAGCTAGGATCCCCTATTGCACCATTAACTCTTTAGAATCATGTGTTGTGGTCTTCATCTTACTAAGAGCAGGAGAATTTGAGTCTTGGAAGTCTTCCCAGTCAGTCAACTCATCTGGTTATGAAAGATGTGGTTTGTCCAATGAAAAATCATCTTGAAACTCTGACGAACTTTGATACACATGGGAAGAATGCTCAACATTTTGTATGTATTTGTAGTCCAAATTTTTATGATTCATCCAAAATTGATTGTAATGTTGAGACATGCCAGAGATCTGCTGCTGGAATAATAACTGCTCACTCTGCTCTTGAATTAGCTGGGGTTGAAGGTTCTGAATTTGATGATCTCCCCAGTCATAGCCATAAGTATCAAGAACTTGTTCATATGTATCTTGATGTTGAGGTTGGAATAAGTGATGAAGTTCCATGGAAGAGCTAGCAGTATTTTGGAAGAAGTGACATAAAATGGCTGGATGGGATGAACTGCCACAAGCCGTGCAGATATTATCAGTAGGTTCTGTGGGAGGGTCATCTTCCTTTTGAAAGAGGTGGCATATGGCAGACGGATGAGACGTGCTACTACATCCTCCACAAAGGAACTCAAGTTGCTCATCTGGATCATAGCCTTCATCAATGGGAGATCTGGGTCTTACACTCATGGGTGTGAAAAATTCTCTTAAAGACCTACTTGACATTTTAGTGCTCAAGATATCTTAAAAAATAAGAAACAAAATGCATAATTTAAATTACAAGAAGAAAATAATAATAATAATAATAATAAATGCAGAATTTAAAGACAAGAAAGAAAATGCAGGGTTTTTTTTTATTATGTATATGGAAAACAAATTGTATTTTTTTTTTTGAATTATGAAAATGGAAAAATAAAAACTATTCATAAGTCTAGATTAACTAAATTGCTAATCTACTAATGTTAATGTGAGCAGCCCCCGGCAACGACGCCAAAAACTTATTACGAACCGCAAGTGCACGGATTCGTCGTCAGTAATATAAAAGATTTTCGAACCACAGAGACTGTTGATTAATCACTAGAGATGTCGCAAAGTAAGTTATCTAGACGGTCGAAAGTTGGCTTTGACGCTTGCAAACTAACGAGAGTGATTGAAGAGAGAAAGAAAAGGATGAGAGAATCAATCTTGGAGGGAATTGAGCTTTGGGAAATGGATTCTAGGATTTCGATTTCGTTGTGGTGGAACTTGATGTATCATATTCTATCTTTTCCTTATTGTCAATCGACATGCATTCGCCGGAAGTTAAAGCTACTATCCTTAAGCACTAAGCGGAGAAGATCCCTGTGAAATCCTGTTACGGTTAGCCTCTGTCACTAGGGTGCCTCGGTAGATCACAAGAATGTAAATCCAATCGGTGTCATTAAGGATAGAGATAAGAGTTTAATTTGGTCTCTTACTTCCTTATGGAGAAGTTGCTTCTCCTTTCAAGGGAGTATCCTAGATGTCCGTGAACGGGTTACCCCTGTTACTAGGGCCCCTCGGTTGTACGATCTAAGATCCTCTCTTTACGAAATTAGCAATTCCTACACAATCGATCAGTATGACGAGATAATCTAAGCAAGTCTCATGCCTATCAAATAGAAACAAAGCAAGCAAAATCATCCAATAAGTAAAGGCATAAACATGAGTCTTACATCAAACCCTATCCAAAACTACTCCCTACATCCATAGAAAAGGAGATCTACTCCATTGTGAGAGAAGAACAACCCCAAAACATGAAGTAAAGCATACTTACAACCCTTGATGTGAGAAGAAGGGGAAGAAGAGATGCTTGTCGAGGTTTTCGATGTCTTGGGGATGCATCCTTGCTCTGGAGATGGACAGAACGTCAAGGGATGGCGGTGGATGAAGCTATAGGGTTTCCCCCAAAGGGGAGAACCCTTTCCCAAGGAGAGAAATGAATCCCTGAACTAAAGATGATCCCAAGAATAGGATTCTTGACCCTTTTATAGGCTAGGGCACGGCCGCCACATGACCCGTGTTACGGTCATGCGAGATCCGTATGGACAACACTTTCCTCCCTTCGGGTTGAGTGGCACGGTCGTACGAGATCGCACGGTCGTGTCTTCCTTCTACTCTGGCCACGTTGCACGGTCGTGCCTTCCTTTGCCTCTGGCCACTCCGCACGACCGTGCAAATTGGCACGGTCGTGTCTCTTTTCTGCTCTAGTTACATCGCACGGTCGTGCAAATTGACACGGTTGTGCCTTCCTTCTGCACTGGTTACACCGCACGGCCATGTGAATTGATACGGTCGTGCCTTCCTTATACTCTGGTTGCACCACACGGTCATGCCTTCCTTCTGCATTAGTAGTGCAGAATTATATCAAGGTCGTGTAGATTATTTTATCACATCTTAACGTGGTATTCTTGAGTTGAAGTCTTCATCAAAGTTGTAGATCTTGAAGTTATCTACAAATTGGTATAAAGAACAACCCAAAACTCTAACTGCGTACAAAGTTATGGTCATTTTACTTTTAATCTACAGTACTAAAAATTCCACACGGCCGTGTGACATTCACACGGCCTCAACACACCCCCCACACGACCTTCGCACTGCCGTGTGGTCTCCACACGGCCAGAAATTGGAAGAACTTAGTTTTCGCATGGTCGTGACACTCTGAAAGCTCTATACTTCATTTAAGCTCCTTTTTTACTCTAAATCACGTCATATCAATCAAAACAAGCAAAAAGTAGATCTCCGAACAAAATATAATAGAAGTATGACATTATAATGAAATAGGGTACAATAAACATAGATTATGCTAATGAAATGCAAGTAGATGTGCGTCAAAGCATGCATAAATGATCATAAGATCTACGCACATTATTTACTCTAATGGAAGGCTTCCAAGCTCTAACAAATTCGAAAGGTAAAATTCTTAAGAAGAGCAAGTGGAGACAAGAGCAAATCCAAAGATGTGAGGCCAACAATAAAGTGACCAAGCTATTGGTCAATCTATTGCCAAGTAACATCTTGGAGCAAGTTGGAGAATTTGAAGACGCCAAGGAGCTATGGAGCAAATTGGCTAAAATTCATTAGGTTCCCTCCACTGTACCAAATCAAGAGAAATCCAAAGAGGGCAACTCATTGGATCAAGAAGGAGAGGAGTCCGAGGTTGAGAGATGCTCAATATCGGAAGAAGAAGAACAAGAAGCTTCATCCTCTACAAAATGCAAAGAAAAAGACAAGGAGGAGCATACTCCTTATTTCATATAAATGAGGATGATGATGATGAAGCTTCCACCTCTAGGATTGAGGGGGAGTGTAGATCATTGACTCCGGAGGAAGAAGAAGCCTCTACCTCCAGATCAAGTGAAGAAGAAGGAGATGGTGCCACCCCTATAAGCAAAGAAGGTATAACTATTTCAATTTTAAAAAATAAAAGTCACATTATATGCTTTGAGTGTAGGAAAAAAGGGCACTACAAGAGTAAGTGTCCAAAATTGGCCAAGAAGAAAGGCCAAGTGGCACCTAAGGGCAAAGAGAAGCCCAAGGAGACCGACCCCATGACAAAGAAGAGCAAGGAACACATTGTGTGTTTCTTGTGTCATCAAAAAGGACATTATCGAAGCTAATGTCTAAAGGGAAAGAAATCGTTCAAAGTCAAGGGAGAAAGCTCAAGTCAAGGGGAGCTCTCAAGAGCAAACCCAAGGTATCATTTATTGAGCCTATCACTTTAAGTAATGATAAAAAGTATGCTAGGAATAGTTTATATCATTTTAATGCTTTTATCATGAAAATATGAAGCATGATAGAATTAAGAAAAATTATGTAGCTTATCATGCTAAAATCACTCAATCTAAGGCTAGAAAAATAAACAACAATTTAGGCAATAACTCTAAGGATTCTAGATATTTGCCTAAAAAAAAAAGAAAAATCAAATCTTTAGTGAAAAATCTAAGGTTGAGGTGTAATGGAAGGAAAATCAAGTATTGAGGTCAAGACTTGATAAATTAGAGAGGACCCTTAGAAAAATCACACTTGAAAAACAAGGGTCCAGGAACAATAACCTAGGTTTAGAACAACAAGGGTTATCCAAAGGTCATAGAGGTTTGGGATATAAACCTAAAACCAAGAAGGATGTAGCCTCTTATCATAGGGTTCCATATAGCTATGGAACCAACCCTAGGTCTAGTAATAAAGTCAAAAATACAAGGGAAGCTATCCCTAGAAGTATTTTTGCCAAGATCAATGTGACTAAGACTTCTAAGAAGTCAAAGAAAGTCACCAAGAAGGTCACAAGGGAAGTTATCCTTAGAGTTGACCTAGAGAAAGTGACCAAGACTTCTAAGAAGCCTAGAAAGGTCATTAGGAAGGTATCTAAGGAAGTTATCCCTAGTGAGTACCTAGAGCATCCAAGGAGCACCAATAGGTTTTGAGTTCCGAGGAGCATATTCTCTACACCCTAGAGGGTTAGAGAGTGTCAACTCAAATTGGAAGGGTGGTTGACCCAACCTTGATGTAGTTGGCACTTGGAGAGCATTTTCAAGGTTTTTATAAACCTTTGAAAATGAAATGAATCATAGGTTTTCTCTTTGGAAGAGTAAAGTATGCCATAATTTGAGGAAATGGATTTGATTTTCATTGGCACAAAAAGGAAAGAACAAAAGAAGTGCCAAGTTGGGTTTTGGCATTTTCTTAAAGATAATTGGGCAATCTAGGATAAATTTTAGGTTTAGCATTTATTTAAGGAAACTTAGATAGATAATCTAGGTATATCATTTATGCTAAATATTGTCATGCATTGTTTGCTCATCATATGCTATGACATCATATTTTACATTCATGTTTATTATGAAAAATACAAAAATATCATGTCATGTCATACATACATCATGTAGCTATAGTATATTTTCTTTTAAAAATCATTTATTGTGATGTATGTCATAAATCATCATGCATTATTTTTATTTCCTTATAATTAAGGATAATGGCATTTACAGTGACATCTTAGGTGGATGTTTATAATTCAAAATGCCTAGATAGATATGTATGATCCCTAACTTAGGGTAAAACTAAAATCTACATCTCACAAAGACTATAAGGTGACTTGTATATGTTTTAGTACACATTAAATATAAGTGAGATGTTAGGGTGATGAACGAGACTCAAGATGTTGATTTAGTGCATCTAGTTGAGTTTTGATTTCATCAAAACACATAGTTATGTGTACTCCAATCATTGGGAAGGCTAATGTAAAAGTCATGTGCATTAAGCCTAAAGAATATGGTTGGAAATTGATTTTGAAAAACATTTTAAATATACTTTGGAAAACCTTGGTGAAGACTATCTTTTGATAGTAATCATCATTGAAAAGCTAAACACAAACTTGAAAGAAATATTGAAGTTTTTGCAAGTTTCCAAGTTTGTGTCAACCTTTTAAAATATGATGTATTTTCTTATAAAACTATTTTTCTATGATAGTATATACCCTAAATAATGTCTACAATAATTTTCATGATTTTTAAAGTTTTATAAAATTTTTAGAGAGTTTCTGAATTTCATTGAAATTGAATTTCGAGAAATCAGAGCCCCAATCGATCAGTCGATCGATTGGAGGCCCCAATTAATCAACCAATCGATTGGGATGTGTTTCCCGTGAGCAGTAGCTCACAGAATCAATCAGTCGATCGATCCATTCACGCTTGGATCGATCGACCAATCGATTCAGAGGCAGGTTCTGCGAATAGAACCTCTCTGAATTGATCAGTGGATCGATTGATCCAGTGGCAATCGATTGAGTCCCAATCCAATCGATTGAAAAGCTTATTTTGGATGGGAAAGTCTAATTTCAGCACTTTAAGTAATTTTTAGCCCCTTTAACCACTCCTTACACCCTTGGAATATACATTTAAGAGTAGTTTTCATGATGAAAACAAGGAAAAATGGTTAAGGAATACTAAGTTGAAGTTTAGGATGACGTTAGTTTCAATATTGAATCTTTTAAACCTCAAAACTTTAAATTTTTGGATTTTCTAAAAGTTTAGGGATTCCAATTCATTGTTGGTGCAATGACAGAAGTTTGAAGCATGTTTTTAGGGGAAGCTACTCTTTAAAAACATGGAAATATTTTTCCAAAACCATTGAAGGTGGTAAATCCTTCGTTTGGATAAATGCTCAAGGTTGAGCATTGGAGAACAATGGAAGATTGGATATTTTCATTGTTGGAAAGAAGAATGCTCTAGGAGGAGCATTGAATATAATGAAGGGTATGTGACCTTCATTGAGAGTGTGAAGTTGGTTAATGCTCAAGGGTGAACATTGAAGACAATGAAAGGTATGAGACCTTCACTATGGTGTTATGAACAACATGTGAAGTTGTGAACAACGTTGAGTAACTCTTCAGGGGGAGAGTTTTTTATGTGTGCCAATAGGGGGAGAAATGTAGAGTTTAAGTCAGGCCTTTGTCCCTCAAGGAAATTTTGGGAGAGAATGTAGAGTCTAAATTATGCCTTCATGTCCAAAGGGCATTGGCATGAAGAATAAGTTGAAGGTATGAGATTAGTCTAACTTAAAAGTATTGTCAAATATCAAAAAGAGGGAGATTGTTGGTGTAATATCCCCTGGGTCAGGTTGACCAAGTTGACTACGCTTGAGTTGGCTCAAGCTTGAGTCTTGATATTTGACTTTTGTTGTTTGACAATACATGGAGATTGCAGATGCAATCGTCCGATTGGGGAGATTGTTGATACAATTCCCCTCTGGTCAAGGACTGGCCAGTTAGATGTAAAGAAGAGTCAATTAGGTTAAGGTTGATCGGATACTTGACTGGGAAAGTCTTAATTAGAGGTTACACAAGGGGAAGTTCTGGTAAGTGAAATCAGACAGTTGAAAGTCCTGGTGAGTGAAGCTAGATAGTTAAGAAATCCTAGTGAGTAAAGACAGGTGAAAGACCTAGTGAGTGAAGCTAGACAGTAGGAAAATCCTGGTGAGTGAAGCCAGGTGAAAGACCTAGTGAGTGAAGCTAGGCAGTTAGGAAATCCTGGTGAGTGAAGTCAGGTGAAAACCCTAGTGAGTGAAGCTAGGTAAAAGTCATAGTGAATGAAGCCAAGCACATGGAAAGTCCTGGTGAGGGTAGCCATGCAGATGGAAAACCCTAGTGAGTGAAGCTAGGCAGAAGGAAAGCCCTACTAAGTAAAACTAGGTAGAAGCAAAGACCTGGTGAGTGAAGTCAGACACGTTGAAATCCAAGTGGGTCAAGGTTGACTGAACACCTGGTGTTGGGAAGCCTAAGTAGGTCAAAGGATTGATTAGATACTTGGCACGAGAAAATCCAGATGAGTCAAGGTTAACCGGACATCTGGTGGAAGTCCAAGTGGGTCATGGAGGGGCGGACATTTGGCACGAGACGGTAAGTCCAAGTGGGTCAAGGTTGACCGAACACTTGGCACGAGGAGAAAAAGTTCAAGTGGGTCAAAGGGTTGACCGGACACTTGGAGAAGAAGTCCCGACAGGTCAAGGTTGACTAGATGCTAGGCATAAGGAGTTCCAATAGGTCACGGTTGACCAGATGTTGGAATTGGGGAACCTAGACTTAAGTTAAGCAAGTCAAAGGGGAGTCAATCGATCAACCGATCAATTGAACTGTGGTTCAATCGGTCAGTCGATCGATTGAAGATGTGCTACGAAGAAGGCTGGCCCAATCGATCGACCGATCGATTGGGAAGTGAAATCACGAGCATAGAATGCTCCCCAATCGATCGACCGATCGATTGTGCTCCCCAATAAATTGGTTAATCGATTAGGGCAAGTATTCTCGTGCAGACGCAAAAGCACAGAAGAAGGTTGAATCAATCAACCGATCGATTCACCTCTCCAATCGATCAGCCGATCGATTAGGAGATGACTGTTGCGTAGGATAAAGACGTTGATGAGTGTCTTCCTCCATATCTCTTCCTCTCCACTTCTTGCGACGATTTCTCACAGGTTCACGCCAGATCTTGAAGCTTCTTGGAGTAAAGTGTTGCTGCACTTCCAAGGTCAAGAGGTGTTCCACACAAGGAGAAGCAATCTAGGGGTTTTGTAAATCTTGTAAGATTTGTATTGTATAAACTTGTTTTTCTTTTTTCTTGTATTGAGGGGTTGTACAAGACTTCTCCGCCTTCGGTAGTTATCGAAAAGGAGTGTTTTATTAGTGGATGAGTGAGTGAGGACCAGATCCTTGTATTAGTCACCTCTTCTTGAGGTGGATACCAAGTAAATCTTATCGTTAACGTGTGAGGGTACTTTGTGTGTATTTCCACTGCATATCATCATCATCAAAGCAAGACAACGAAGCGCGACGAGCTATTCATCCCCCCTCTAGCTACAAATCGACCCTAACATCCTTGTTGTACCTACATAGTCCTACATAGTCATAAGCGCATATCAAATATAATAATAAACCTAACTTAAACCTTTACCCAAACATCAAAACCTAGGGTCACACCGATTACTCTAAGAATTCATTATCTTTACCCGCACGGACCTAAATGCCAACATCTGGCCATCGATGATCAGTAGTTATCACCCAAGCAATTATGGATCCATATTAACATCCATTCATTTTAGACTTAATCATTTCAAACAAACTCTAACAATTATTTGTGACTGAAATTAGAGAGGAATTATGGAAAAATAAGGCACAAGAAATCATTAAATGAGCTAGGTTTTATCAAAAAAAAACAAAGAAGAAGTTTTATTCAATAACAAAGATGATATCTAATATCAACTAAACAAATACTTAAATAGACACACTCTAACTCATAAAAGACAAGAAAACTCTAACTCATTAAAGATACAACAACTTAAACGAACTAAACGTGTATCTAAATGTTATCATCGAGAAAACAAAGAGTTGTCAAGTAAGCTTGCTTGACAGAGAGATGGACAACGTGGGGAGGATTTGGATGAGTTCTTTAATTACTGAGTAAAGGTCATTCACTCTCTTTGTTTACATGGACTTAAATGTGAACATCTGACCTGTAGAAATTAAAAAAAGGAAAAAACTAACCATATTATTATATCTTAAAATTGATACAGAGTATAAGGTCTTATATAGTTAAGTTAAGAAACTCTAAACTTTATAAAAAAAGGAAAAAAAATCCAAATTACCCTAAAATCTATAGACAAATAAATATATAATCTAACATCCCCCTTAAACTTACGATGCTACAGCTAGAAGCATTGAGAGTTTGTCAGATAAGAAACGAAAACATGAAGCAGAATGTGTCTTGGTAAACATATCAGCGATCTGTAGCTTTGAAGGAACAAAAGGCAATATGGTGGTGCCAATCTAAAGATGGTGATGAGTAATATGACAATCAATTTCAATATATTTAGCCCGCTTATGAAAAACTGAATTGCGTGTAATTTGAATAGCACTCTGATTATCACAATATAACAGAGTAGGTTGATGAAGAGATACACTCATATCCGCAAGCAACCAATGCAACCAAACTATCTCACAAGTAGTTGAGGTCATGGCACGATACTTAGCTTCTGTGGAAGATCTAGAAATAACATCGTGCTTTTTACTCTTCCAAGAAATTAGGAAATCACCAAAAAAAAATACAGAAGCCAGTGGTAGATTTGTGATCTGTAGGATCACCAGCCCAATCCGCATCAGAGTATGCACACAGTTCAAGAGATGAAGTAGAAGGAAATAAAAGACTTCGAAATTGAGTGCCCCAAAGATACCTGAGAATACAAAGAACAACAGCCAAATGAACTATAGTTGACGCAGCGATAAATTGACTAACCACATGAACAACATACATAATATCTGAATGAGTCACGGTGAGATAAACCAAGCTTCCAACAATAGTTCTGTATAAACTAAGATCCGGCAAAGGTGAGTCATCAGATGGAGAATATCAAGCATTATTCTCAATAGAAGTATCAACAACTCTATTATCAATAAGACGAGCACGCTCAAACAGATTAGATATATACTTTGACTGATGATCCGGCGGTTAGAACAGGGGACCCCCATTTTGAGGGGTCAACGCCACGTGGAAGTCAAAGGGCCAGGTGGCCGACCGGAGAAGGGCGGACCAGTCGACCGACCGGAGAAGGATGGGCCCACCTCCCGGCCGGTCGACCGGTGAATAACCGATGGCAAAAGGCGCCCCGACAGGGGTCGGGGTTCCGGCGCTCGATTGAACAGTAACGAAGGGCCGAGCGGAAGTCATGCTCGGCCGTAGACATAAGGTAGCATACTGCTAGCAGTCCCCACATAGCACCTTACCGAGGATCTCCCCAACATACCGATGCATATGGAGGGCCGGACGTGATGTGAGTGTCGGCCGGCCGGACGTGAGATGAGTGACGGCTGGCCGGATGTGAGATGAGCGCCGGCTGGCCGGACGGGAGATGAGTGCCGGTCGGCCGGACGCCCCGGCATGGAGTAGGGAGAGAAGGACAAGGAACATCTTATGACAGCTGTCAAGTCCTATGACTAGGCCATACTCCAAATCTGACGGCAAGGTATTCTGCTGTCCCATCGAAGACGTGCCTGGACTGTAGCAGTATGGTGTCAGGTAAGCTTTCTGATAAACACATACCGAGGTATGGGCTGAGGACACGTATTTGCCTCGGTAGGTGTGCGTGAGCTCTTTCACCGCTCTATATAAGGAGCCTTATACTTCGCCGGAGGTACGCGTTCTACAATTTTTGGAGCCACTTCTTCACTGTTAGCTTGCCTGACTTGAGCGTCGGAGGGTCGCCGCCGCGAACCCCTTCCCGGCCCGACTTCTGTGCAGGTTCGTCGGAAGTTCGTACGACCCGTCGGAGATCTACATCAGCGACTCGGAGAGCGCCACGTGCCCAGCGTCCGTTGATTCAACTTTCGGACATGATCAATTTGGCGCCGTCTGTGGGAACGCTCCTGCATCCGATCGGAAGCAATGGACGAGGCTGGACGACCGCACACGGTGATGCTCTCCACGAAGGAGCTCGACGCTCTAATCAAGGCAAGAGCAGCTAAGCTCGTGGAGCAACAGAGAGAGAATGCGCAAGCCGAGCGGCTGAAGCAACAAACAACGTCAGCATCAGGTGGCCGAGCGGAGGTAATGATCTCCGAGCGGACGCCTCCCCCGAGACAATGATCCAACCGGCATTCAAGGGGGAGCACCGCCGAGCGGATGAAGATGGATTGGGACTTGGATCAACCATGAAGCGCAAATTATCTCCAGCCTTTCCGGGGCAGGGTGAAAGGTGCACCAATATAATGTGTGCTGTATATTTTCCGTTTGGCTGTATATTTGAAATGTAGGAAGCAAAATGTTAAACGCAATTGGCATTATCTGCCGAGCGGCCTATCTCCATGATGTATAAGATCCGAGGCACCGACTCAATGTCGAAGACCCCGGGCCGATCGGCCGGGCGTAAAAATTATACGAGCCAAGTCATCGAAGACGAAGAACCCTCGCCGCTCGGTAGGGCGTATGTCATCAGTGTTAAAATTAGCCTTAAAGGTTGTCGAGCTCCGACGTTAAAAATCGAGAGTCGAGCTGGCGACTATAAACCCGCCGAGTGGAAGACCGTCGAGCTCCGACGTTAAAAATCGAGACACGAGCCGGCGTCTATAAACCCGCCGAGCGGAAGACCGTCGAGCTCCTACGTTAAAAATCGAGAGACGAGCCGACGTCTATAAACCCACCGAGCGGAAGACCGTCGAGCTCCGACGTTAAAAATCGAGAGTCGAGCTGGCGATTATAAACCTGCCGAGCGGAAGACCGTCGAGCTCCGACGTTAAAAATCGAGAGACGAGTCGGCGTCTATAAACCCGCCGAGCGGAAGACCGTCGAGCTCCGACGTTAAAAATCGAGAGACGAGCCGGCGTCTATAAACCCGCCGAGCGGAAGACCGTCGAGCTCCGACGTTAAAAATCGAGAGACGAGCCGGCGTCTATAAACCCGCCGAGCGGAAGACCGTCGAGCTCCAACGTTAAAATTCGAGAGACGAGCCGGCGTCTATAGACCCGCCGAACGGAAGACCGTCGAGCTCCGACGTTAAAAATCGAGAGACGAGTCGGCGTCTATAAACCCGCCGAGCGGAAGACCGTCGAGCTCCGACGTTAAAAATCGAGAGACGAGCCAGCGTTTATAAACCCTCCGAGCGAAAGGTCGTCGAGCTCCGACGTTAAAAATCGAGAGACGAGCCGGCGTCTATAAACCCTCCGAGCGGAAGGCCGTCGAGCTCCGACGTTAAAAATCGAGAGACGAGCCAGTCTCTATAAACTCTCCGAGCAGAAGACCGTCGAGCTCCGACGTTAAAAATCGAGAGACGAGCCGGCGTCTATAAACCCTCTTAGCGGAAGGCCGTCGAGCTCCGACGTTAAAAATCGAGAGACGAGCCGGCGTCTATAAACTCTCCGAGCAGAAGACCGTCGAGCTCCAACGTTAAAAATCGAGAGACGAGCCGGCGTCTATAAACCCTCCGAGCGGAAGGCCGTCGAGCTCCGACGTTAAAAATCGAGAGACGAGCCGGCGTCTATAAACTCTCCGAGCGGAAGACCGTCGAGCTCCGACGTTAAAAATCGAGAGACGAGCCGGCGTCTATAAACTCTCCGAGCGGAAGACCGTCGAGCTCCGACGTTAAAAATCGAGAGACGAGCCGGCGTCTATAAACCCTCCGAGCGGAAGGCCGTCGAGCTCCGACGTTAAAATCCGGGGGCGGGCCGGCGTCTATAAACTCTCCGAGCGGAAGACCGTCGAGCTCCGACGTTAAAAATCGAGAGACGAGCCGGCGTCTATAAACTCTCCGAGCGGAAGACCGTCGAGCTCCGACGTTAAAAATCGAGAGACGAGCCGGCGTCTATAAACCCTCCGAGCGGAAGGTCGTCAGGCGCTGACGATAAAATTCGAAGTTAAAAGGCGAGCAACCGGAGTCTATAAATCCTCCGGACGGATAACTTTCTGCAAGGTCCTGCTCAGTTGAAAAGGTCGACCTCTGATCGGGCCTGCCAATAAGGCTAGAATAAAGAAAGCGTGGGTCCGAGCGACTCCTTTATAAAACGCACTTAGCGCGAGAAAATTAGGATCGGCGCAAAAAGTTAAGGATTGGATGCTGGTCGAACAAACAAATAACAAAGAGAATTCATTTACACCAAACGGTGAATAGACAAAGGTGATAACAACAGTCTTCGCCCCGGACGGCGGGCATACAATAAACAGCGGAAACTTGAAAGAAATTTTACAAACCCTTCATTCACTATCACCAAAATCAAAGAGAGAATCGGGGATGGAGCCCATCATGACCGCCAGATCTTCGGGAGGAATCGCCAGCTCGGTTGGTATGTGGCCCTTGCTCTTCAGATATTCAACTGTCACTTTGATCGCCTCTTCGAAAGTTAAGGACAGCTTGTCGCTGAACTTTTCACCAAATTCGTCCGAGCGGACGAATGCTTTGCGCGCTTCCGCCAACCGACCAGGCTCCCCATCTTGATATTCTTTAAGAGTGGCTCCGGAAGCGTCAAGGGCCGCCTGGAGATCTTGCAAAGCCCCTTCCGCTTTAACCTGGTCGGCCGAGCGGCCCTCCCGTTCAGTCTTGAGCAAGGCGTCTAATTCCTTCACTCGCTGCTCTAGCCCCCGGTTCTCTACCTTCATCATATCCATGTCGTCGATTGCTTGGCGCTTTCGGGTGGTCGCGATCTTTATCTCCTTGTCCCGCTGCTTAACCAAAGCCTCGAGTCGAGCCACTTCGCTCGACAAGCCGGAGGACTTACCCCGCTCGGCTTCCAGCAGTTTTTTGGCCTTCTCCAGAGCGGTCGTTGACTGTCTGCTATCTCCCGCGGCTTTGAGCTTTTTCAACTCGTCCTCCAGTTCGGCCAGGCGATTGTTGATTGCAATCTGCTCCACCCAATTCTGCAAACGGATAGGAGCAAGTTAGAAACTAAATCCAAATAACTAACATGGCAAAGAACATACCCTGGTCGCCTGTTGTAGATTGTTGTCGCCTAGCTGACCGGGAGTCATCATTGCAATTCAGAGCTGAGCATCCTCCCAGGCTTTGGCAAGAGGACCCGTGAGGGTGATCTGCTGCTCGGGGACCACTGGCCGATCAGCAGCCGCCATATATTCCTCCGACGGAAGGCGCAGGACAGTTTTTATCAATCTCGGGCCGCTCGGATCACCCTGGGGCGCAGCTGCTTTACCGGACGACTCACCACTTGAGGAAGGAAAGTCGCCCAATCGCCTAAGGCGACGCATGGTTCACGGAGGACTGGTGGGTGGCACCTCAGATGTAGCCCTTGGAGAGTCGCGCGGCGTGGGGGTACTCTCTATAGAGACCGTCCCGGACAGCACTGGAGCTTCATCGCCCCGCTCGGATTGCGGTTCATCAGATGGAGTTGGTTGAGAGGCTGGTTCTGGCCGTCTGCGCTTCCGAGTTGCCAGGGGGCTTCGTCAGCCGAACGGCCCTCTACCCCGACTTGAGTAGAAGGCTCTATATCGCCCGCAGCCTCGCCGAGAGAGGCAGAAGCGTCTAAGGCTTCGAGGGCAGTCCCCTCACCCTCTCCGCTGGCCGGACCTGCTGAGTCCAAGCTCCGCTCGGCGATCTCCCTATTCTTGGCCGCCTCGATCTCAGCGGCTCGTAGTTTCAGCTGCTCGGTAGCCTTTGTGCACCACATAACTTCGGCTACAGAAACAAAGAATAAATCAGTTAGAACAAAAGAAAGAGGATGATAGGAGAGCTTACTCATGCTGCAAGGCAGATCGACGGGAATAGAAGACAAGCCGAATATATACATCACTCCTGGAAGGAGCAGCTTGTCGATGTGGTAGCGCTGGCCGACCAGCCGGTCGGCTGCATGAAGGTAGGTCGGATCACCCCTAAACTTGCCGAGCTCCGGTTGCGCTGGCATCGCCGTCTGCCACTTGATTCGGAAGGCCGGTGGCTCGGGAAAGCGCATAAAGAAAAAATGCTCCTTCCAGTGTTTGTTGGAGCTCGGCATATTATCAAAAAGGACGAAACCTATCCTATATTGGAAAACAAAAGTACCCCACTCGGCTTGCTTAGGGTAGTAGAAGTAGTGGAACACTTTGGGGTCTAATGGGATGTTGTTTAGTTTAAAGAGGACTACCACCCCGCTCAGCAACCTAATGGAGTTCGGAACTAGTTGGCTGAGCGGGATGCGAAAATAATTGCACACTTGTAAGAAAAACTTATGTGGAGGAAAGCGTAGCCCGGCTAAAAATTGATCTCGAAAAAAGAGGACAGTGTCGAGCGGCGGTTCATGAGGCCGGTCGGCGGGGGTGGCTAATACTATGTAGTGGTCAGCAAGGATTTCATAAGTCCGAGCGAGGCGCAGCGCGTCCTCCTCGTCAAACCGGCTCTCCATGGTCGTGTACCAAAGACCAGGAGCGCCGGCGGTCGGCTGGGAAGTGCTAGTCATGGTCGAAACACAGTAAAGAGTTTGAGACAAAAAGAAGGGTTCGAACAAGAAAGAAAAGGTGGCAAACTGAAGGGGACAGCTGACAGAAAAAAGAAGAGGGAGGGAACGAGGAAAAGGAAGGCTTACGAGCAAAAGGGATGATCGAAAGGGGCCTCGGGGTCGTCGGGGAGCTGAGACACGAGGTCGCCGGAGCAGAAAGAACAGCGGGAAGTCGAAGGTCGACGAAGCAAGAATGCGGCGGAGAGAAGAGGTCGCGAGATTTATAGCGTTAGCCTCGAACGGCCTCAGCCGTCCGATTCAGGTCGTGAAGAACGAGGCGATCATCCAACCGCTCATTTTAAACGGCGGCTGTCCCATCGGACGTAACGCCATCACCATACGCTGACAGAAGTGAGATCGCCACGTGTTAGCAGGACACGGGTCGCATTTAATGAGCGCCCCTTACCGCGCGCAGCGCACGTGATTGGCAGTAGGGGAGAGGATTCGGCATGGATTCCAAGGGAATACAAGGCACGGGCAAGACACCGCCGAACGGATGTGCATACCTAAGCCTGGCCGAGCGGACTAATGCAGCGGCTGTTACTCAGTCTAATCGGCAGTCCAGTCAGTCGGACTTCGCCTCCTTTGACTAGACTTGAGGGGGAGGCAAGTGATCCGGCGGTTAGAACAGGGGACCCCCATTTTGAGGGGTCAACGCCACGTGGAAGTCAAAGGGCCAGGTGGCCGACCGGAGAAGGATGGGCCGACCTCCCGGCCGGTCGACCGGTGAATAACCGATGGCAAAAGGCGCCCCGACAGGGGTCGGGGTTCCGACGCTCGATTGAACAGTAACGAAGGGCCGAGCGGAAGTCATGCTCGGCGGTAGACATAAGGTAACATACTGCTAGCAGTCCCCACATAGCACCTTACCGAGGATCTCCCCAGCATACCGATGCATATGGAGGGCCGGACGTGATGTGAGTGCTGGCCGACCGGATGTGAGATGAGTGCCGGCTGGCCGGACGGGAGATGAGTGCCGGCCGGCCGGACGGGAGATGAGTGTCGGCCGGCCGGACGCCCCGGCATGGAGTAGGGAGAGAAGGACAAGGAACATCTTATGACAGCTGTCAAGTCCTATGACTAGGCCATACTCCAAATCTGGCGGCAAGGTATTCTGCTGTCCCATCGAAGACGTGCCTGGACTGTAGCAGTATGGTGTCAGGTAAGCTTTCTGACAAACACATACTGAGGTATGGGCTAAGGACACGTATTTGCCTTGGTAGGTGTGCGTGAGCTCTTTCACCGCTCTATATAAGGAGCCTTATACTTCGCCGGAGGTACGCGTTCTACAATTTTTGGAGCCACTTCTTCACTGTTAGCTTGCCTGACTTGAGCGTCGGAGGGTTGCCGCCGCGAACCCCTTCCCGGCCCGACTTCTGTGCAGGTTTGTCGGAAGTTCGTACGACCCGTCGGAGATCTACATCAGCGACTCGGAGAGCGCCACGTGCCCAGCGTCCGTTGATTCAGCTTTCGAACAGGATCAACTGAGATAAAAGATAACCTTTCGAGGAGTAAGCAACCTCAATGCCCAGAAAGTAGCATAGTATACCCAAGTCTTTCATAACAAAATAATGAAACCAAGCATGAGGTACTTGTTTGAGACCATAAAGCACCTTACGAAGCCTGCAAACTTCACCAGGTTTGCGTGAAATACCAAGAGGAGGTGTCATATAAACTTCTTTATGAAGATCACCATTTACAAATACATTCTTGACATCCATCTAAGATATTCTCCATCGACAACTAGAAGCAACAACAATTAGAGTACGATCAGTAGTCATTTTTGTAACAGGAGCAAATGTTTCTTCATAATCAATGTCATACTCCTGAGAATAACCTTTAGCAATAAGATGAGCTTTATATCATTCGATAGATCCATCAGATTTAGTTATGATCTTATATACCCAACGAGAGCCAATAGTATATTTTCCTAGTGGCAATGGAACCAAATCCCATGTATGACTCTGATGCAAAGCAGTTAGTTCCTCATCCATAGTACTTTGCCAAAGTGGGTTACAAGCAACTTCTCTATAGGATTCAGGCTCAGAAAGACAATAAATAGATGCAATAAATGAAGCAAAAGAATGAGAATAACAAGAGTAAGCAAAATATGATAGTTTAGTATACTTACGAACACGAGTTGATTGACGACGATAGAGAGAAGGATCATCCGCAATCTCAGGAGATAATTGAGTAGTGGTAGAAGGAGGAACATGTGGAGCAGATATCTCGGGAACCAAAGTACTAGATTCAGTTGAACTACCAGTAGGATTTGTGGGTGAATCTTCTTTAGTATCGGTATTGAAAGGATTAATGCAAAGCACATCTGACTTTATCATATTATGTGAACTAGCCAGAATATAAAAGAATGGAATATGCTCAAGAAACACAATATGAAGAGAGACATACAATTTTTGACTAATGGGATCAAAGCAACAATATCCTTTTTAACTAACACCATAACCCAGAAAGACACAAAGAGTAGACCGAGAGGCTAACTTATTATGTTCTGCATGTGGACGAAGGACAAAGCTGTAGGACCGTTGGGCCGACTAGAAGGGGGGATTGAATAGTCTTGTAAAAAATAAATAAAAAAACTCTGTAAAACATAATTGACTAATAGAAACAAGATTTAAAGTAAGACTCAGAATATAATAAATATTAGTAAGAGATAAAGAAGAAGTAACAATTGAACCAACAGCTACTAATGACATAGGTGTACCATCAACAGTCACAATAGATATAGATGAATTGGGAGAAAAAGAAAGAAAAGATGATAAATTGGATGACATATGATGGGAGATACCAAAGTCCAAAATCCACAAGGATGAAAATATACCTGAAATACCGGACGACGACAAACCTATATGAGAGAAAGCTGACATGGCAGAGGGTTGTGAAGCAAGGAACTGTTGAAACTGCTTAAACATATATGAGTCAGATTTCCATGAAGCATCTGCATTACCAGACATGATGACAGAATGAATAATTCTTAGAATAATCAAACTGTAAGGATACACATTTGTATGATCCCCAAAAACTGATGTCAGGATGACCCGTTGTCACACAAAGAATCTAAGGAAGAAAAGAATGTCAAATGTAGAAATCAGTAGCACAGGGTGTCAGTGTCAAAATCAGTAGAAAAGGGTGTCAGTGCCAAAATCGACAACATAGGGCTTCAACACCAAAATCGATAGAAAAGAGCGTCAGCGTCGAAATTGGTAGAAAATAATGTCGGCGCCGAAACTGGTAGAACAGGACGTTAACGCTGAAATCGACAAAAAATAGATGTCGGCGTCGATATCAACAGCAGCATGACAGAAAATAGATGTTGACGCTGAAATCAATAGCAGCAGTAGGAGACGGCAGCGACAACAGAAAGCAATAATAGGGGGCAGTAGAAAAAATTAGATCAGAGAAATAGAACCGCTCTGATACCATATAGAAATTAAGAGAAGGAAAAAACTAACCATATTATTATATCTTAAAATTGATACAGATTATAAGATCTTATATAGTTAAGTTAAGAAACTCTAAACTCTATAAAAAAAAAGGAAAAAGTCCAAATTGTCCTAAAACTATAAACAAATAAATATATAATGTAACATGACCATCAATTGTTAGACGTTATCATCTAAGCAATTATGAATCCACATTAATGTCCATTCATTTCAGACTTAATAATTAATGTGTACGTACATACTTTAGCAGGCAAGAAACTAAATTGGAGTGACAAAATATTGGTTCACACTTTAGTAGTCAGGAAACTAAATTGGAGTGACAAAATATTGGTTGATCCTCTTGTGTAATTTTTATCTTAATCGGTTCAATATTCGACGTTGCGCTCACACACGACTCAATTAGATTGCAATTTGATCCTTAGATCTGTACCTCCTCCGAACGTGCATGTGAGAGAGCTTCTAACCCATACATATTCACAACATCAAAGACTGTGATTTAATATAAAATCAACCTTCATGCTTCAAAACTCTGAATGTGTGACCAAATTCCCAAACACATTCGAGTCTCTGTTTTTTTTCATCCAATTTGTCATTCATTCTTCCAATAAATCTATCAGAAAACAGAAAGCAATATTGATAATTAAGATTGAGATCAATTAAAGATGCACAGAAAATGATGTCTTACAAAAAAAAAAATAATGAGAATGAGAAGAAAAAAAATAAATCAGAATCAAAAGAGTTTGAAGTCAATTAGTGCTCATCACAAAGGAGGAGGGCTCCCCAACAAAGTAGCTAGCTTTGATCAGTGAACTCAGTCACCCTTGAAATATTTCCAAATAATGAATAAACAAGCTGAATGTTTGAGCTTTGTCACAGCTTATTCTTTGTGAAATCAATCAAAGTTGGATGATGAGCAGGAAGGAGAAGTCATGCATGCTTTAAACATCTTGGTTATCAGTGTCTGCTCCACTTGTGGAGGAGGGTTCATGTTGAGCTTGTGAATCTGCAAGAGTCCAGCAACAGATTAATCTTGTAAGAAAAAGAAAGAGATAAACAAACTCTGAGAAGATGATTAATTGATTACCCAGTGTTGAGTTCAGGGGTGGCATTGCATGTTGTGGGGCATGGAGTTGGAAGAAGTAATTGTGGGAAGAGGAAGGCATGGGCAAGCCTTCCATGTGAGGGGCAGGGTGCTGCATTAAAGGTGGCCTTGGGCCTGGTGGTGCCTGCAGGGGAGGGAAAGCTGCTGCCCTCTGAGACTGCATGGGGAACCCTAAACCCAGATTAGGGTAATGGGGTTGATAGGGCGAAGAGCCAACGTTTGTTGGTGAGGTTGGTCCGTAGAGCTGCGGGTAGTAGTAGGGTGCTGCTGCCATTTGAGAGGTGTACATTGCAGCCTGTAGGCACATTGCTAGTCAGTCATGAATGCATTAATCATGTCAGCCTAGTTGAATTTTTGCCAAATTTCCTACTTAACACCCACAAAGTTTAGATTTTATAATGCCCAGGAGAATAACAATTATTTGTGACTGAAATTAGAGAAGAATTATGGAAAAAAATAAGGTACAAGAAATCATCAAATGAACTAATGATAATATCTAACACCAACTTAAACAGAGAGAAATCATGACTCATAAAAGATCAAACTCCTAAATATTAAAAAAATAAAAAATACTAAAATAGTAAAAAGAAGTTAAAGCCTCTGAAAAAATCTTAAATAATATTTTTGAATATGAAACTTGGTCGGTTACGAGTTCCATCTTATAGTAAATATAGGTTTCTGAATGAGTTTCGATTAAAAAAAAATAAAAGATTACTCATTTTGATACCCAAATAAAAAAAATATAGCTCATTAAAATTTCAACCTCCCAAATTTTATTTCTTCTTCCATTCCTGATGGATGTACTTTTGTACTTAGAAATGGTTTAGCCTAAATCACTTTAAAAAAAATTAAAACAATGTTTATTTATAAATTTCTACCTAAAATACCTTGGTGCATTCTCAACTTTGAAATCAATTTTGACTAAAATTGTACTATTTTAGAGTTGATTTGGTCAAAAGAGCTATTTTGACCAAAGCTACTTCATTTTAAAGTTGTTTTAACTTTAAAATTGTTCCCAGGCTTATTGGAGCTACAATAGTGAAAGTCTTTGGAGTTGTTTTAATAGCTTTGGTCAAAACTGACCAAGGAAGTCATCTTCTAACTTTAATCTAATTTTGAAGTTACTTTATATAAAGCAGTTCTAAGATAATATTATTTGATAAATGTGGCAACAAAGAGATGCTCATCTCATACGGCTCTAATATCATCGATTGCATGGTAAAATATTGATAGATAAATTAAAATATATAGTAGACTCCTAGGTGAATGGAATATTTTTTCCTTGCAAAAAATGAACTCCATAAAAATTGAATCACCATCCAAATACCAACTGTACTAGCCCATGTGAGATAATATTATTTGATAAAGTAACTTATTTAAAAATAAAAAAGAAAAGAAAAATACTCTTTTAACTAGGATATGAATAGAAAAGGATGTTTCTCTAAGAACACATCCATAGTTTCATCCTTGAACTCTATGCCCAAAAAAAAGCAATCAAAATGGCTAGATTAAAACCACATTAAAAAATAATTTGATGCACGAAGCTCCTAAATTATATTGGATTTATTATACATAATTTTATCTTAAAATGTAAGAAGTTTTCACAATCCTAATCCATGAATTTAACAACTTTACTATAAGCTAGGACCACCATTAAAACCGATAAACCTAAATACATTAAAGTTTTCATATATATCTCAAAAAAAAAAATGCAGTAAGTAAAAACATGTGTAATAAAAGAGGGAGAGCACTAACTTGTTGGTATCCATACTCAGAAGGGTACGACGCCATGTACCTGCAATCACACAACAATTCCTCAGAATTTAAATCAGAAATCAACAAGAAGAAAATATTTTTTTAAAAAAAATAAATAAATAAGTGGAAAAATGGAGGGCCAAATTGAAATAAACAAATCTTTGGGTGCTGAAGTGAGAGCTGCTGGCTACAATAGCAAGGTTTTGCAGAATGGGACCCACTGAATGGTTGACAGACATTAATGACACCTGAGAGAAGCAGCCAACTTAGATTTTGCAGAGGAGAGGAGGATTGTGGATCGTGGATCGGGTCGAGTTGGATTCGATTGGAAAATAGTGCGGCGGGCAGTGGCCCCCACTCCTCTCGGCCAATGGGCTACAGAGCTGAGACTCACCCGTAGGGAGTCGGGTAGATAACTTGTGGGGCCACGTGAGCTGGCACTCTGCCATGGGTCGGCCCCACGCCCTGTGGCATGCTCCCTTCTTGCTGGATCCTCCCTGAAACAAAAGGGCATCGCCGATCTCAAACTGGAAGAACATTTTTGGAAAATAAACAAATTTAAAAAAAAAAAAAAATGAAAAGATTTTGCTGATCTTAAGAAACGATCCACTCGCGGATTTTGACTTTTTTGGATAGAAGATAAGAATGGAATTCGCATTGCGACTCATAATGAAAGTGACAAGATGATTTTTTTTTCCCTTTTTTAATGCCTTCTTTGGATCGTCGTCATCCCTGCGCGTTTGAGCTGGCATTTGAGTACTTTTTTGGGTGCTCTGTTCTTGCTGGCCGATTTGAGATATGATTTCGATGCGATTGCCGACGAAAGCAGAGATTTTGGCCGAGCTTTTGTTGAAAGAAACGCAAGTTTGATCTGATGGAGAGAAAAAGACCGTACCTTGCTGTCTCGGAGAGGTTCTCGGCCTGCCCATGGAGGCAATGTTGCAGTTGGCTCGCCGGCCGTCGATCACCGGGTTCTGGTCCGCCACCGCCCGCTGCGCCGCTTCCGGGTCGCGAAACGTCACCTGCTTTTTGACCAAGCGTTCAAAATTTCATTTTGTGGGAGATTAGTCGGAGTGGATCGAGATTAGCAACGGAGGAGGTGGAAAGAGAGAGAGAGAGAGAGAGAGTACGAAGCCGTAGCCTTTGGAACGGCCGGTGGCCTTGTCGGAGATGATGACGGCCTCGAGGATGTCGCCGAAAGGCTCGAAGTGGCGGCGAAGCTCCTCGGTGGGAGTCTCCCAGGCGAGGCCGCCGACGAAAACCTTGGTCCACGTGGTGTCGCCGAACCGTGACCGGTACTGCTGAGGGCTCGACGCCGACGAGGAAGACGAAGCCATGCGTGATCCTGAATACTCTTCCAACGTTGACTCCGGTGATGCATGAAGAAGAAGAAGATATCAGAAGCAAGATTCGATTTTGATTCGTCGCTTAGCTTCCGCCGCCGCCGCCGCTTCTTCCGCCATGAGATTCAGATTGGGATTTGGGAGGAGAAGAGAGGAAGAATCAAGATTCTGAACTAAAAAGGAAGAAGAAGAAGAAGCTCTGACGATGGCGATGATGATGAAGAAGCAGCCATGACCTCCTCTTCTCTTCTCTTCTCTTCTTAATGGCTGTCCTTCCTGTCGCCTGCTCCTTTCCTTATATACAATCTTGGTGTTTGACAGTTAAACAGATTATGAAATATATATATAATATGACTAAAAGATGTATTTTCCAAAATCATAGAAAAATATTATTTATTGGACAGTTGTTTGTTTTTTCGCATTTTCTTTACCTTTTCCTTTGTGTATTTTTTTTAACAATCCATGTAACTCTTGCCATCATATTATTCTTAAGGTGATCGGTCTGATTTGTGAAAATTTTTTATAAGTAAATTTAAAAAGTATAGATGACTCTTAACGTGCTACCTTAGTATCACGGGTAGTTCGAGTATTGCAGATAAAATCAAACCCTTGTTACATAGGAAAAACATCCGTCATTTACCATCACATTGTGTATTTCACCGAATAGAAGTTAACTAGATAATTAACCCTTAAGAGAGATTAAGAGTTTAGTTTAATGTGTTGATTAGCAAAAGGGTGGTGGAGAAGGTGGGTGTTTGACTCTTTTTCTAGGGTTTTTGGTGGGTCTTCATGCTCTTGGAGCATGCCACCTTTGAACATGGCCAACTGTGCCACAGCAAACACTTAATTGTATTATAAAAAGCTAATGAGTTGTAATTCCTCTTAATTAAATGTTTTATAAACTCCTAGTCGATCACAATTTGACTTGGGGATTCACTTTTGCCACTATATATTGAAGGTCAATACTGTGTAATTTACATTAATTGGATCTAATGAATTTTATTTTCATAAAACATTGTTATGAACACTTTAATTGTAAGGCCTCATCGTTTATCAATGCGTCAAAATAGTCTCGAACACAAATACATATGTAAACGAGTTGAGCCAACTTATTCGATGAGAAAATTAAGTCAAGTTATGTAGAGCTTATTGAATGATTGTTTAAGATTGGGTTTATTATTTTTCTTTAAGTTTGAATTTGATTTAAGCTTAACTAGAATGGACTTCGTTAAGATATTATTGAGTTCTTAATTCGAACTTATTTATTTGTTTAAATTTTTTGCATTTTAAAGTTTAGTTGGTTAGTTAGTAAATTTATTTATTTATTCACTTTATGAGATTCTTTGTTTATTTATAAGTTTGGTAAGAATTTTATTAATAAATATGATTCATAAATTTTATTTGTAGATATTATAGCAATTCTTGGTATTTGTTCATGAACATTAATGAATTAAATATTAATTTATGTATTTATGATTATTTATTTAGTTTAATATGTTATTTAAACTTATTCATTTAATTGACTTTATATATATTGAATAAACATAAATAAATTCTTACCAAACTTAGCACTAAACTTACTAACATTTCATTCATTTAACCCCAAAAGCAAATATCCACTTACCAAGGTAATTAAAGCTAGAGAGATGGCGAGCTTAACCAGGCAACGATTAATGTGTGTGACTTTGGTAGAGAACACAAGGGTCATAATATTTTTTTAATTGGCACTAAGTATCTAATTTACCTCAACTAATCCTACGATGACTAGTCTAGTCCCACAAAAGTTTTCCACCAACTACTAGAGTAAATCGGAAAGTACTCACAATGGATGGTCCATTGGTTCAACATTCTTAGGTCAACCACCCATTAAAGGAAATTTATTTATTAATTCGCGGAAATTGGGAATCAATCCTTTGATGCCTAGAAAACTAAGAAAACACCTATCTTTGCATCATTGTCCCAGGGGCAAATTTAACACAAGGCCCACAACATTGAACATACACTATTTGAAATTTTGTTAGTTTATCCATCATGGTTAACCAAAGAGTGTACAAAGAACTAGGAGTACGTTAGATTGTTGAGAGGCTAGAGATCGGGGAGGGGAGTTGTTATGACATGTATGAAATAGAAGGGGAGTAAATAGCTTGCTTTGCTTCTTTGAACTTTAATTGCAGGGAAAAACTCGAATCTAAACTTTCAATCACTAACACTTTCGATTTTACTTGGTATTCACCTCCTCGAGATGATGAATCCAAGAATCCACTTCTCACACTCACAGATCCACTATAAATGCCTCCTTGGAAACTTTTCGAAGGTAAAGAAGCTTCATATAACCTTGAGCACAAAGATACAATAAGAAAATAAGAATGCAAATACATAATACAATTAAGCACAACTTTAGAGGAAATACAATGAGGAACCTTGCGTTGCTGGCTCTTTTCTTGTTTTGGATTGTCTCTTGGTAGATGGAAATACAACAACACTTTGCTCCAAAAACTCACAAGAAACAGCTACATTAAAACATCATGAAATCCTCTTTTCTAGGGTTTCTCTCAGGCTAAAAAATGTCTCCCAACCGATTGGCCTTACCCCCAATCAATTGCCAAGTCAGATGGACCATTCAAAACCTGTATAACAGCTCTTTTTCGCTCGTTTAATCGATTGGTGAGTTATGTCAATCAGTTGACAACTTCTAATTGATTAACCTAATTGATTCAGAAGCTTTTTATTTTTGCAAAAATCACTCCCAATCGATTAGCCTAATCAATTGTCTTAACCCAATCGATTGTTTCAATCGATTCCAACACCTTCTGTGCTCTCACAAAAACCTTCAATCGATTGCCCTAACCGATTCCAAGACTTCCTGTTATCTCATGAAAAGACTCTCAATCGATTCAAAACCCTTTTGTTCGTGGAGAAAATAGTGTCTAATCAATTGCTCCAGTCGATTCCAGTTGTTCTATTTTCACGAAACAACTTCCCAATTGATTGATGATTGGTGTTGTTCAATCAATTAAGCCAATTAATTTGAGGTGCAAAACTCGAGAGTTCAGGTTTAGGGTTTGCCAAGTCCACAAATTGATTGCTAACCCTAATTTCATCTTTTCAAAGCTGAATCCGCGTGTTAACTGGTATTTGGTTGACCTCAAAATCTACTAGGACTTTCTTTGCTCAACATTCAGTCATCTATGACCTATTGAGACTTATCGTTGCCCAGCATCCGATCAATCTTGACCTACCAGTAGAGGTGAGCATTCGATTAACTCAGTCAATAACCGAACTGAATTAACTAAAAATCGATTTAATCAATTTAATTTTGGCTAATCGAACCGAACCGAAGTTTTGCTAAAATTGAATTAACAAAATCGAATTAAAAATAAATTATTTCGGTTAACACCGAATTAACTAAAGTTGTTTAAAAAATAATAAAAAAATATATACAAAATTAAGAATTGAATTTGATTTTTTTTATCATAATTCGGCCTTAAAATAACAAAAATTACAAACAATATTAAATATAAAATATTAAACAAATATTATAAATTATATATAAAGCGTAATAAATTACAAACAATATTAAATTTTATTTTTTTATAATTCTGTTATCCGAATTTTTTAACTCGAAAATCAAAATCGAACCGAAGTAACTAAATTAATCGATATTTTAAAAATTAAAATTAAAATTTTGAATTGACTGAATCAATTTTTCTAATTAAATTAGTTGCACGCCCCTACCTGATAGGGCTTTCTCATCAAGTGTTCGATTCTCTTTGACCCACTTAGATTTTCCTCATCGAGTGTCTAGTCCCCCTTCACTCACTTAGATTTTCCATCTCGTGCCAAGTGTCTAGTCAACTTTTAACTCGTTTGAACTTTTCTTTGCTAACTTTTTGTTATCATCAAGTGTTCGGTTCTCCTTGACTTACTTGGAACTTTCCCTTACTAACTTTTCCATTAGACTTCTTTTCCCAAACTCTAGTTAAGACTAGTCACTTTGTAGACTTCTTACCTACCTAACCTCCAGTTAGAACTTTTCTTTGTCTAACCTTCAGTTAGGACAAATTACTCGGTAAACTTTTCACCTACCTAACTTCAGTTAAAACTTTCCCTTGCCTAACTTCTAGTTAAGACTTCCTTTACCTAAATTTCAGTTAGGATTTTTCCATTGTCTAACCTTCAGTTAGGACTTTCTATTACTTAATCTCCAGTTAAGACTTTCCAAATCAAATATTTGGTTCTCTTCGACCCACTTAATTTCTCTCTTACATATTATTAAATATTAAAATTAAATTTCGAATCAACCAAAATTTAATTAACTTAGTCAACCTTAATCCGAATTTGATTACATCAAACAGAAGTAAATATTTATCATTCATTTTCTTGCTAATTGATACTGCAATTCATTTTCTTGTTTCATATGCCATACAGTTATTACAATCTATTGACATTAAATCAATAGCTCTTTTTTTCACAATTTTTCATCGTTGACCAGTCAACTAACCTAAACTAGCAATTGGCTCAATATTCTTTAGTAGACTGATCATTCAATTGATCCTCAAGTAAAAACATTTTGTTTGAGCCTAAATTGACTACATAGTTGACTCAAGTTCTAGTCATCTGAAAGACTCATTCTATTAAATGTACCTTTGATTCTGATCACTTTGGTTGAGTCATTTCCTAAGTCTAGTCATTTCACCTCTGTGACTTTACCGTGCCAGAAAGTCTTAGCTTCCAGATCTTCCCCAAGAGATCTGGCTTTTGGGATTTTATTATCATCTGGTTCTCCTTTTAACGTAACGAAATATCTAATTCTTCACGTACTTAAACTTAATTCTTAACCTAATTAAACTTCTATTTATCAAGTATTTAGTCTTCAACTTATTTAACCTTCTATTTACCAAGTATCTAGTCCTCTATCCACACAGTCCTTTACCAACTTGATTTTTCACTTGTCAACTATCGGATCCTTCATTTATTAAATATATAATCCTATTTTCATTTGCACTTGCAATGATGTTAACCTAACATGCCCTTATCCTTTTGACACACATATAAGAAATTACAATATTATTCTAACTTAAACTTTGCACAAATATCGAAATCATATGCTTAAGGGTATAACTACACCAACAATACTATGTTAACTGCAACAACAATACTAACTATGTTTACATGGTAGAGTGGAAAGTAAAACTAAAGAAAAATTTTTATAGCGAAAAGTTTTTGTCATTTATTTCATTAAAATTTTAAGCGAGAAGAGCAATATAATCCATCAGTGGATGATTTTAGAGTCAAAATCGAGCACCTCAAATTTGAACGAAAAGCAATGAATGGAAAAAAATGATGCGCATGCCCCTTTTCATTCATAAAATTATACCATATATAAAAAAATAACGCATGTACCCTTTTTAATTCACAAAATTATATCATATCTTAAAAATGACGCATGCACCTTTTTTCAATTATAAAAATTACACCACATATACTCACCTTCCTCAATCAAGGTAAACAAGTATATAGAGGAAGAGATTTATTTCTCTTTCTATTCTCTTCCCATGCCCATAGATTTATTTCATCTATCCATTATTCACTCCTTCATATAAAGAGAGCATAAACCTGTACTAGTGACTTTTCTAGAGTCCATCAAGCAATACCAATAAGTTGTATTAGAACTGTAAGAAATTAGAGCGCTAAACACACGAAAGTGCAGCGGAAAACATCTAATTCCTCCAAAAGATTCATGCGAAAGGAAACCATATACTAAGATTTACATGAGAGAGAGTTATACCTTTGTTGTGTGCCCTTCGCAATCCTAACAGAAACATTTCTTTAGATGCAGATCTTAGCGCGATCAAGTGGTCGCGCCTCTATGGTATCCACACGAACAAGTCTCGTTTGTCTCACAAACTCACAAAGTGGAGAATGAAACAACCAAAGGTTGTGCTAGCAACCCTTCTTGGAAGTTTCGGCCAAGTGAAGGGAGGAGGAGGAAGAGCAAGAACACCAAAAACTCATCATGAAAATGAATCCAAAAACCCCCTTTTATAGATTCATGAAATTGCCTTATGCCTTAATGTCAATTGCCTTAATTGTCATTAATATTTGCCTTCATCCAATGAATCCAATGCATGAGCAATTCAAATTATTCACTCTTCATCCAATGTATGAGTAATTCAAGTTGTATACTCCTCTTTCTTCATGAATTCAAATTCATGAAATCACTTAATAAGTCCAACTCATTAATCATCGATCCAATTGACTCAATAAGTCTAATTCAAATTTGACTCAATCTAATAGTTAGATCCAATTGAGTCTAACTCAATGAGTCTAATTTGAATTAGATTTAATCCAATGATCCATCATATGAATCTATCTCTATTGACTTGTTCTTTATGTGTGACACAATAGGTTCTCGTAATGTTGACAATGTATTCAAATAAACATTTAGATACATAAGCAATGAGTGTCATCTAGCAAGATATCATTGCTACCCAAGTGACGAGAGTGTCGAGATTCGACTTAACCTTTCCATGACTATTATCTTTTATTACTCAATCCTTCTATCCTTGATATCTAGATTGATCAATGAGGCATATATCATGTCATCCTCTTATCAATCTTTGTGTTTCTTGATCTCTAAGTAGACACACTCAATCAAATAAGCTCAATATCGCATATTGACTCATTTAAGCATGACCATGCATTCTTGTGTCCTACTAGTTAAGGGGCCCACAGATATCACTTCTATTATATGGAACGGATAGATCTCATCTACATCACTCACTTCCCTCCGCATAACTTATTGCATACCAGTGATCGACTTTATGGTTCACCCTGTTACGGGTGACGTTTGTCGATACCAAAGTATACAACTCTTTATGTAGGGAACCGTAGTGACTTCAAATCTAAGGACTATTCATACTAATACTCACATGAAAATATTTACAACACTTATATAACGATCCATGAAACATTCTCATGACGGGTCATTCAGTATATATTCTCTAATATGTACTCATGTGTCAACTTAATATCTCATATCCATGACTTTTGAGATTAAGTCATCCGTTGACCTACATATTAGTCTTAACGCATTAATATTGTCCTTGCATATTAATGCTTGATTAGGAATAGTTAAGAGTAGTGTTCTATATATATCTACAATATCTCACTATCAATTCAATCAATTGATATGTTATAGATTAGAACCTCCTACTTTAGGACATTATTATATTTATTCATTTGACACTGAATTGAAGTAAATATAATAACCAACTTTACCTCTATTAATAATGAAATATGACATAAAAGGAGCCCTTTACATTCATCTTATAATTGGTACTAGGGCTAATACTAACAATCTTCCACTAGCACTAGTGTTAATCACTGAAATATCTAATACCTAGTGACCTAGTATGATCATCATGCTTCCTCTGTGCCAAAGCCTTAGTCAAGGGATCTGCAATGTTAACATCGGTTGGTACTCTTTATATCCTCACATCTCATCTATCGACAATCTCTCGAATGAGATGGAACTGCTATAGTATGTAATACCTAGCACCACCATTTAAACAAAATACATACCCTAACTGCAATCTAGAATCATCCCTATCAGTTTGGAAGCTAGCATCAGTGTAACCCTTTACAGCAAGCTCTTCATCACCTCTAAAAATCAAGAAATAATCTTGAGTCCTTCTGGAGTACTTAAGAATATTCTTGACTGTTGTCTAGTGACCTTCACTTGGATTTGACTGGTATCTGCTCATCATGAATGCATACAAGACATCTGGGCAAGTACAAAGCCTGACGTACATGATAGACCTTATAGTAAATGCATAAGAAATCTGATCCATGTGGTCCCTTTCTTCCTTAGAAGAGGGACATTGAGTCTTCAAAAGACTTACACCATGTGGCATTGGTAGGAATCCCTTCTTGGAATTCTGCATGGCGAAACGATTAAGCACTATATCAATGTATGTACTCTGACTTAGACCAAGCAATCTCTCATATCTATCTCTATATATCTTGATGCCTAAAATGTAGGTTGCTTCACCTAAGTCTTTCATTGAAAAATAATTCCCAAGCCAAGTTTTCACTGACTGAAGAGTAGAGATATCATTTCCAATGAGAAGTATGTCATCTACATACAATATGAGAAAGATGACTGTGCTTCCATTAACCTTCTTGTAGACATAAGGTTTATCTTCATTCTTAATGAAAACAAACATCTTGATTGCATCATCAAATCGAAGATTCCAGCTTCTAGAAGCTTGCTTCAATTCATAAATAGATCTTTGCAACTTACAAACCTTTCCAACATTTTTTGGATCTAGAAACCCTCAGGTTGTGTCATGTACACATCCTTGAGGAGATTTCCATTAAGAAATATAATTTTGACATCCATCTGTCAAATCTCATAATCATAGTAAATAGCAATAGCAAGCATGATCCAAATGGGCTTGATCATCGCAACTGGTGAACAGGTTTTATCATAGTGTATACCATGAATTTGCTTGAATCCTTTACCTACCAATCTACCTGTATAGGTATGCATATGTCCATCCATGTCAGTCTTCACCTTGAAGACTTACTTACACCCAATGAGTTTGATTCCTTCAGGTGGATCAACCAAAGTTCATACTTGGTTAGTGTACATGGATTCCATTTTGGATCTCATGGTCTCTAGCCATTTCTCAAAATATGGGCCCTGTACAACTTTCTAATAAGATGTAGGCTCATTGAGACCAACTAGCACTACATCACTGTTGTCAGACAAGAGAAAAGAATATCTCTCAGGTTGACGACCGGTCATATCAGATCTGCGTAGAGCTTGTGCTACTTGAACAGGTTGTTTCTCCATAACTTCTTGTGGTGTAACAAAATCATGATCCATAACATCTTATGGTATCTATTCAGTTTCCATCAAGGCATTGGTGCTAGTTTGTGTATCTTAAATTTCTTCAAGATCAACTTTACTCCCACTAGTTTTTCTAGAAACAAATTCCCTTTTTAGAAAGACACTAGTTCTGGCAACAAACACTTTGCCTTGTATGGGATTATAAAAGTAATATCCCTTTGTTTTCTTAGGATATCCTATAAAATAGCACTTGTCTGATTTGGGTCCTAGTTTATCTAAGACTTGTCATCAAACGTAAGCCTCACAACCTCAAATATTCATGAAAGATATTTTGGGACTCTTCCCAGTCCATATTGTATATGGTGTCTTTATGATGACCTTAGATGGAACACGGTTAAGTGTAAAAGAGGTTGTCTCTAGGGCATATCCTTAGAAGGAAGTAGGAAGTTTTGTTTGACTCATTATCGATCGTACCATATTTAATAAAGTATGATTTCTCCTTTCTGATACACCATTCCATTGTGGTGTTCCAGGTGGAGTGAGTTGAGATATAATCCCACACTCAACGAGATGATCATGAAATTCTTGGCTAAGGTATTCCCCACCTTGATCTGATCGGAGCATCTTAATACTCTTACCAAGTTGATTTTGTACTTCATTCTTGAATTCTTTGAACTTTTCAAAGGATTCAAATTTGTGTCTCATGAGATACACATAGTCATACCTACTGAAATCATTAGTAAAAGTAATGAAGTAATGGTAGTCTCCTCTAGTTGCTATTCTGAAAGGGCCACATACATCTGTATGTATAAGTTCTAACAAGTCATTAGCTCTTTCGCTATGTCCACTAAATGAAGTATTTGCCATCTAGCCTTGAAGACAAGATTCACATGCCTCATATAATTCAAAATCAAATGAGTCTAAAAGTCCATCCTTATGGAGTTGGGATATGTGACTCTCATTTATGTGACCCAAGCGACAATGTCAAAGATATGTTTGGTTCAAATCATTAGACTTGAATCGTTTGGTATTTATGTTATAGATTGAGTTGTCAAAGTCTAGAACATAGAGTTCATTCATAAGATGTGCACTACAATAGAACATTTTATTGAAATAAACGGATCAACATTTGTCCTTTATTACAAATGAGAATCCTTTCTTGTCCAAACAAGAAACAGAGATGATGTTCTTAGTTAAGACAGACACATAACAACACTCTTCAAGTTCTAAAACAAGTCCAGTGGACAAAGATAAGGAATATGTTCCTACAACTATATCAGCAACTCTTGCGTCATTACCTACTCGTAGGTCCACTTTGCCCTTTGTCAATGATCTACTATTTCTTAGCCTCTGCACATTAGTACAAATGTGAGATGCACACTCAGTATCTAATACCCAAGAAGAAGAAATAGATAGATAGACTTCTATAACATATATACCTGAGACAGAAGTTTCACTTCTCTTCCTTTTCACTTCCTCTAGGTATAATTTGCAGTTCCTATTCCAATGTCCGGTCTCACTACAATGGAAGTAGGTTCCTTCCTTAGTTACCCCGCCTTTAGGTTTCAGTGCATGAGTCTTGCCTTTATCTTTGGCTTGGGTCTTACCCTTACCTTTAGGCTTCCACTTGCCTTTGCTCTTTGGCACTATCAAAATGGTACTAGGCTTTGCCTTCTTAAGGTTGAGTTCAACAATTCTCAACATACTCAACATCTCAGGCAGTGATTTTTCAATTTTATTCATGTTATAGTTCATAACAAATTGACTGTAGCTCTCGGACAATGACTGCAGAATAAGGTTAATGGTCAATTGACCTTGTGGGAATCCCAACTTTTGTAGATTCTTCACATACTCAATCATTTTGAGCATATAAGGCCCTACGAGACTTTCTTCTTGCATTCTGCATTGAAATAGAGTCTTGAAGATCTCAAATATCTCATGCCTTTCTTGTCTTTGATATAGTTGTCTAAGATGTTCAACCATATCATAAGCATCCATGTTCTCATGTTGCTTTTGAAGCTCAGGGGTTATGGTAGTGAGCATAAGACATGATACATCTAATGCATCATCTTGATACTTCTTATAAGCATCCTTATTAGCTCTAGTGGTAGTAGTGGAGGGTGCTTTAGGAATGGACTGCTCTAGGACGTACAGTTTTCTTTCTTACTTAAGAATTATTCTAAGGTTTCTATACCAGCCCAGGAAGTTAGCTCCATTGAGCTTGTCCTTATCAAGGATAGATCGCAGAGAGAGTGTATTCAACATACTAGACAACATGGTAATCTACAATAATAAAATGTAGAAATCAGTATCATATTTAGATCATTTAATTAGGACTTTAATTAAATGATTCTCCCACTGAATTCTAAAGCTTGGTAAGAGCAAGCACTACTAGCTCTAAACCTAGGAGCAAAGATATTCATGTGGGACAAGATTCATATTATATCGCATCTTGAGTTAGCTTTGGCTAATCACACAAGACTTAGTATAACATAGGTAGACAACATTTACCAATTACATCGTATGTAACTCTTGGATCATTGTGTGGACAAGACTATTTGTTCATTTGTCCATCTTATGAAATTTACATTATAACACATCTTGAGTTAGCTTTGGCTAATCGCCCAACACTAGTATAATTGAATTACATCATATGGAATATGTCTCTATGTTCTCAATCCAATTGAGGTAACTTAGTTGAGTCACATCCAAAGTCCAATAGTCGGATATCACTATCATTCTGTCACACTCTACCAAGATAAAATGAGTCACTTTACTTTGTAAACCTAACTACAAATGATCGAGGTAGTAGTGAGTACCGAACTTTGGTAGGCATATTTAAAAAGACCTAATTATGATTAAACTACACATGTATCGCATACAATTATAGCATATCATGGCATACAACACATATATGCATAAATAAAACTTGACATGGTTATGGCCCTATTTTTCTATGATCCTCTCAAGCCAATGAGAAGATCGTAAGGTCAACCTAGGTCAAAACATCTTCTCCAAGTGCTTCACCCAATATTTTGAGGTTTATAAATTTTGGAAAGTGAACCTCAAAATATTGGTTGAAAAACATGTTTGATGCCATAATTATGATTTGGAGATCGATACGAACGCATATAATCTCGTTTCATGTCATTCTGAGGTCATTAAATCATGCATTAGTATTTTTATCATATTTTTTCTAATTTAAAAAAATAGAAATTTGGGACAAACTTTGAAGTTTGCCCCAGATTTGGGATGAACTTCAAAGTTTGTCCCAAAATTCAATTTCCTTAAAAAATTAAAATAAATTCTTTCTAAAAATAAAAACTAGCTTTAGAGAGCTCGTAATGACATGAAACAAATTTCTATGTGCACGTATCAATCTCATGACCATATTGTGGCCTCAAATATTTTTTTCTCCCTATAAAATTAGATCTGTAATTTTTGAATATCAAAATGACTTTAACATTTTCAAACTCTAACTCTTTTTTTACTAAGTCATAGGTTTTATAAATTTGATCTATTCATTTTAATTATGGAAAACTATATTAGGCTTTTTTTAGTTCACTAATGTGGTCATGAGATCGATACGAGTACATAAAAATTTGTTCCATGTCATTCCGAGCTCTCTAGGGCTATTTTTTATTTTTTGAAAGAATTTATTTTGATTTTTTAAGAAAATTAAATTTTGGGATGAACTTTAAAGTTCATCCCAAATCTGGGATAAATTTCAAAGTTCATCCCAGATTAAGGACAAATTTCAAAGTTCATCCCAAAATTCTATTTTTTTTAAATTAGAAAAAATATGATAAAAATATAGATGCATGACCTAAAGACCTCAGAATGACATAAAACGAGATCCTATGCGTTCGTATCGATCTCCTGATCACAATGATGGTCTCAAATATTTTTTTCACCCAATATTTTGAGGTTTATAAATTTTGGGAAGTGAAATGTTTAATTGTTGATAAAAAAAAGTTATGAACCTCAAAATATCGGGTGAAAAAATGTTTAAAGTCATCATTGTGATCAAGAGATCGATACGAATGCATAGGATCTCGTTTCATGTTATTCTAAGGTCTTTAGATCATGCATCCATATTTTACTAATTTAAAAAAAAATAGAAATTTAGGACGAACTTTGAAGTTCGTCCCTAATCTAGGATGAACTTTGAAGTTTGTCCCAGATTTGGGACGAACTTCAAAGTTTGTCCCAAAATTAAATTTCCTTAAAAACTTAAAATAAATTCTTTTAAAAAATAAAAACTAGCCCTAGAGAGCTCAGAATAACATGGAACAAATTTCTATATGCACGTATCGATCTCATGACCATATTAGTGGCCTCAAATATTTTTTCCTCCCAATAAAATTAGATCCGTAATTTTTGAATATCAAAATGACTTTAACATTTTCAAACTCTAACTCTTTTTTTACTAAGTCATAGGTTTTATAAATTTGATCTATTCATTGTAATTATGGAAAATTATATTAGGTTTTTGAGTTCACTAATGTGGTCATGAGATCGATACGAGAATATAAAAATTTGTTCCATGTCATTCCGAGCTCTCTAGGGCTAGTTTTTATTTTTTGAAAGAATTTATTTTGATTTTTTAAGGAAATTAAATTTTGGGATGAACTTTAAAGTTCATCCCAAATCTGGGATAAATTTCAAAGTTCATCCCAGATTAGGGATAAATTTCAAAGTTCATCCCAAAATTCTATTTTTTTTTAAATTAGAAAAAATATGATAAAAATATGGATGCATGACTTAAAGACCTCAGAATGACATAAAACGAGATCCTATGTGTTCGTATCGATCTCCTGATCACAATGATGACCTCAAACATTTTTTCACCTAATATTTTGAGGTTTATAAATTTTGGGAAGTGAAAATTTTAATTATTGATAAAAAAAGTTATGAACCTCAAAATATCGGGTGAAAAAAATGTTTGATGCCATTATTGTGATCAGGAGATCAATACTAACATATATGATCTCATTTCAAGTCATTCCGAGGTCTTTAGATCATGCATCCATATTTTTTCTAATTAAAAAAATATACATTTGGGATGAACTTTGAAGTCCGTTCCTAATCTGGGACGAACTTTGAAGTTTGCCCCAAAATTCAATTTCCTTAAAAAATTAATATAAACTCTTTCAAAAAATAAAAATTAGCTCTAGAGAGCTCGGAATGACATGGAATAAATTTTTATGTGCATGTATTGATCTAATGACAATAATATAGTGGCCTCAAATATTTTTTTCCTCCCAATAAAATGTAAAATACTGAAAATAGACGAATATTAATAAGGGAATTTTCTGGAATTTTTAGAAATTTTTCGGGAATTTTTCGAAGCTCGTATGGACGAGTTAACGGGGACAAAAATGGGGCCCGGAAAAGCCTGTTTAGGCTACCCATTTAAGCGAGGAAATGCTTATATTCTTAATTCTTTTTCTATTTCCTTTTCTTTAGTTTTTATTTCTTCTTTTCCTCGTTGAAAACTCGCACCCGAGTTCTCCCCGCGTGCCCTAGCCTCCCTCCTCGCACCCGAGCCATTCCGACGCCGTCCTTCCTTTCTCCTCCTTGCCCTAACCGCCGGCGGCGGTTACTCCTCCTCGAGCATACAACCCCTCCGCCGAGCCCTCCTCTTCATCTTCTCCTCTTATCTGTGAAGCCGAGCCCTCCCGCCTAGCGCCGATCGCCTCTGTGCCTAGCGTCACCGCCGACGCCGACTCCGGATTTTCCCCTCCCTTCCTCTGGTCCGACGAGACACCGCCGGCCTTCCTTCTGCCGACTCCACCGTCTTCGACCCTAGCGCCGACCGTCCCTTTCACTGGAGAGTCGAGCCCTAGCCTCAGCCGCGACACCCATCTCTTCGGCGACATCTGAGCACAGCCGACCGCCGTCCCTCTCTGCCCTAGCGCCCGTTCACTAGCATCCAGCGGCAAGTCTTTCTTCCATCTCTCTACTGCCTCCACATCGTCTCCCTCACTGTGGTCACGCGTCCTGTGCCCTACCTCCGAACCTTGCCTCCTCCTCAGAGCAGGAGTGGTTCGGCAGTGTGACAGCAAGGTAAGATGATTAGGTTGTTGTTGCATTGTGATCTCCATTTTGATCTCATGTTTGATGTCCGACCAGTAAGGGAAAAACCTGCAAGGAGTTGTTCTAAGGCCTTTTCTTGGGTCCGGTGGCCACCATCCAGTGACTACCTTTCTCCGGCAGCAACATCCCTGCTGAAAAGTAAGGTAAGGTGCTTAGGTTATTCTGGGAATTGGGGTATCTGTTGGAAATTAATTTCTTGAACCCCATTTTATGATCTGGACAATGAATTGCAGGGTTTTACTTGGGTTTCTAGCAGTTGTTGGCGACTGACCTGTCTGGCTGTGATTTAACCGGAGAGGTTTAGTGTTGAGGTGATAAATAGAGGACTTGTTTCAATTTTATTAGCGTACACAGGAATTTGATATGTTTTGTAGTTGGATGATCATGTGAATGTCGATTAGGTTTATGTGTTTTTGAAATTAGGGTTTTGCCCTAATTTAGGGTTAAAGAATTTATTTAGATATTTATAGGAATTTAGCTAAATAATCGTATATCTATTGGTATTACAGGACTTTGACGCGAGACGAGTATCTCGACGTCGGACTTGGACGATTGGATTTTTCTTATCGGAGGCGGGTACTTTGACTTATGTTATTTGATATGCATAATAATGTGTTTAACATATAGCATGATTGTGTTTTCCATCTGTTTTCGGTTGGTCACTACATGACTTATTACATGTTTGCTTGTTTACTCGTTATGCACTGCATGTTACCATTTACCTGACCATACATGCTTTAGGTAGTGACCCAACCATATGATACATTATGTTCAGGACCTAGGGTTTATTTGATACCCTATCTGTTTGTGTACCTTCCATATGATACATTGACTTGTGGTACACCTTTTATTTATGTATGGATCTTGCTATGCTATTCATGATATTGCCATGTTTAGTGTCATGCATCATCTTGCATGATTGCATGTTGTGCGATCGTCTGCTCCATTATTGAGAGCGCATCGCCAGTTACATGTATCTGTACACACCACCACTCATGGGTTAGTGGTATATCAGATAGGTGTGTGACAGTTCTGCTGTTTGGTTCCGTTGGTTTGGTGACTCAGCGTGGTAGCCGGCAGACAGTTCCGCTCTGTTTGGCTCCGTTGGTTTAGTGTAGCAGGCAGTTGGACTTTGTTTGGCTCCGTTGGTCCGCTCATGGGTAGTGTGACTCAGCGTAGTAGCCGGCAGAGAGTCCTCCCCGTCATCATATACCGGGAGATGAGAGCATTGCGCTCCCCCATTTATTATTTCGGGGTAGGAGTATGTGTGTACTTCGACAGCATCCCGTCCACTCGGTCACTCATCATGGGCAGTGATGTTAGAGTGCACGGTTGTCACAGCCCTACCCACTCGGACTCACCATTATGTGTGAGATGGTTGACTGGTGTCAGGGGTGACAATGTCATTGGCATCATATGCATGATGCATTTATTGTTTGTGTTTGCTGCATTTATTTGGATGCATATGATTGACATGCATACAGGATTATGACGCTCTCAGTCTGATGACCCAGTTACCTTTATACCTTGATCCTGGTTAGTACAGTTTTCTCCTGTTTTTGTTCCAGTTGCATTTATCCTTCTCGTATTCAGGAGACTGTACGCATGATTAGTGTTGTCTGTTATTTACTTTATTTTGAATATCAGTTGTACCTGCTGAGTGTTGGACTCACCCCGCCTCCATTGTTGTTATATTTTCAGGTTGAGGCTGTCCAGAGCAGTTTCACTCGCTAGTCCCCATCTGCACGTAGTGCTAGTCCTTTGCTGGTCTTGAGTTGTTATTTTATCTTAGTTTCTCTATCAGACTTTGTTTGTAGTCTTGTATTGTTTTACTTATGGATATTGTATGGATTCTTAACGTTTGATGGATTTTTGGTATGATTTGAATTTATTCTACTACATGCCTACCTGGACGGTAGAAGAGGTGAGTTCATCGGATTTGAGCTTTATGAGTGTAGTTGAGTATGGTTGATTTTGAGTCATGGTATTACTGCTTTGGTTTGCTTATATTTATATAAACTGCGTGGTGATGGTTTATTTACATGTTATTATTCCAGCCGCATGTGGCTGAGGTATATGAGGATGTAGAAAAGTTTCAGATTGTCCGCCGTACAGGGGAGATGCTGCCGAAATTTTCTCGGACAGGGACTCCTCCGGGGCGTGACATAAAATTAGATCTGTAATTTTTTAATATCAAAATGACTTTAACATTTTCAAACTCTAACTCTTTTTTTACTAAGTCATAAGTTTTATAAATTTGATCTGTTAATTTTAATTATGGAAAACTATATTAGGTTTTTGAGTTCACTAATGTGGTCATGAGATCGATACGAGTGTAACGACCACCCTTCTCACTACTATACTACTCTCTAAGGGTGACCGTTATTTAACTACTAACTCTACTTAACCGGTATGATCGAAATCACGAGAAGTCTCTACCGAAAAATTTCGGCAGCATCTCCCCTGTACCGGTGATCATAAATAGAGATACATGCAAAATAAACCATCAGCCACATACGGCTGGTATATATACTTCACAACCACGCAGTAATAAGACACAACAACTTTAAAAAAAAACTATTCTAGCAATAGCAAATGAATAAATCTCCAACAGTGGGAAACAACCAAACTAACAATGCGGAATAGACTCAATTAGCAACATAAGAAAAAGGAAACAACTCTTTAACAATCTCAACTTCTCTAATAACATTAAAGAAGGACTCTAAACAACTTCTTAGCCAAGTCCCGAGGCTTCCATAGTTCAATATCACACACCATCTCCACCATCTTGTCGCCTTCTTCCTTATACTTTAGTTTTTTCCTTTATCTGCAGTAGGAGGAATGCAAACTATAAGCCAATGCTTAGTAAGCGCTATCTAACTCACAAAACTCGAAAGAGCATATAATATGAAGAATGCTAAAACTGAAATGCTAAAGAGAAAAACTACTCATGCTTAACTAATAGCAAAACTCTGAAAATAATCTGCATACTCATGATATACAAGAATAAAGTTGCATGCTGAAAGGTAAAACTAATCATGCTCAATAAACTAATCAAGAAACAAATAAAACTCATACTGCATGCTTCGAATTAAAAGAAGCTAAACTCGCTGACTCTAATCATAAGTGAAACTTGTTTCATTTATTCCAAAACTTATTCTTTATTACTTCAAAATAATAATAAAGTTTCTCTTGGTTAAAAACTTAAAAATAATAAACAACTTCTTTCTTGGGCCCAAGCGAAGTACCAATGCGCGCTCCCTAATAGAGACTGTGGTAGCTAGTCACCAGTCCTACGAGTGTAAAGACCTTGGTCTTACCAGGGCCAAGACCTTGGAATTGGTCACCTGGATTTGTTTAACGACAACCTTGAAAGTCGGGTACTAGCCTTTCTAAAATAAAATACTTATTATCTTTTAATATTCTTATAATAAAATGCCTTGGCATTTCCTTGAGCACTTGACGTGCTGCTGATCCCAATTCTTAAAGTTTAGCGATCCTATCAAGTCCTTAGTCTTTTCTTACTTATAGCTACTCATAATCCTAAAAAAAAAGGTTTAATAGAACTCTTATCTTTTCCACCTACAAGCAGATCCTAGAGTTTTTATAGAGCAACAGGATTCCTTAAGCATGTATCAACATAATAAATCAAAGGAAAGCAAATCTGACTTCTTTAAGCATGCTACAATAAACATAAATCAAAGGAAAACAAATCTGAACTCTCTAAGCATGCTACAATAAACATAAATCAAAGAGAACTGCTCATGATCAGCTAAGGAAAAATGAAAACCAGACATGCTCAGCTAAGGTAAATGAAAACAAAACATGCTCAGCTAAGGGTAAATGACAACAAAACAAAGGAATCGATGTTGCACAGCCAAAGGGTCGACTGGTTATACCTGTCGAACTAGCATGGAAATCAAAACAACCTAGGATGCATAGTAGGGAAATATCTAAATCTGCAATACTTAAGAAAGAATCTGTTCATGTTGGTTAAGCAGGCAAGGAATTCTGAACTGGAGTGTCAAATGTAGAATTGTGCAGGCTCGTCACAACTCAAAAAGGTCTAATCTTTACATGTTTAAATACACAGCTACTCATGCTAATTGAATGACAAGTAAACTAACACTGCATACTTGACTAAGGAGTTGTTCATGCTCATTAACTACACGGCTAAATCCCTAGCAACCATTCTGCACAGTAAAATTCGAAACAAAGGAGCATGCTGTGGATGGTAAGGAGTGAAAATAAAACCCCGAAACTACTCTTACTGCAGGTGAGTAGCAACTTACCTCGTGTTCTTGGACTTACAACCGAGAAAGGAGGTTCTAGGGTTCGGAGGAGCTTGAGCTTCCCGACCTCTTCCTCGTGCCTACGAGCTCTTCTCGTCGAGAGGATCGTGAGGATGGAAAGGACTCTCGGAAAACCCCCCTCGACCGGCCGTCGGAGTGAAGCCCTAAGTTCGGCTTCGTCTTCGCCCAAGCAACGCCGACGCCGTCGCACGCGAAAAAGAGAAGGAAAAAAGATTTCGGGAGAAAAGAAATAACCTAATCCCTCTTAACTTATCCTTTTATAACCTAGGGTTATTTTAAATAGGTTCAGTTATTGCTTAAGATAATTCCGCGCCTTACTCTTTCATGAAATACCGGCGGAACACTTGGTCAACCCGGTTTGCTTAAGGTTTGGCTTAACCCGAGATCCATGGTTCGAATCTCGGCTTAGACATTATTTTTGTCCAAACTTCTCTCGTTTAGTAAAAATACCAAACGACCTCAGAAAATTCCATAAAAATAGTCTAAAAATTTCTAGAATATTTCTATAGCATTTCTAAATATTTTTAAGAACTTTTAGAACTCGAAATAGGAAAAAATTGGGTCATTACAACGAGCACATAAAAATTTGTTCCATATGTCATTCCAAGCTCTCTAGGACTAGTTTTTATTTTTTGAAAGAATTTATTTTTTTTTTTTAAGGAAATTAACTTTTGGGACGAACTTTAAAGTTCGTTCCAAATCTGGGATGAATTTCAAAGTTTGTCCCAAATTTCAATTTTAAAAAAAATAGAAAAAATTTGATAAAAATATGGATGCATAACCTAAAGACCACTGAATGACATGAAATGAGATCCTATGTGTTCGTATTGATATCTTGATCATAATGATGGCCTCAAATATTTTTTTCACCTAATATTTTGAGGTTTATAAATTTTGGTAAGTGAAATTTTTAATTGTTGATAAAAAAAAGTTATGAACCTCAAAATATCGGGTGAAAAAATGTTTGAAGTCATCATTGTGATCAGGAGATCGATACAAACGCATAGGATCTCGTTTCATTTCATTCCGAGGTCTTTAGGTCATACATCCGCATTTTTATCATTTTTTTTTTAAAAATAGAAATTTGGGACGAACTCTGAAATTCATCCCTAATCTGGGACAAACTTTGAAATTCATCCCTAAATTTAATTTCCTTATAAATTCAAAATAAATTCTTTCAAAATATAAAAACTAGCCCCAAAGAGCTTGGAATGACATGGAATAAATTTCTATGTGCACATATCGATCTCATCACCACATTAGTGGCCTCAAACATTTTTCCTCCAATTAAAATTAGATTCATAATTTTTGAATATCAAAATGACTTTAACATTTTCAAACTCTAACTCTTTTTTTACTAAGTCATAGGTTTTATAAATTTGATCTATTCATTTTAATTATGGAAAACTATATTAGGTTTTTTAATTCACTAATGTGGTCATGAGATCGATACGAGCATATAAAAATTTATTCCATGTTATTTCGAACTCTCTAGGGCTAGTTTTTATTTTTCGAAAGAATTTATTTTGATTTTTAAGAAAATTAAATTTTGGGATGAACTTTGAAGTTCGTCCCAAATCTGGGACGAAGTTTAAGGTTCATCCCAAATTTTTATTTTTTAAAAAATAAAAAAATGTGATAAAAATGTCAATGCATGACCTAAAAACCTCGAAATGACATGGAACGAGTTCATATACGTTCGTATCGATCTCTTGACCACATTGATGACCTTAAACTTTTTTTCCACTCAATATTTTGAGGTTCATAAATTTTTAAAATGAAATTTAGGGGTTTAAAAGATGTAAGTCATTTCATTTTAAAAAATTTATGAAGCTCAATATATTTGGTGAAAAAAATATTTTATGCCATCAATGTGATCAGGAGATGATATAAACTCATAAGAACTTATTTAGTATCATTCCGACATCTTTAGGTTCATCTTCTATATTTTAGATACATTTATTTTGCTCTTTTAGAAAATCAGAATTTTGGGACGAATTTTGAATATTCGTTGCAAATCTGGGATGAACGGAAATTCATCCCAGATTTGCGACAAAATTGAATTCATCCAAAAATTGGGATAAACAAAATTTACTATATGTTTGCGACAAAAATATTTTTTATCATAAACCTTGTAAAATTTCCAAAGAACTTCATATTTCGACCTAGATTTGCAACAAAATTTGCGACGAAAATTTGTTTGTTGCTATTTTCCCACAATTATTTTTTCATTGCTAATTAGCGACGATTTCAATTTTTATTGCTAAATTTGTTGTAAAATTGTGATGAAAATAATTTGTTGCAAATTTTCGTCCCTAAAATTTTTTTTTTTTTTTTGTAGTGTTTGATGTAAAGATGGTTTTCATGAAAATACTAAGTACATGTCTATAGATCCTTTGACGTCTATTTAGATTATTTGACACTTCGTAAGACATGAGTAGTTATTCTTGGATGTCATTGTACATTTTGTTGCTTTATATATTACCGTTCATAAAAAAAAAAAAAAGTTGGTAAGTTTTACATATTTTGTGCTACTTGAAAATATAGGCAAAATAAACAGTATTGCACAACAAATGCTCACTTGAGTGTGCCCCAACTGGCCTAGGTTATGGATAAAATCCTAAGTAGGAAGTTTTTGGATCATTGGATATATAGCCTTGAACCTAGATAATATGTTAGGACTTGTAGGGTTGTTGTTGATGATGTTGAATGAGATTATTATTAGTATTATATTTTTCATCAATGTTGAAAGATAAGTCTAAGTAACTTTAGAGATTGAGTGATAAATTCAAATCATTCATAATCATCAACAAGAACTTTATCCCTATCTACTTTTTTCCCTAGAAAAAAATGAATTTTATTAATCAATGAGAAGAGATTTATTGGCAACCAACGTGAAATCTTTACCTCAACGAATTTTAGAATGGTTTCCCACTGTTAAAAGGGAAATAAATTATAGGAAACTTCATCCGGTAATATCAACGCATGTGAGGAGTTGAGATAACTAACAGGACATTCTGCATTCGCTGTAAATCAATCTCAGATTTATTGACAGTAATACACTTCTATAAACTAACTATGCTAGCCCATGGGGATAATGAGAAGAGATTTATTGATTGTATGTACCATATTGACTAATTTAACTAACTTGAAAGTGACCAATTACAATAATTAGGACCCTTTCAATGTCACCAAACCTGAGTCACCTCAATGCTTATCATGTTCCAAACCCTAATTATATTAAATAGAAGGTCATTTAAGTAGTTAATTGAGCTGGTAGGGAGGGCCATTGCTTTGCTGTTGTTGCTGTTGTCTATTGGCATAATCAATTCCCTAATTCATAGGCAAGTCTTAAGGTTGAGTTATTAGACCGGTTGTAATTATTTTAATTAAATTATATTTTTCACTTTATAAATAAATTAACACTTCTTTAAGATTATTTTAATATTATTTTAAAAATGACAAAGAATATTTGAGTTATGAGAAAATTATTTCTTATAAATCTTGCAATGAAATTACTCACCTTGCTTAGTATTTAATCGATCATCATACTCTAAATTATAAGATTTTAGAAATTTTTTAAAGATATGAATGTTAATTAAATTTAAGCATGTTTATCAATGTATATGAGTGATATATTTAATGCCCCACGAGTTGACGCATAAGTATTTATTTCAATAGGTCTTAGGTTAATTTTTAATGGGCGTAAAATATTTCATTAAGTATTTGATTTCTATTCCTTATAATTTATCTATCTATACCTTAGATCTTATTATAAGATCGATCATATTGAGCCTTTAGAATAGAACATATGAGTTGTTTTTTTTTTTAAATTTAGTACAAATAAATTATTTTATTGTTTATGTTTATGTCCCACAGTTAGTAGTTCAGACCCTACAAGACGGATCAGGATTATCTTGAGAAAATATTTTTATTATTTATTGTTAAAAAAATTTACTATAGGATTTATTACGTATTGATTATTTTTATAATTTTTATTTATTTAGCTCATCTGTTGTACTCAGTCCAATTCATCTTTCTAAGTAATATTAGTGTGAGTTAACTAAAAATTATAATTATATTAACTCATTTGTAGTTAAAATTATGAAAATAAATAAATTATTGTGCCCATATTCCGGATTTTGTTTGTGTTGCTACGATTTAAGATCCTATATCTATATTGGTTTTTTTAATGTTGAATGAATAATATGAAAACTTGGAGTTTCTTAAACGAATCTATCTTGGAGCATCCACGGTAATTTCTCTATCCAAAATGTATAATTTAAAATAAAAAAAATATTTTATTAAAGTTAGATATTCATTTTTCAATACACAATATATCAATTTCTCTATTTATTCTCTCTCCTTTTTTATGTTTAGAGAATAAAATTTATTTTCTAAATTTAGAGAAGTACTGTTTATAAATATATAATTTAGGGAATGGACAGGATAATTGATACAAAGATTTTTTAATTATCATATCTAAAATTTAAGATAAAATTTTTAAATAAAATATCTAATATGGATGTTGTTATAACAAAAGTATGATTATCAACTAACTAAAAGTAATAGTGATAAACAAAAAAATGTGGAACCGTCACATCAGCGGCCCCCCTAGAGCCGGTCCCACGGATATGGAGGGAGATAAATGCAGGTACACAGATGGAAAGTGCATAGCGGAGACGTTAACAGTAATAGTGATAAACAAGACCAAATGATGCATGGATCTAATTATCATCGTCGACAAAGCTACATTGGAGAACTAAATGCAATGGAAAATAATGGACTAACCTCAATTCATCACAGGAGTCATTGTTCCTTGTCATCGGATGAATTCTTACAAGCATAGCCAAATGACCTTCTATAGTGATTGGGCAACAGTTGAATCTCAGTCTTAATAGGGAAGAGTTTAAGGATGAAGAGAAAGTGCTAAATTAAAACATGTCCAATTGAATCAACCTTCTCTTCTTATACATCAAGCTCACCCTACATGAGATCATCCATCATAAAAGCTCATAATCCATTAATATTAACAAATCAAGTTATTAGATATACACATTTAATTTACATCCAACAACAACAACAATAACCAAGCCTTATCCCACTAGGTAGGATTGACTATATGAATCTTTTTACGCTATTGAGCTTTATCTCCTACTATATTATCATCTATACTTAAATAAATTTTATCTTATTTTATTGTTGCTAACAAAATTTTTTTTTATCTTCCTCTTCCTCATTTGATATGCATGTTCGTCATAGTTTCACATCGCCTAACTAGAGCATTTATTGGTCGTCTACGTATATGCTTGTATCATCTTAAACGTGTCTCTCAGAGTTTTTCCTTAATAGATACAACTCTGACTTTCTCTCTAATACTCTCATTTCTTATTCTCTCTATCCTCGTATGTCCACACATCCACCTTAACATTTTCATCTCTGCGACTCTCATCTTTTGCTCATGTGTTCGAGTCATAGATCAACATTCAGCTTCATATAAAATAGCAGGTCTAACTGCGATTTTATAGATTTTTCCTTTAAAATTTAAAGATACTTTATGATCATATAAAACACCCGATATTTTTTTTTTTCATTTCAACCATCCTGTTTGTATTCTATGTTAGACATCTCTCTCAATCCCTCCATTATTTTACAAAAATGATCCTAAATATCTAAATCTCTCAGTTCTGGACAACTCTTCATCTCCAATTTTAACAATTGTCTCATTGTGTCCATAACTTAAATTTCATATACTCTATCTTTATTTTACTAAACCTAAAACCTTTCCCTTCTAGTATTCGAAATCTATCCCGAACTTCACTGGAGCTTATCGCCGAATAGGTCAAAATTTACCCTGGGAAATGTGCCTTCCATAGCCATAGAAGGTGCCTTCTATAGCCATAGAAGGTGCCTTCTATGAACAGTACAAAAGGCTCCTTCACTGCTTAAAGGCGCCTTCAGACACTGTTCATCCGAAGACAAATTTTCTCCTTTGTCCTGCAAAACAATGTTAGTCCAAATAACCAAAAATGATAACTTGCAAGACAAATGTTAGCACAATAATAATGAGCAGTATTAATTAGTTCTTGTCCTCCCAAGATCAGGAACTAGTCAAGATCTCATATTAGGAATCCGAAATGGACCTAACCTAGACCGACGCCTACTGTCCCCTTAACAGGGATGTGTCTTCACAAGGCCACTTTCCTCTAGTGACTTACCTTAACTTACCAACTTGCTAGACATCCGGTTAGCCAATCGACCTATCTGGACTTCATGCCAGCTATCCGGTCGGCCCGTTGACCTAGCTGGACTTCTCGCCAGATATCCGATCAGCCCGTCGACCTATCTAAACTTCGTACCAGTTATCCTGTCGGCCCGTTGACCTAGCTGGATTTCCTGCCAAGACCTATCTAGACTTTCTACTGCATACTTAATCATGTAGTTAGATCACAACAAAACCTAACTTAACTTACTTGTCATTCATCAAAACTTAAGTTAGATCGTTAGTGCAAATTGCACCAACAATTTCCTCCTTTTTAATGCAATGACAACCTGGGTTAAGTTAGGAAAAAGATATGCAAAGTAAAAAAATATAAGTAAATTAGATTTTGTTGTGGGGTTTAAGTTGTTTTGATTTTCCTTTTGTTTACTATTTCTTTTGTTTGTTAACTTAATCCCCCTAACCCTCCCCCTTTGGCATTCATCAAAAAACAAGAGTAAATAAGACAATACAAAAAAAACTTGTTAAAACTTGTTCAACCTGATTGAAAAAGTAGTGACATTTTAGTAATAATAAAAATTTCAAAGTTTTTAGAGGAGTTTTAAAGAATTTTAAACTTTTACACAAATAGCTGTTAAGAAATAATTTTCAATGTGTACTAGCTTTTCAAAATACTTTGGACGGGAAAGTTTTAGAAAATATTTTGAAAATGCTTTAATCATGAAAATGTTTTCAGGAAAAATAGGTTTTGTAAGAATGAAACTTTTTCAAAAAATTTCAAGGAATACTTTTCAAGTTTGTTTAAAAGTCATTTACAAAAATTAAAATAGTCAGTTTTTAAAACCATCATAATTTTGTAAAACATTGGATATTTCAAAATGTGTCAAGAATGATTTTCAAAATAGAACTTTGAAAAATATCTATTCAAAGCAAAGATTTGAAAGTCATTTTTAAATGTCCTCCCCCTAAATATGACATTATTTAAAATTAGTTTAATCAACTATAAATTGTCCTCAACTGTCTAACCGTTAATTACTAACTAACTATTAGAAAATAACATTGTTCACTTGGTTAGTGAGGTTAAGTCTTTTTATCCAGTTAGTGTTTGACTAACTTGCATTACTTAACCTGATCACTATAAATTTGGTATTTAACGCTCAGACTTATGTTGATGCACTGATATAAGTAACTTAAGTCCAGGCAATCTGCCTATGCATCTCACCCTTTTCTGAGTTTGGTAATACACAAACAAGGTAACCCTAATGCGTTGGTGAGATGCTCAAGTCCTAAATCTAGAGGAACATGCTTTCTATGGAGTTGATCTAGACTAGGGTAAAAATTGATTTTAAAAATTCTAAAAATAAGGGAATTTTGAAAAAAAAAACGTAAGAAAAGAAATTTTATCCTAGAATTTACAAATTATTTGAAAATAATTTTGAAAATATTGGTCCTAGTCTATGAAACACATTCCTAATTGTCGACGTAAGTTACTAAATTCACTTTCAGGGAGGGGTTTGGTGAATATGTCAGCTAAATTTGCCTTGGACTCAATGTACTTGAGTTCAATATCACCTTTACTGACATGATCCCTGATAAAGTGGTGGCTAACTTCGATGTGTTTGGTTCTTGAATGATGCATAGGATTTTTTGTTAAATTAATTAAGCTAACATTATCAATTAGTACTTTTGTATTTGTAAAGTTTACATTAAAATCTTTTAGAGTGTGCATCATCATAACAATTGTGCAATGCATTCTCCTATTGTTATATATTCTACCTCAGTAATAGATAAGGCAACACAATGTTACTTTCTACTAAACCAGCTGATAAGTGATGGTCCAAATAATTGGCATCTACCATTGGTACTCTTACGATCTAGTTTACAGCCAGCATAGTCTGAGTCAGAGTAATCTATGAGTTTAAAGTTGAGTATTCTAGGATACCAAATCCCTACATTTGATGTTCCTTTTGTTGGTTGCTACTCGGAAAACCTAGAGGTTCCACTGTATAAAAATTTTTGTACAAAGGTCTGAACCTTTTCCTAGCTACCATGTGTTCTTTTAAATTAAATTTTGGACCGCCTGCAGAACTTAACACGTTTGATCCAAAACTTAATCTATTCGTTCTTTTAGGTTTTGACTTGGGTCTCCTGCGGAACTTAACACGTTCGACCCAAATCACCTTAAGTTATTAATTCCATTAAATATTAATTTTCATAATTGGTTCCCAGTACTGACGTGGTGAGGCACATGGCCTTCTTGGATATGAGAGCAACCACCACCGACTAGACAAAACCTTTTATGGAAAGCTAATATTTAATTTCCTAAAATAACTTTAGGTCAACCGAAAAGAACAATCAAATCACAAGGAAAAAAAAACAAAGAAACACTATATCGAAAACAAATTCGAAACACTAGAATCGTATGCCTCTTGTATTTAGTATTATTTCCAAAAATAACTAGTATGATGCGGAAAGAAAAATTACTAGTTATACCTTTTAGAAAGACCTCTTGATCTTCTACCGTATTCCTCTTCTAACCTCGGACGTTGTGTGGGCAACGATCTTCCGAGATGAGAACCACCAAGCACCTTCTTCTTCCTTACAAGTTTCGGCCATCAAAACTTCTCCTAGGATGAAGAGGTTCGGCCACCACCACCATGCTCCAAGGGATGCTAGAAAAGAGGCTTCTTTTCTCTCCTTCTTCTCCTTCTTAGATCCAGCCACCAAAGCTATCTCCACCATGAGAAGGTTTCGGCCACACAAAGGAGAAGGAGAGGAAAGAAAGGGCCGGCCACACCCAAGGAAGAAAAGAGGGAGAAAAATAATAGAGTCGTTCACTTTGAAACCTCCTCTACCCCCTCTTTTATAATCCTTGGTCTTGGCAAATAAGGAAAATTTAATAAAAACTTCCTTAATTCTTTTGCCATTGAAAAGGAAAATTTATTTAATCAAAATAATTTTCTCTTTTCAAATTATAATGGCCGGCCACTCTTCTCCCCAAAACAAGGAGAGTTTTAACAAAAATTAAAACTTCCTAATTTGTTTCTAGAAATTTATAAAAATTTCTCCAATAATTTTAATCCCTTCATGATTGGTTAATAAAAAGAAATTTTATAAATTAAAATCTTTCTTTTAAACATGTGGATAATTTCCAAAAAGAAAAGTTATCTCTAAAAATTAAAATCTCCTTTCAATCTACAAATAAGGAAAGATATTAAATCTTTTCTTAATCTTTTGTAGAAACTAATAAAAGAGAATTTTTAATTTTTAAACTTTCTTTTAAATCATGAATATAATTAAAAGGAAAGTTTTTACCAAAATTAAAATCAACCTTTTAATCTACAAATAAGGAAAGAGATTTTAACTCTTCTCTTAATCTTTTGTAGAATCTTATAAAAGGAAGGATTTAAATTTTTAAACTCTCTTTTAAATTATATTATCCACATAAGAAAAATTTAAAAATTTAAAATTCCTTTTTATTTAATAGGGCCGGCCACATGAATTCACCCATGAACATACCCATGGCCGGCCCTAGCTTGGTCTCCAAGGTAGCTTGGCCGACCCCTATAGGATGGGTAAGAAGGTGGGTATAGGTGGGTATAGTACTCTATAATTAAGAGGCTACGATAGGGACCGAGAGGAGGAATTAGTTTTGGTCTCGCGATAAAATTAAGCATCCCGTGCTCGCCCCGAACACACAACTTAATTTTATCAATAATAATTCATTCCACTAGAGAACTATTATTGAACTACCGCACCAATCCCAAATTACATTTTGGGCTCCTTCTTATCATGAGCGTGTTAGTCTCCCTGTGTTTAAGATAACAAATGTCCACTAATTAAGTAAGTTACTGACAACTCGCTTAATTAATATCTAGCTCCAAGAGTAGTACCACTCAACTTCATCGTCATGTCGGACTAAGTCCACCTGCAGGGTTTAACATGACAATCCTTATGAGCTCCTCTTGGGGACATTCTCAACCTAGATCACTAGGACACAGTTTCCTTCTATAATCAACAACACACACTATAAGTGATATCATTTCTCAACTTATCGGGCTTATTGATTTATCGAACTAAATCTCACCCATTGATAAATTAAAGAAATAAATATCAAATATATGTGCTTGTTATTATATTAGGATTAAGAGCACACGCTTCCATAATAACTGAGATCTTTGTTCCTTTATTAAGTCAGTATAAAAGGAACAACCTCAAATGGTCCTACTCAATACACTCTAAGTGTACTAGTGTAATTATATAGTTAAGATAAACTAATACCTAATTACACTACGACCTTCCAATGGTTTGTTCCTTTCCATCTTGGTCGTGAGCTACTGTTTATAATTTATAAGGAACTGATAACATGATCTTCTGTATGTGACACCACACACCATGTTATCTACAATATAAATTAATTGAGCAACTACATTTATCATAAATGTAGACATTTGACCAATGTGATTCTTATTTCTAGATAAATGTTTATACCAAAAGCTAGGCTTTTAGTATACACTCTAACACCTTTCAGATATCTGAAAATTCTTTTTACATTAGTTAAGTGGGATTCTTTAGCACATGTTTGGTATCTAGCACATATACTAACCGTAAATTAAATATCAGGTCGACTTGTGGTTAAGTATAGAAGACTACCTATCATACTTCTATGGTATTTTAGGTCTACGGGCTTTCCATTTGAGTCATTATCTAAGGTTGTGTTAGTTGTCATTGGTGTTTTTATTTCCTTGGTGTTTTCCATTCTAAATTTTTTAAGTAATTCCTTGATATACTTTTGTTGGTAAACATAATTTTCTTCATTAGTTTGTTTAATTTGTAAACCTAAAAAGTAAGTTAATTTACCTACTAAGCTAATTTCAAATTCTTGTTCCATTAAGGTTGTAAATTCTTGTAAAAATTCTGAATTAGTCGAACCAAAGATTATGTCGTCAACATATACTTGGACTATAAAGATATCTTGGTTGATTGATTTTACAAATAAAGTTAGATCAATTTGTCCTTGATTGAATCTTTTGGAAATTAGGTAGGAGGTCAACATTTCATACCAGGCCCTAGGTGCTTGTTTAAGACCATATAAGTCTTTCATAAGTTTAAAGACACGGTCAGGATGATCTAGACTTTCAAACTCAGGTGGTTGACTTATATAAACTTCTTCTTTTATTAGCCCATTTAAAAAGGTAGATTTAACATCCATTTGATAAAGCTTAAATCCTTTATGGGTTGTATAGCTAAGTAGCATTCTAATAGACTCAAGTCTAGCTACTGGGGCATATGTTTCATTATAGTCAAGTCCTTCTACTTGACTAAACCCTTTAGCCACTAGTTTAGCCTTGTTTCTAATAATTTTTCCATTTTCACTTAGTTTATTTCTGAATACCCATTTTGTTCTATTACCTTTTTATTGTTAGGTGGTGGTACTAAGTCCCAAACGCCGTTTCTTTCAAACTAGGCTAGTTTTTCCTGCATGGCTATGATCCAGTCTGGGTCAAGTAAGGATTCTTTTATCATTTTGGGTTCAATTTTTGAGATCAAAGATATTTGACTTAAATTTCTAAAGCATAATCTAGTCTGAACTTTTAGGTCTGGGTCACCAATTATTTGGTCAATTGGATGGTTTGGGTTAGCTCTTAATGTTTTAGTAGGTTCATTTACTTGAGGTTGTTCTTCTTCTTCATATTCGTGACTTAGGTCTTCACTGGCTTCCCCTTGACCTCAAACAAAATCAATTGTTTGAATCTAGGTTTGTTCTAAGTTTTGGTTGGTCTCTTCAAATTTTACATTTGAGGTTTCTTCAATTCTTAGTGTGACTTTGTTATATACTCTGTAACCTCTACTGTTTAATGAGTAACCTACAAATATTTCATTTTCTACTTTTGAGGTAAACTTTCCTAAGTGTTCTCTTGTGTTTAATATGTAGGCTAGCATCCAAATTCTTTGAAGTAATTAATATTAGGTTGTTTATTATAATAGAGTTCAAATGAGGTTTTATTATAAGTTTTATTTATTGTGGTTCTATTTTGTACATAGCAGGTTGTGCTAACAGCTTCTGCCCAAAAATATTTTGGTAGTTTATACTCATTTAGCATTATCCTAGAGGTTTCAAGTAGAGTTATGTTCTTTCTTTCTATTATTCCATTTTGTTGGGGTATTTTAGGGCATGAAAATTTGTGATGATACTCATTTTCAAGGAAAAATTGATTAAAGTTGCGATTTCTAAATTCACCTCCGTTATCACTTCTGATTCTTTTAATTTTTCTATCTTTTTCATTTTCAATTTGTTTGTAAAAATTACTAAAGATTTCAAATATTTCATCTTTGTTTTTTTAAGAATTTTACCTAGGTGAATCTTGAGTAATCATTTATTATTACTAGGCAGTAAAGGCTTCCATTTATTGATTTGATTCTATAGAAGTCAAATAGGTCCAAGTGCAATAGTTCTAGTATAGAATTTGTTTGAAGTTGATTAGTTGATTTGTGAGTTGACTTTGTTTATTTTCCTTATTGACATACATTACAAATTGTTGAGTCTAAGTTGGGTAACTTTGGTAAGCCTCTAACTAATCCATTTAATTTACTTAGATTTCTAAAGTTCGTGTGTGACATTCTTCTATATATGTCATAACTAGGTTTCTTCTTTTTGTGTCAAGTGGCACTCAAGTGAGGAAGAAGTTGGGTTGATTGCATAGATATTGTTCTTCCTAAACCCTTTTAGTTTTATGGTAGGGTTATCTATGTGTTGAATAAGCATTCAGAGGATAGGAACCTAACCTTATATCCAGAATCACATAATTGACTAATGCTAAGAAGATTGTATTTGAGATTTTTAACAAGTAATCCTTTCTTAATAGTAAAATCAGTTTTGAGTTCAATATTACATATCCCAATTACCTTGAGTTTGTCGTTGTTTCCAAAGGTAACTGTTCCTAAGCTTCTGCATGTTAATTGAGTGAATTTGATGTGATCCCTAGACATGTTTTTGGAACAACCACTATCCAATATTCACTTGGTTTTCTACAACAGGTAGGAGTTAAAGACCAATTTAGATTAAACTTGATTTGGAATTCGATTAGGATGAATAAGTTAAGTTTAACTTTAAGTTTAAAATTTTAATTTTAGTTTTTTTTAAGTTTAATTTTTAATTTTAAGTTTAATTTTTAGTTTTTAAATTTTTAGTTTAATTTTTAATTTTAAATATAATTTTAAAGTCCTTAGTCATCTCACCCAATCTACGTTTTCAATCAGGAAATCCTATAATTTTGTGAGATGAGTTAAGTTTAATTTCAAGGTTTGCTTTAACTTTATATTAGATTCAAGTTTAGCTTTGGGTTCAACAAACATGTATTCTTTGTATAAACTTTTGGGTTATAGTGAATCATCTAAAGATTATTAGAGTAATCATGCCTTCAAGGTTTTCCAAATAGTCCTATCCACTGAACTTAGTAAAAACCTTGGTCTAACTAGTTAGGATTTGTAAGGGGTAGCTTTAGTTAGTTTCACTAAGTCAAATATATCAGGTCAAAGTCATATCTTCCTAGACATGCATAGACAGAGTTTTCTTGACTTACTATCATCCAAAACTTCACCAGTACATTTGTCAAGTTAAACTGTTGTCCCTATTTTGGCTAGTCTTAATTACCCAGTCGTGTAAGTTATTATTTTGGAAGTGCCAACTAATTTGGAGCCTTCCCCTGAATTGTTGAGTTAGATTTTTAAGTTTTGGGTTTGTGTCGATTACTTTTATAATTATAGTAGACTTGATGGTAGTTTGATTTGTTTGATTTTATTTTGTTTTTAAGTTTAGAATTTAGTTTTGAAGATTTGTTTTAGTTTGACTTTAGGGTTTTAGTTGAATTTGATTTTATATAATGGATTTCATTTTTAGGTACATAATATTGGTTGATTCCTACTTACGTGGTTAGACATGCTTTTGGAACTCAAGTTTAAGTTTGAGTCTTATTTTAATTAACTAATGATATAAATGATTTATTGGTTGAACTGAACTTATATCCGACTCCGAACTTGTTGTACACAACTCTTTGTGATCCAAGTATCATGTCGAGATACTTGGATCTAGTTGTGAATTTTTGTAGTAATTATTTTAGTTCAATTATTTTATTTTTCAGTCTGAGATTATCCTCCTCAAGTTTTGCAACTTGAATTAGGATTTCAGCTTAAATTGGCTCAATTGCCGAACTTGATTTTAATTGTTTATTAAGTTTGTAATTTTCTTTTGTTAGTTCATTTATGCAATTTTCAGAGTTAGTTAATTTCTTATTTAAACAAACAATAAAATTAAGTACGTGAGAGAGGGGGGTGAATCACGTGTCTTAAAAACTTTTCAAAAATTAAGTACGCAGGAGAAAATTAAAGCGGAATGAGAACACAAGAAAACACAAGAGGTTTTACTTGATTCGGAGCCTTCGGCGACTCTTACTCCAAGACCTAGGACCCACGGATCTATCGATGGGTAATCCACTAAAAACCTTTTCTGGTACCTCCGGAAGAGGGAATCGAGTACAAAGAAGATCGATGAAGTGTAACAGACTGCACTTCTCGTTTGCAGAATTTAAGTACAAAAAAATGTTACCGACACTTAGGATCGAAGTGACTTGTTCGTGTATCAATGTCGATCTACTGGCCGTGATCAGAAGTTCTCGGAATAGTCGTATAGTGCAGTAGCTTCTCATCAGAGTTGTAGTAGGAGCCCAGAGCAGTCAAAACTTCAAATGGACGCGTATTAGCTTATATGAATGTTGTTCTTGGTTGCTTGGTCGAGCCTGCCTTATATGGGTTGTGGAAGGTGCCTTCCATAGGTGTAGAAGGTGCCTCTAATGAGTCAAAATCTATCTCGAACTTTGTTGGAGCTTATCGCCGAACAAGTCAAATTTTACCCTGGGAAGGCGCCTTCCATAGCCATGGAAGGCGCCTTCTATAAACAGTACAAAGGAGCCTTCACTGTTTCAAGGCGTCTTCGGATACTATTCATCCGAAGGTACATTTTCTCCTTTGTCCTGCAAAACAATGTTAGTCCAAATAATAAAATATGATAACCTACAAGACAAATGTTAGCACAATAATAATGAGCAGTATTAATTAGTTCCTATCCTCCCAAGACCAGGAACTAGTTAAGGTCTCAGATTAGGGATCCAAAATGGACCTAACCTGTAACGACCACCCTTCTTACTACTACTACTCTCTAAGGATGACCGTTACTTAACTACTAACTCTACTTAACCGGTATGATTAAAAATCACAAAGAAACCCTACCGAAAAATTTCGGCAGAATCTCCCCTGTACCGATGACCATATTCAACAATACATGCAATATATACTCAGCCACAAGCGGCCAGAACACATATCAATCAACCACGCAGTATAATAAATCCAAAATAAAGAAAACAATACCACAACTCATCACACCATATCACAATTCATCTACTATGTCCTAATCACATCAAAATATCATGTACTATCTCAAATACTTCTAACATAGCAAAAGACAAAAGAAACTAAAAGAAAACTTCTTTCTTAGTCCCAAGGCTTCCATAGTCTTGGCATCACACATCCTTCGACCACCTCCTTGTCGCCTTCCTTTCTATATCTTTTCCTTTCCTGTATCTGCAGTAAGAGGAAGTGCAGTCTATAAGCAAAATTTGCTTAGTAAGCGCTATCTAACTCACAAAAACACGAATATGCATGTATATAAAATGAACTAGAAACTATATGCTCTAAAAGAAAGTAAAGCATAAATATATCTGCTCATGTCAAACCAATAGCAAAGAAAAGCTAAGAAATCTACTCATGTAATTCTAATAGCTAATCATGCTATACAAGGATAAAGCCACATGCTGGTAGATAAAGCTAATCATGCTAAATATCAAATCAGGAAACAAACAAAACTAATACTGCATGCTAAAATTCAAAAGAACTAAACTTTCTGACTCTAAGCATAAATGAAGCTTGTTTCATTTATTTTAAAACTTATACTTTATTACTTCAAAATAATAATCAACTTCTCTTGGGCCCGGCATTGTACCAATTTGCGCGCATCCTTAATATGAGTCGAGGTAGCTAATCCCGACACTACTAAGGTACTTCTAGGCGATCTTGTGCCTAGGGGCGATCTAGGAGCCCACCCAATGGATCTTGTGTCCGGTACATGCCATTAAAAAGTAAAATACTTATTTTCTTTTTAACTATAACTTCCTTATACTTGTTATTCTTTAATTCTCTTATAACAAAATGCCTTGCCATTTATTCAAACACTTAGTGTGCTTTTAATCCTAAACTTCTGGAATTTAGGATCAATTTAAGACATTGGTCTTTTTCTTTCTTTTCTTTATCTTTCTTATACTTTTCTTAAACCCAAAATACTGTTAGGGTATTTTTTCCATATGCATCTATAAGTGAAATCAACTAGGTAACACACAATCATGCATATTTAAGGAAAATCTAAAGCCTTGTTCTATAATGCTATCCATAAACTATCTATTAGCAAATCTGCACTACTAAAGAAACTAAATACTTAAAACAAACCTACACTACAATGCTTAACAAAATTCTGTACTGCAATGCAACAGAAATCTGCATTTCAATGTTAACTAAAAATCTGCACACTAATGCTTAATAAAAATCTGCACTAAAATTCTCACATGGCAATTATAAACCTAGAATTTCATATTCTAGTAACCGGCTGAGACCAAATGGAATCCTTGATATTGCCACATCTAAATACTTTAATTCTGAACATCAATTATGCCATTAAACTTATGGTCAGAAAGAAATCCTCAGTATAAAATCTATATTGATCAACATATAAATCCCTTTAATTTATCTTCTAATATCTAAACTAAACTTCTACTCTTAACTTACTACTTACATATCTAAATTACTCACATACTTCTCACCTGTTAAATTCATTACCTCAATTTAAATCATCTTTAGTTTAATACATATACTCACCAAAACAACATATTACATATGCTCATCTTCACTCTTCATCCACGCTTCTGCACTAAAGAGATTACACTATCTACTTCATCATAAAATAAACTAAAATCACTGCCGGATCAATCTCCAATTAGCCTAATAAACCAATACTTAATCCAAGTCATTCCATGTTCATTGCCTAATAGCAAAACAAAGGGAAACTAAAAACTTAAAGAAAAATCTAACTATATACTTGGAATAAAAGAGTCTGAAATGTTTTCATGAAATCTGAAACTAACATGCTAAACTTAAAACTATAACTGCAGGTTAAAGGATCACTAACAAAGAATCTAATAGCATGTTAAACAATTGATAACAAAAGAGTCTAACTGGTTAGAACTTGAAACTCTATAAAACTTATACTTCTTATACTTTAAAATATTTATCTTTTCCTTCTTCAGACCTTGGTCTTTACTTTACTTATAACTTCTCATGAATCCCTAAAAGGATTAAGTAGAATACTATATGTACATATAGATTCTAAAGTTGCATAAAACAAGTTCAATTCGATAAGACTTGCTGTGAACATAAGGAATTGCATCTAATTATACATGCTGTCCAATAACAAGGAAATCTAAGATTTGCATACATTAAAATAGACCATTCAAGCTCACTGATTTGCAAAGGAAATAAAACTGCAAAGCTAAAAGAGAAGGCCGGTTGTCCATGCTTAATAACCTTTGCAAAAGAACTAAACTAAATCTACACTTAATGAAGAACCAAACTGCACCACTAAAGAACAAGATGGAAAATTCTGCACTTAAACTCTAAAAATTTCTAAAAATCTCTAGAATATTTCTATAGCATTTCTAAATATTTTTGAATTATTTTTGGGGCTCAAAATGAGGAAATTTAGGTTGTTACATAACCTGAACCGACACCTACTGTCCCCTTAATAGGGCGTGTCCTCACAAGGTCACTCTCCTCCAGTGACTTAACTTAACTTACCAACTTACCAGACATCCGGTCAACCCGTCAACCTGTCTAGATTTCATGCTAGCTATTCGGTCGGCCCAATGACCTAGTTGGAATTCTCGCCAGATATCCGGTCAGTCCGTCAACCTATCTGGACTTCATACCAGCTATCCGGTCAGCCCGTTGACCTAGCTAGATTTTCTGCTAGGACCTATCTGGACTTCGTACTGTATACTTAATCATGTGGTTATATCACAGTTGAACCTAACTTAACTTACTTGTCATTCATTAAAACCTAAGTTAGATCGTTAGTGTAAATTACACTAACACAACCAAGTCAGGTTAGATCTCATTAGTTTTTGTAACGACCCGCCTTCTACTACTAGGCTATAAGGTGAATCGCTACAGTTGTACTGTGCTAAACTATACTGTGCGGAAAGCTGGGCTAATTAAAATTTTACTCTACTATAACTAAGACAGCTGATAAGAAAGGTCTAAAGACCTCCTTTGCTGGTGTACATGTGCTAAAGAGGGGAAACTAAACATCCCAACTTAGCTAGGGACTCATAATTTACTTCCCAGCTAGCTGCTGATCGATCCACGGATCGATCGGACTGTCGTTCTCAACTGGATCGGTCGGCAGATCGATCCAGGTATGTCTGGATCGGTCGCTGCGGATCGATCTACGGAACGATCCAGCAGAGGCTGGATCGGTCGGTCGACCGATCCAGTATGTTCGATCGGTCGGCACCGATCCAGAACCGGAATTCTCCGGTTATCAGATATACCGGATCGGTCGGTGACCGATCCGGAGGATCAGAGATATCAGATCCGTCTCGATCGGTCGGCGATCGATCCGGCACGATCGAGCTCGATCGGTCCGAGATCGATCGAGTCCGATTCGCCTTAAAATCAGACTTCAGCACTTTGGCGTGCCAAAATACAATCTAACGACTACCTACTGCATAATAAACTATTCTAACAACATGTAATAACATTCTAACATGATTACTGACATTTTAAAACATTCTTTCATAGTTCAATGCGTTCCAAATCTAAATTGCATGAAAATGAAAGTATCAAAACTAATAAGCTGAAAGTGCTGAACGTAAATGCTAACGAGTTCTAATGCATAATTAAAACTTGTTAGATCCCTGAGATCTTTCATTCCAGTTCCACACACACACATCCTCATCTGCATTGACCTCCAGCCTCCACTGCTAATCCACTTTTCTTTTACCTGTATCTACAGTATAAGAAAAGTAGTACCTGTAAGCTAACGCTTAGTAAGAAACCATCTACCTCACAAAATCATGCATACGATGCAGTTATGATTTGAAAACATGCTATTCGAAAATATTTTGAACAGGCTAGCATGGCATGGCATACAATCATAGAAACATGGCATACTGAACAAGTCATGGCATAGCATACAACTAATCATAAAGCTAACATAGAGAACTGAACTGAAACATAATACTGAGCTAAACTAAACTAAACTGAAGCTGAAATCAACTCAACTAACATAACTGATTTTGAGTTTGAAAACTAGTACATAATAAGTGAAAATAATAAACATGCTGTAGGGCCCGACACGCATCCCTACTAGACCCGGGTTGCAAGTCCCGAATTTAGCGGGGTTTACTAGGTTGTCTGAACCTAGGGACGACCGTGGGAGTCCAACCCAATGGATATATAATCCAGTACACTGAAAATAAAATACTAATATCTTTAGCTAACCGATATAACATGTCGATTCTAGGTTATCCGAACCTAGAGCTAGGTTATCTGAACCTAGAGGCGATTGTGGGAGCCCACCCATTGGACCATAGTCCCATATAGTTGTAGTGAGCAAAGTTACTAATTTAAATGCTACTAATGCATTTAACTGGGCTAATAAACATAACTGAAGGGTAATTAGCTAAACTAACCCCTTTTTCGAACACTTGGTGTGCTTCAACCCCTCTCTGCATTAGGAAAGACACCTCTAGGCACCCAACCGCGTCTATGATCTCCAACTGAAGGAGAATAAACGTGTCCGGCCCATCTAAAGGTGCTAACTAAATTCCTAATCTTCGAGAAGGGTTAAAACACATCCTAGGTGCCGGAAACTACACATATAGCTAATAACTAATGCATATAAACGAACGGAGCTATTATACCGCAGGTGAGGGGTTTCTTACCTTCTAATCGTAATTTCTTACGATTCTATTCGCTAGAGTTCCGGTGGAGATGATCCTCTCGATGATCCGATCACGTCTTCGCGTTCCTCTCGCGGAGGAGAGCCTCTTTCGTGTAGGAGTCGTCGCCGGAAGATGGCCCTAGGGACCTTGGGGCTTGGTGTGCCGTGCGTGAGGGAGAGGAGAGGGTGGCGTCGGCGTTGAGGGTTTGGAGAGGGAGAAGGTTGCCGAACCAAGCAAAATAAACCAAACCCACTTAAACCTTCTATTTATATTAAGTGGTTAATTCGGCTAAACCCAACTTAAATATAATCGTTCCCCTCCTCTTTCAGCACAGCCCTGCTGGGTCAACTGGTTATGACATTGTCCCTCTAAATCATAGGTCTCGGGTTCAATCCCCGCCTAGGCCGTTTTACGCTTATATTTCTTTTTGCTACTTCCGCTACTCGGAAAATTCCGGAAAAATATCTAAAAATTCCAGAAAAATCCTAGAATATTTCTAAAATAAATTTGGGAATTTTTTTCGGGCTTTACAATCCCCCATACCTTATAAAAAGTTCGTCCCCGAACTTCTGGGTACTTCTGTCTCATGCTGGCCTCTGTCTCCCAAGTCGCCTCTGCTGCTGTGTGATTTTGCCAGCTGACTTTAACTAATGGTACTTCCTTGTTCCGTAATTTCTTTACTGCTCGGTCTATTATCTGAATAGGCCGACTGTCATAGCTGAGATCATCACGGACCTGTACCAACTGGGGCTCAATCACCTGGGTGGCGTCTGGAATATGCTTCTTCAGCATGGAGACATGGAATACGTTGTGGACCGCTGACATCTCCCGAGGTAGCTCTAGCTCATATGCTACCTTGCCCACTCTCTTCGTGATAAGGTATGGTCCCACATATCTGGGAGCTAGCTTGCCCTTCTTCCCAAACGCATGACTCCTTCATGGGAGCTACTCGAGGAAAACCTGTATCCCCAATCGAGAACTCTAGGGTCTGCGCTGTATCGGATAGCTCTTCCGACGCCTGTCTTGCCTCTATCCTCCGCGATGGGCTGTGGTAGCCGCTACTAGATCTGCTCAAGTTCTAGTTCCTTCTGCTCACCACTCTCATACCAGCAGATTGGTGATCCGCACCTCCGCCCATAGAGTGCCTCATAAGGTGCCATGCCGATAGTGGCACGATAGCTGTTGTTGTATGCAAATTCTGCTAGACTCGGATATTTGCACCAACTTCCTTGAAATCTAGGGCACAAGCTCGGAGCATATCTTCGAGTACCGATTTACTCGCTCCGTCGACCATCCGTCGAGGATGGAAAGTCGTGTTGAATTTTAACGGGTGCCCATAGTTAATCGAACACACTTCCAAGTGTGATGTAAATCTCTGCTCTCAAATGATGGTTCGTGGGACTCCATGTAGTCTCACGATCTCCGGAGATACAACCGAGCTAGCTTCTCCATGGAGTAGGATATCTTGATAGCTAGGAAGTGGGCCGATTTAGTCAACTGTCAACTATTACCCGATGGCATCAAAACCATTTGTGGTTCAGGTAGCCCCACTATGAAGTCCATCGAGATATCCTCCCACTTCCATTCTGGAATCTGAATGGCTGCAGAACTCCTCCAGGTGATGTTCCGCCTTGACCCTCCGACAGGAGAGGATGCTAACATATCTGGCGATGTCTCGCTTCATCCGGACCACCAAAAGTGTTTCTTCATGTCTTGATACATTTTGGTGGAGCTCGGATGCATCGTAGGGAGTCCTGTGAGCCTCACCTAAAATCTGCCTCCGTAGCTCCTCCCGATCCGGAACACGTCTGTCGCCAAAATACAACACCCGCCATTCGGACACTCAATTCTCTACTGATTACGCTAGCCCTTGCTTGATTCTCCGAATCTCGTGGTCCCGATCCCGAGCCGATGAATATCACCAAGCAAGGTAGACTCTAGGGTCATAGTAGAGAGCTGTCCCACGATGAGTTCGAGACCGAAATCCACGATCTCCTTCTGTAGGGGCGGTGACATGGCTGTAAGAGCTAATAAGGTAGCACTAGATTTCCTGCTAAGTGCATCTGCTACCTTATTGGCTTTCCCTGGGTGGTAGAGGATGTCTATATCGTAGTCCTTGACCAGCTCAAGCCATCTGCGCTGTCGCATATTCAGATCCTTCTGAGTGAAGAAGTACTTCAGACTCTGATGATCTGTATACACTCTGCACTGAGCTCCATATAAGTAATGTCTCCAAATTTTGAGAGCGAACACTACTGCTGCAAGCTCAAGGTCATGAGTAGGGTAATTCTTCTCATAATCCTTGAGTTGTCTGGAGGCATAGGCAATCACCTTGCCGTTTTGCATCAGTACTGCTCCTAGTCCCAACTTAGAGGCATCACTATAGATGTCAAAGCTGCTGGTGTCGTCTGGTAGAGCCAAAATAGGAGCACTGGTCAATCTCCTTTTTAGCTCAAGTCGTTCTCACACCTCCGTCCACCGGAATTTCCTGTTCTTTCCGGTAAGAGCCGCTGGGGAGGCTACCGAGAAATCTCTACAAACTTCCTGAATATCCTCGCTAATCCCGTAAAGCTCCCGATTTCACCGGCTTTGGCGTTCTGCATTTATCGCTTATCTTCTTTGGGATCCACCATAACACCATCCTTTGAGATGATGTGACCCGGAAAGACACTGATCTAGCCAAAATTCACATTTCGTGAACTTGGCGTAAAGTTGGTTCTCCTGAAGTGTCTCGCAATACTAGTTTCAGGTGCTCTGATGTTCTTCCTGAGTTCTGAGTAGATAAGAATGTCATCGATAAACACAATAACAAACTTATCTAAATACTCCGAATACTCTGTTCATGAGATCCATGAATGTAGCTGGAGCATTGGTCACGCCAAAAGGCATGACCACGAACTCGTATCTGGTTCCGAATGCTGTCTTGGTATATCCCCTTCTTTAACCTTTACCCGATGATAACCTGATCTGAGATCTACCTTAGAGAACACCGATGCCCCTTCAGTTGATCGAATAGGTCATCTATTCCGGGAAGAGGATACTGTTTTTGATTGTGACTTGGTTCATGATCCGTAGTCTATGACGCATGCTTCCATCCTTCTTCTTCACGAACAACACAAGCGCTCCCCATGGTGAGTGACTGGGCGTATGAAACCTTTGTCAAGAAGCTCCTGAGTTGCTCCCGAAGTTCCTTCTGCTGGAGCCATGCAGTACGGTGCCTTGGAAATTGGATTTGTGCCGGAATAAGCTCTATCTCAAATTCAATCTCCCTGCTGGTGCTAAGCCCGGTAGCTCTTCAGGGAAGCTGGGTAGTCACAAACGACTCGGACCTCTGCTAGCTGTTGGTCCCTGTCCTGACCGGTGCCGACTACGTGTGCTAGGAATCCTGCATCCCATCAACTTCCGTGCCTTCATAGCTGAGAGAAACCTCTTGGCCTTTCTCCTTGGTTCCCGACGACCAATCGTGCTTCCGCTTGTTGAACGTGACTTTCTGACTCGATAGAGGCACCGATTTGACCGAAAGTCCATTCAAGATAATGTCATAGTCGGTCATTTCTAGCACTATCGGATCGCAAAAGAGCTCCCTGTCTATAATGACCAGACCGCCTCGAGCCGCGTGGACGCCATGATCTCTCCTGAAGGTAGCGCCAAAAATGACCACCGAGTATCTCTGAGGGTACCTCTAATTTTTCGGAGAACATCCGGCTATATATGAATGGGTTGCCCCAAGATCAAATAAAGAGCACTATACCTTGAAAAATGCTAATCGACTGTGACAACCGTCGAGGCATTGGCTACGTCCTCTCTGGTGAGTGCGTAGATCCTCGCATTCGCTAAAGCTGGAGGGGCTTCTAATCTGCCCTGGCTGATAAGTGGACCTTCTAGAGCGGCCTGCATCTGATGTAACTGAGCTGGCTGGCCTGCATACTGAATCTGCTGTGGCTGAGGAAGACTGGTCTTGTTCGGGCACTGTTTGGCCATGTGCCCTTCCTGTCCACATTCAAAGCATCCTCGGGCGCCCTTGCGACAAACTCCTGGGTGGAATTTCCCACAAGTGGCACACTTTGGATAACTGGGTCGCTTGCTAGATGGTCCTCCTTTTGAGTCACTCCCTGATTTGCGCTTGCTGTTGGAGTTCCCTTTCCAGTTGGAGCTGTGGCCCTGCTGTTTCTGAGTGTGAGAGCTTCCTTGGCCTTTGGACTCTGAGGAGACTTGCTTCTGTTGCTTCATGCTGTTCTGGTAATGCTCTGTGGTCAAGGCACTGCTCACTAGCTCCTCCGTGGTCTGTGGCCTATGAATGCCACCAGCCACGTTCACTGCGATCTCGGGCCTCAGCATCTTGAGCATCAACCGGACTCGTTCCTTCTCTGTGCTGACTAACTCTGGACATAGACGAGCCAACCTGTTGAATTTCTTCACGGCTTCCTCCACTGAAAGGTTGCCCTGACGAAACTCCGTGAACTCGTCGTAGTGGCGGTTTGTAACCCGCATGTGAAAGAACTCCTCGAAGAATTCCCTCTCGAAGTCCCCCCATGACATCTGATTCACGGGGCGCTTCGTTCTGATCCTTTCCCACCACATGCGTGCATCTCCTGTCAAGCAGAAGGAGGCACACTTCACCTTCTCGTGTTCTGGCCAGTCCAGAAGCTCCATCGTGCTCTCCAGTGTTTTGAACCATGCTTGTGCATCCCATGGTTCACTAGTGCCTGAGAAGTTCTCTGGCTTGACTCGCTGCCACTGGATCAGATAGGCTTCCTTCCTTGGCTCAGCTGCTGGGGTTGCTGGTTGAGCTGGTGGAACCTCTAAGACTACCGGAGTTGTCAAATTCGGTTCCGGGGTGATTGTGGGGTACTTTGCTGATTAGCCTTTAAGGTGGCTATCTCCTGTTGCTCACTAGTCAGAATCGAGCCACTAATCGTCAGAAGGTCCGGAGGAGGCACCGAACCGCCCGCCTCTTTGGGCTCGAGCTAGTGCCCTTCTAGTCAAGGCCCTCGTGCCATTTCTAATGACATAGAGAACATATGTATAACTAATACTATCACGGTTATATAATTTCTGACATCATGTTTAAACTATCATGTACTAACCGGCAATAAGCATATAACATGAACTGTAACTATAAACAAGAACAATTAAGAGAGTAGAGGTATTCTTACTTGGAAGCTGCAGGTACAATGCTGATGTGTGTGTGTAGGAAGTATGGAACACTGCTCTGATACCACTCTGTAACGACCCGCCTTCTACTACTAGGCTATAAGGCGAATCGCTACAGTTGTACTGTGCTAAACTATACTGTGCGGAAAGCTGGGCTAATTAAAATTTTACTCTACTATAACTAAGACAGCTGATAAGAAAGGTCTAAAGACCTCCTTTGCTGGTGTACATGTGCTAAAGAGGGGAAACTAAACATCCCAACTTAGCTAGGCTCATAATTTACTTCAGCCTGCCGATCGATCCACGGATCGATCGGACTACGATTTCGTTCTCACCGGATCGGTCGGCAGATCGATCAGATGTCCGGATCGGCCGGCGACCGATCCAGAACCCGGGAATTCTCCGGTTATCAGATATACCGGATCGGTCGGTCGACCGATCCAGTGGTCTGATCGGTCGGCAGACCGATCCAGAACCTGAATCCTTCTGTATCAGATTGGATCGGTCGATCGATCCGGAGGATACAAGAGATATCAGATCCGTCGATCGGTCGGGCGATCGATCCGGCATCGATCAGCTCGATCGGTCCGAGATCGATCGAGTCCGACTTTAAAAATCAAAGACTTTCGTGCAAAATACAATCTAACGACTACCTACTGCATAATAAACTATTCTAACAACATGTAATAACATTCTAACATGATTACTGACATTTTAAAACATTCTTTCATAGTTCAATGCGTTCCAAATCTAAATTGCATGAAAATGAAAGTATCAAAACTAATAAGCTGAAAGTGCTGAACGTAAATGCTAACGAGTTCTAATGCATAATTAAAACTTGTTAGATCCCTGAGATCTTTCATTCCAGTTCCACACACACACATCCTCATCTGCATTGACCTCCAGCCTCCACTGCTAATCCACTTTTCTTTTACCTGTATCTGCAGTATAAGAAAAGTAGTACCTGTAAGCTAACGCTTAGTAAGAAACCATCTACCTCACAAAATCATGCATACGATGCAGTTATGATTTGAAAACATGCTATTCGAAAATATTTTGAACAGGCTAGCATGGCATGGCATACAATCATAGAAACATGGCATACTGAACAAGTCATGGCATAGCATACAACTAATCATAAAGCTAACATAGAGAACTGAACTGAAACATAATACTGAGCTAAACTAAACTAAACTGAAGCTGAAATCAACTCAACTAACATAACTGATTTTGAGTTTGAAAACTAGTACATAATAAGTGAAAATAATAAACATGCTGTTGGGCCCGGCAACTGTACTTGCTGTGCGCGCATCCCTACTTTAGCAGGGTTTACTAGGTTGTCTGAACCTAGGGACGACTGTGGGAGTCCAACCCAATGGATATCTAATCCAGTACAGTGCCACTGAAAATAAAATACTAATATCTATAGCTAACTGATATAACATGCTGTTTCTAGGTTATCTGAACCTAGAGCTAGGTTATCTGAACCTAGAGGCGACTGTGGGAGCCTACCCATTGGACCATAGTCCCATATAAGCTGTAGTGAGCAAAGTTACTAATTTAAATGCTACTAATGCATTTAACTGGGCTAATAAACATAACTGAAGGGTAATTAGCTAAACTAACCCCTTTTTCGAACACTTGGTGTGCTTCAACCCCTCTCTGCATCAGGAAAGACACCTCTAGGCACCCAACCGCGTCTATGATCTCCAACTGAAGGAGAATAAACGTGTCCGGCCCATCTAAAGGTGCTAACTAAATTCCTAATCTTCGAGAAGGGTTAAAACACATCCTAGGTGCCGGAAACTACACATATAGCTAATAACTAATGCATATAAACGAACGGAGCTATTATACCGCAGGTGAGGGGTTTCTTACCTCCTGATCTTAATTTCTTACGATTCTATTCGCTAGAGTTCCGGTGGAGATGATCCTCTCGATGATCCGATCACGTCTTCGCGTTCCTCTCGCGGAGGAGAGCCTCTTTCGTGTAGGAGTCGTCGCCGGAAGATGGCCCTAGGGACCTTGGGGCTTGGTGTGCCGTGCGTGAGGGAGAGGAGAGGGTGGCGTCGGCGTTGAGGGTTTGGAGAGGGAGAAGGTTGCCGAACCAAGCAAAAATAAACCAAACCCACTTAAACCTTCTATTTATATTAAGTGGTTAATTCGGCTAAACCCAACTTAAATATAATCGTTCCCCTCCTCTTTCAGCACAGCCCTGCTGGGTCAACTGGTTATGACATTGTCCCTCTAAATCATAGGTCTCGGGTTCAATCCCCGCCTAGGCCGTTTTACGCTTATATTTCTTTTTGCTACTTCCGCTACTCGGAAAATTCCGGAAAAATATCTAAAAATTCCAGAAAAATCCTAGAATATTTCTAAAATAAATTTGGGAATTTTTTCGGGCTTTACAGTTTTTGACCCCTGTGTCTAAGTGTGTAGGAACTTAGGAGTACAGGAAGTCGAGCGAAAGACGCAGCTAGCGAGAAGGATGACACAGGAGAGAGTCGACGGGCTTAGTGCGTTCAAGGGACAAGATGCTGCGGAAGAGTACGCTGGCGGACGAGAAAGAGGCACGTGACTTTTTTCGAGGAATAAGAAGCTGGAGCGGAAGACTACTCGAAGGTCGGAAATTGAGTTCAGATGAGCCCTATTCCGAATGGCCGAAATCACCGAATCAAGCATAGCTGGAGCCAGAGCAGAAGACCCGGACCCAAACTAGCGGAGCGGAGCAAGAACCCGAACCAAACAAGTTAACATAAGGTTAACTTTGGTCAGGGCGCCCAGACCATGAAAATTATCCAGATCACGTTAAACATGATCTGTTACGATGGGGATAAAATTTTATCCCCCCTCTAGGCGCCTGGAACCCTTCCAAGCACCCCCGACCAGGGCTATAAATACAACCCTAGTCCCAAAAACTTAGATAAAACATTTGTAAACAATTTTCTTTGTCTAGCTTTGCATTTTGAGTGCTTTAACTATTGGGACTTTCGAGCCACAAAGGAATGATTAACTTGATACCATTCAGTATACATTCTCCAATGCATACCCATGTGTCAACTTGATATCTCTATATCCATGACTTGTGAGATCAAGTTATCGAGTTGACCTACATGCTAGTCTCGTCGCATTGACATTGTCCTTGAATGTTAATACTTAACTAGGAATGATTAAGAGTAGTGTTCTCTATATCATCTCACTATCGATTCAACCAATCGATTGATATAGATAAGAACCTTCTACTCAAGGACGCTATTATACTTAGTTATTTGGCACCAATACAAGTAAGTATAATAACCAAAACAAATGCCTTTATATACATAGGAATATGATACAATGAGTCCATACAACAATCATCATATGATTGACTCTAGGGCTCTAACTAACATTAACTACTGTAAGAGACTTCTTCGCCTAAAGGAGACTTTGATAGTGAGCTTTAACTTTCTTGGATTAACAACCTTCCCGGTTATAATTAAATAAACATCGTTGTGCCTCTTCTTTCTAGTTTATTATTTAATTTATGTAAGTGTTAGTTTAATTAAGCTATAACATTCGAGGAAGATTCGTGTTATTTTTGCAAGGCTACTCACTCCCCTCTAGTCGGCAACCAAGGGTCCTATAATTGGTATCAGAGTGGGTTCGCTTTAGGAGGACTAACCGCTGAACGAAGCACACAAAATGGTCGGACCGAGTATCAACCCACCGACGTTCGAGGGGGAATTCGTGAGTTGGAAGAAAAAGATGGTGGTATTTTTTAAAATAGATTTTGAATTATTAATAATTATAAAATATGATTTTGTAGCCCTAAAAGACAAAGAAGAATATCAGACGTGGACGAAGAAGGAGCAAGCTGACTTCGTGGCAAATGACAAAGCAAAGTTTCATCTGCTTAACGTTTTACCACCTCAAGAAGTCAACCATATCAGAGCCTACGAGTCAGCCAAGGAGCTTTGGGAGAAATTCTTGGAACTACATGAAGGGACCTCGGAGGCAAAACTAGCGAGACGGGACCTGCTCTAAAACCATATCAGCAACCTCCAGTTAGAAGAAGCAGTCGCACGCCTCCACTCAAGAATCAAGGAACTCATCACCGGACTCACGAATCTCAAAGAAAAGGTAAGCAACTAGATTCACTAAAGTACGCGCTTAACACATTTCCTAGAACTACCAAATGAGCATCATTAGTAGATGCTTATTATATATCTAAGGATTTATAATCAAGTACTTTAGAAGAAATATTTTCAACTTTTGAAGTCTATGAAATCAAATGTGTAGATCTGAAGAAGGAGCCCAAGTACAATATTGCCTTAAAAAAAAAGATGGACGAACAAGATTCTGAATCTTCTCTCGAGGATGATGAAATGACATTCATGGTAAGTAGATTTAAAAAATTATTTAAATTAAATCTAATAAATTTAATCAAATGCAGGGTACAAAAATGAAAAGAAAGGTAAAGTGCTACCACTGCAATAAAGAAAGACATGTGAAAGATAACTTTCCAAAATTGAAGAACAAGGACAAGGACAAGAAAAAGAACAAGAAGGCAGATCAGAACAGGTATAAAACTCTAAAGGCGACGTGGGATGAAACATCATCCAAATCAAAGATCGAAGCAATCACCGGACTTGCGCTAGTGACAAGTCACCAAGAAGACGAAGATGAAGCAAGTTCGTCTGAAATGAGCATTGAGAGCATCGATGAAGGGGGGGCAACATCGGAAGAAAGCAGCACTTTAGGGGAGCTTCAGATTGTGAGATCGACAAGGTAAGTCAGGTACGATCTCTTCCTCCTAACAAGCCATTTCTGTTTATAAAACTATTATCGAAAAATTGCTATAAGTTAGAAAAAGAAAACAAAAAGAGTTAAAATCAACCTGAGTTATATCTTATTGATTAGAAGATCTTAACAAAATTAAAACTGAAAATAGAAATAGAGGATCTTGTGAGCATGCATATTTAAAGGATCAAATAGAAAATTTAAAAAATTCTACATGTTTAAATTTGTCTGCTTCAAATTTCAAGAACTAACAAGGGTTAAATTGTCAATTTAGATATTGCAAGGGGAAAATTAGAAAATTATCTATAAAATATATTCCTTAGAAATTTTTAATTAACCCAGTAGGAATAAACCTATATTGGGTTCCAAAAACATGATTAAGTTAATTATTTTTTTTTGGCTTTCAGAGAGATAGTTAAATATTTAATTTCTTTAAAAGGTTTGTCTAGAAAATGATTGTTGTTCCAATATCCAAGAAGACCTAGTGCTTTACCACAACCTGGAAGCCTATTACTGAAATAAATATTTAATTAACTAATTGTAAATCATTTAATTATTTTAACTAAATGCTTTAAATTTTTTATCAAAATTTATGATAGAAAAATTCTAATCATTAAAATTTATTTAACAAAATTATATTTGTTAAAGTTATTTTAGGAAATTTATTTTCTATGAGACTTTATCTAAACAATCCGTTAGAAAATTTTCTATGAATTAGTTATCCAAATACAAACTTTTAAAAATCTATTTAAAATTTAACTTTTTGTGAAAATTTTTCTAATTTTTCCTTAGACTTTAATTTTAAATTTTCCAAAGTCATTTTAAAAGTACCCTATTTAATGTGATCAAAGGGGGAGAAGGAAAAATTAAGTTTAGGGGGAGGGTAATTTAATTTTTTACACATTATTGAGTTGTAAATTTATTACCTTGTTATTATTTCTTTATGTTTGTTTACCCTAACTTAACTTGGGTTATTCACATTAAAAAAGGGGAGATTGTTAGTACCCCAAGATAATTTTGATGTGATCAACTAAGTCAGGTTAGGTCCTGTTGATTTTTAACCCCTGTGTCTAAGTTTACAGGAACTTAGGAGCACAGGAAGTCAAGCGAAAGATGTAGCTAACGAGAATGACGAAATAGGAGAGAGCCGACGGGCTCGGTGTGTCTGAGAGACGAGATGCTGTGGAAGAGTACGCTGGCAGATGAGAAGGAGGCGCGCGGTGTTTTTCGAGGAATGAGAATCCGGAGCAGAAGACTGCTCGAAAGTCGAAAAATGGGTTCGGGTGAGCCTTATTCCAGATGGTCGAAATCATCCAAGTAAGCGGAGCTGGAGCCAGAGCGGAATACCTGGACCCAAACGAGTAGAGCCATAGCAAGAACCCGGACCAAACAAGTTAACATAAGGTTAACTTTAGTCTGGGCATCCAGACCATGAAAATTATGCAGATCGCGTCAAACGTGATCCGTTGCGACGGGGATAAAATTTTATCCCCCTCCAGGCACCTGGAACCCTTCCAGGCACCTAGAGCCCTTCTAGGCTCCCTAACCAAGGCTATAAATACAACTCTGGTCCCATAAACTTAGGCAGAACACTTATAAATAATTTCCTTTGTCTAGCTTTGTATTTTGAGTGTTTTAACTACTGTAAGAGGCTTCTTCACCTAAAGGAGACTTTGATAGTGAGTTTCAACTTCCTTAGATTAACAACCTCCCCGGTTGTAATCAAGTAAACCTCGTTGTGCCTCTTCTTTCTAGTTTCTTATTTAATTTATGCAAATGTTAGTTTAATTAAGCTATAACGTTCGAGGAAGGTTTGTGTTATTTTTGTTGGTGTGGTTAGTACTAACGGTCTAACTCAAGTTTTGATGAATGACAAAATAGGTTAAGTTAGTTTCGTTGTTAGCTAACACTCTAATCGAGTGTGCAGGAGAAGCCCAGACAGGCTGACGGACTGACCTGATGTCTGGCACGAAGCCCAGCTAGGTCAATAGCCCGACCGGATAGCTGGCACGAAGTCCAAACGGGTCGACGGGCGGACCGGACATTTGGCACGAAGTCCAGTTAGGTTAACGGGCTGACCAGATAGCTGGCACGAAGCCCAGACTGGTCGAAGGGCTAACCGGATGTTTGACAGGTAAGTGGAGGTAAGTCACTAGAGGGGAGTGACTATGAGGACGTGTTCTCGGGAAGGGAACATTAGGCGTCGATCCGACTTAGACCCATTTCAGATATCTAAGTCGAGATCGTGACTAGATTCCGGTCTCGAGGAGACGGAATCTAATTAATATTCTGTTTGATTTTTAACTGTGTTAATACTCTATTTTACAGGATATATATCTTATATTTGCCTCCGGATTAACGTTTTCTTGCAGGAAGGAATCTGCTAAAAAATGAGGGTCCGAGCGCCCGGAGGTGAAATTTCATCTGCAACATCATTTCGCCACGTGGAGCGCCTTGGTTAGCCCGACTATGTCATATTCAGGGTGCCCTGGAGGTTCCAGGCGTCCCGAACCTCCTATATAAGGAGGGTCAAGACTGAAGCTCCAACAACAACTCACGATTGCGAATCTAGTGCTCCTGCGACGCTGCAAAGACAGTTTGACAATGCTCTGCTCTTTTCATTCTTCTTTTTCTTGTCAGTATTGTGTTTTCATTAGCTTTTATGTATTTTAAGTTGTATACAATTATTTTGAATTGCTAGTGAATTACCCATCGAAAGCACCCTTGCGTGCGGGCCTTGGAGTAGGAGTCGACACAAGCTCCGAACCAAGTAAAAAATTACTTGTGTCATTCTTTTCACATTTCTTATTCCGCTGCTTACTCGAGATTTTTTTTATCGATATTCCTCGCCCCCCCCCCCCCTATCGAATTTATGATCCAACAAGTGGTATCAAAGTAGGTATTGCTCTGATTTGGTGCAACCACCAATCAGATAGGGGGTGAAACTAGGTTCTTTTCTTTTTTTTTTCGATTTTCAGATTTTCAAAATTTTCCAAACTGGTATTATTACCTTTTTGGAAACTTTTCTTTCGTCGCAATCAATCTGAATTGATGCAACACCAATTCAGTTCTTAAATTATTTATAACGTCCGAAAATTCTCAAAACTATTTTAGAAATATTCTATGATTTTTCTGGAATTTTAGGATATTTTTATGAAATTTTTAGAATAGCGGAAGTAGCAAAACTAAATAGAAAATGAAAATAGCCTACGCGGGAATTGAACCTGAGACCTAGCGAACCCTATGACTTATAGATAGCTTTAGTAAACCAAGTGAACCCAGCAGGGTCGTGCTAAAAGGAAAGGGAAACAATTTTATTTAAGTTAGAGTTGGGTGAATTAATTACTAAATATAAATAGGGATTTAAGTGAGGAATTGTTATTTTTCTTAAACGAGGAAAAACCTTTCCCTCACCCTAGTCACGCCGCCCTCTCCCTCTCCTCTCCTCCTCTCGGCGCCAACCACAAGAACAAGCAAGGGTTCCGTCCCAAGGGTTCCAAGGGAAAATTCCGACGACGACTTCGACACGTGGACGCTCCCCTCCGCGAGAGGAACGCTTAGACGCGAGAAGATCGTCGAAAGGATCGTCTCCTCCGGAAATCTAACGATTAGAATCGTAAGAAAATCCGAACAGGAGGTAAGAAACCCCTCACCTGCAGTATAAGTAGCTTTTCGTATGATAGAATGCTTTTAAATTAGTTATATGTAGATTTTTCGACGCATAGGGTGTCTTTAACCCTCCTCGCGGATTTAGGGATTTAGTTGAGCACCTCTAGATGGGTCATACACGTTTACTCCTTTCAGTTGGAGATTCTAGACATCGTCGGGTGCCTAGAGGTGGTCTCCCTAATAGAGGGGAGAGTTGGGTACACTAAGTGTTCGATAAAATGCTTAGCTCAGTAAAATGTTACAGTAGGCATTTTTTTTAATAGCTCAGTGAATGCAATAGAAGCATTTAAAATAGCTTAGTTAGTCTTTCCACAGCATATATGGGACTGCGGTCCAATGGGTGGGCACCCACAGTCGCCTCTAGGTTCAGATAACCTAGTAAAAGCAAGATAAATTAGTTAGCTAGGATCCAGTATTTTACTTTCAGTAGGGGCACTGTACGGGACTAGATGTCCTTGGGCTGGGCTCCCATAGTCGGTCCCTAGGTTTAGATAACCTAGTAAACCTTACTAAATTTGGGATTTGCAACCCTGGGTCTAGTTAAGGATGCGCGCATAGCACGTACAGTTGCCGGGCCCATTAGCAGCATGATTATATATTTTCATCTATTATATGCATAGTTTTTAAACTCTCACAAATCAGTTGTGTATACGGTTTAAATTCAGTACTAGCTTAGTTTAGTTTAGCTCAGTTCATGCTTCAGCTCAGCTCACTCTTATGGTTATGTATGATAGCTCTATGTTCAGTTCATGTTACACATGCTTTAGATGATAGTATGCCATGACTAGCTTTTGATTGCTATGTATTGTATGATAGCATGCCATGTTTTAGTTCAATCAGTACATGTTTTAAATAACATGTTTTCAAAGCATGATTTGCATCGATTGCATGTTTTGTGAGGTAGATGGTTTCTTACTAAGCGAAAGCTTACAGATACTTTTTCCTTATACTGCAGATAAAGGTAAAGGAAAGATGGACTAGCGGAGGCTGGAGGGCAATGCGATGAAGATGTGTGTGGATGGAACTTGGAATAGAGATCTTAGGGAATTTCAGCAAGCTTATTTAAGCACTAGAACCTTTTAGCTTTTCAATATTTTGCACTTCAGTATCTTAAATGTTATGAATTAGTTAATCATGCATCCTGTCAAGTTTAGAACACCATTTTGTGATGTTAGAATGTTTTGTATTTGGTTTAGAATTGTTATAGGTGATTTTGGCACGAACAAGTGCTGAAATCAGACCTTTGGTCGAAATCAAAAACTTGAATCGATCAGCTGATCGATTCGAGGGTTCCCAATCGATCAGCTGATCGATTGGGCAAATTGTTCCGCGAATAGTAGGCTTCTGGATCGATCAGCCGATCGACCCAGCAATTTCTGTCGCAAACAGAAAGCTCTGGGATAGATCACTGGATCGATTGGCCAATCTGGATCGATCAGCCGATCGATCCAGAATATCGTCCCGAGCATAGTAGCGTGCTGGATCGATCACTGGATCGATCCAACCTATGTCCCGCATACAGTAGCCGGCTGAATCGATCACTGGATCGATCCGACTATTCCAATCGATCGGTGGATCGATTGGGAGGTCTGATAACAGCTAGAAAAGATTTATTTCAGTTCCGTGACCGTAGGGGACGTAGTATATGCTAGGTATACTTTAGATGGCACCCCTTAACACATGTAGAACCAAGAAATGATAATAGTTTAGCAAAAATTTTAATTAGTACAACTTCCGCAATTAGATTTAATGTTGGTCATGGATTAGTTAGCACAGCATAATGTGATGATCGGCCTCACAGCCTAGTTAGTAGGAGGCGGGTCGTTACAGAGTGGTATCAGAGTAGTTTCCATACTTCCTACACACACATCAGCATTGAACCTGCAGCTTCCAAGTAAGAATATCTCTCACTGTATTTATGTTCTTGTTTTCATGTTTAAATATAACTAAAGCATGCTTGTTTATGATAGTAGTTAACATGGTAACAATAGTTACTCCATTATGACTGTATTAGTTATGTATGTCCTTTGTTCCTTTAGAAATGGCACGAGGACGCCCAGCTAGAAGGGCACCAGCTACTGGCAGTTCAGCGCCTCTTCCAGACCTTACAGCATTAGTGGCTCAGTTACAGCAGCAGCTAGCTGATCAGCAACAGGAAATAGCCACCTTAAAGGCTAGTCAGCAGAATACTCCCACAGTTACCCCGGAACCAAACCTAGCAACGCCAGTAGTCTTAGAGGTTCCACCAGTCCAGCCTGCAGCACCAGTAGCTCCAGCAGCAGGAATACAGAGAGAAGCCTATCTGATCCAGTGGCAGAGAGTCAAGCCAGAGAATTTCTCAGGCACCAGCGAACCATGGGATGCTCAAGCCTGGTTCAAAACACTGGAAAGTACGATAGAGCTCCTGGACTGGCCAGAGTGTGAAAAGGTGAAGTGCGCCTCTTTCTGCTTGACAGGGAATGCACGCATGTGGTGGGAGAGAATTAGAGCTAAGCGCCTAGTAAACCAGATGTAACGACCCAAATTTCCTCATTTTGAGCCCAAAAATAATTCAAAAATATTTAGAAATGCTATAGAAAAATTCTAGAGATTTTTAAAAATTTTTAGAGTATTTTTATGTAATTTTTGGAATTCGTTTGGTATTTTTACCAAGGAGAATAAGTTTTAAAAATAAACTAAAATTAAAAAAAAGGGTTGTAGAAGCTGGGTTTCGAACCCAGCACCCCGGCCCCAAGCAAAACCGGCCCAACCAACCAAGCTGCGCTCGATTTGTTAATCATATATGGAGCGATATATATTTAAGTAGTAGTTAGGAACAGTAAAATAAATTGGAAATAAAAGTGCGGGGCTGAGGAATCGAAGCCAAGATCTCAGACTTGGTTAAAGCCGGGCTGACCAAGTGTGCTAGCGATCGTTTGTTATTATCAAAGAAGAAAAATTCTATTTAAGCAGTAGTTAGGAAACAGAGAATAAAAAGGAAATAAAATGGTTGCAGCCGAGACTCGAACCCACGAACCCCGTTTTAAGCGGAACTAAGCCAACCAACCGGTCTGCAAGAGTTTTGTTAATAAATTATGGAATAAAATGTATATAAGCTATAGTTGGAAACGAAAATAACCTTAAGTATAAGATTTAAATCTTTTTCCTAAAACCTAAAAATTTCTCTCAAAATTCCTCCTCTCGCGACGGCGCGCGGCGTTTCTGTTCGGGCGAAAACGAAGACGACGAAGCCGCAACTAGGGCTCGTCTCCGGCGGCCGGCCAAGGACCTAATCCGAGAGGGTTCTCTACCATCGTGATCATCTTGTCGAGGATATCAAGTGGAGGTGAAGGAGTTGCCGAGAGCTTGAGTCCTCTGCAAGCCCTAGAAGTATTGGAAGCCACCTTTTCCAGTTGTAAGTCCAAGAACACGAGGGGTAAGTCGCTACTCACCTGCAGTAGGATAGCTCCGATTGTTCCTTTCCTTTTTCCCGAAAGCTTTGGGTCAGATTGTAGGTGCTTTGTGCTTTTGAACGGATTCTATGCTACTTAGTTTCATGCTATGTGATGCGGCTTTATTTCTTCGTAGTGGTTTTGATCCCATGGGACAAATTTGAGAAGTCTTTGAACCCGATTTGCCTTCCTTGCACTACTCCTACTAGATGTTTTTGGTTGAGAATAGTTTAGATTTGTTTCTTTAATGTGATCTTGCTCTTGGTGAAGGTAATGAAAATTTCTAGGATGGACTTAGTAGATTGTAACCTGTTCATTTGTGGTATTTGTGTTTTGTAAGCTCGTGGTGAATTGGGGGACAAATCTAGGAGCTTGTATCATGAGTACAATGTGGTTCATGCTTCTTGGGAGGGCTACGGATTTCAGTTTTGATTTGGATTTGAGGTTTTAGTGGTGATGGGTGTTTGATTTCTGAGTTGGTTTCAGTTTGCTGGACAATTGGAATTGATGTGTGAGTTATAAGATGGTTAATGAAGAAACTAGAATTAACCAATACCTGGGATTGCTTTATGCATCTAGATCAGTATATACCCTAAGAAAGCATACAATTCTAGTTTATCATCAGCTGTTTCAAAAGGCAAATAAGCAATAGGAAGAGAAGCTAACATGTCTCTTATCTGAAGTTTCATCTGTAGGTCCCTGTATGATTACCTTTATATAGTGTGTAACCAGTTTATCATGAATATCCACTTGGTTGCATAACAAACAGCTGTAAGCAAGACTATCTGGATTCACTACATCAACATGGCTGACTCCCGATCCATGTTTATATTTTTTTTCCATATTTGGACTTATATAAACAAAACATTGGACCCAGGGTTTATGTTGATGTAAATGACCAAGGATTTATGTTGATCATATAGAATCAGATCATTTACCACTCATCAACATGTTTGTTTTATTTAATATGAAATAAATGATTATTGATCTGATTTTATATTTGCTGCCTTCAGTTTATATAAGAAAGATAAGCAGACTCCCAATCCAAGACACCCATGAGTTTGTTACTTAAAATGTCTTAGAGTATCTTGGCAGCTATGGTTGATTTCAGTGATAGCAATAATGGACAAGTTTTATATGATCACAGTATTAATGTAAGTGTTGGAACAACTATTTTAACGCAGGCTCTACTAGATGTTAAGTGTCCACTCAAAATCTCAATATATGATTCAGATATTAAAGGTCTAAGAGTCCCTGCATTAGAGCTGCTGGGTAGAAGATTATATGATCTATTTCAATGGGGTTTCGCTACATATAATCAGATGACTGTAAGATATATCATGTTGATGATCAAACAAAAAGTTTAGAAGGCAGTCGTTGATACTAGATGAGTGGGAGAACTGAAATGATTGAAATCAATTTGGAAGTTTTAATGAAGTTTAGATCTCCTTGATGTACATCTGGATGATGGAGTTGAATTGATGCATTAGTAATGGTACATGCTTTGATGATAGAGTTATTTGAATTTTAAATGAACTATTAAGCGATACCATGAGAATAATCTGTATGAAGTCTTCTCTGAATCTTTCAATTGATGTAAGTTTGGATTTTATATTTAGGAAGATAATTCCTGTACTGATTATTGAGATTAGTTTAGTCTAAAGGTGAGAAGTATGTGGGTGATTTAGTTATGCAAGTAATAAGTTCAGAATAGAAGTTTAGTTTAGAAGATAAGAAAAGAGATTTACATGTTAATCAATGTAGATTTTATAAAGTATTAAGATGAAGATTTTTGATAAGCTTAGTATGCAGATTTATATTAAGCTATTATGCAGATTTTTATTAAGCTAGTATGCAGATTTCTGTTAAGCATTAGTGCAGATTTTTGATAAGTATTGTATGTGCAAATTTCTTTTGTATTCTATGCATGATTATGTGTTACATAGTTAGTTTCATTCATAGATGCATACGAAAGATACCCTAACAGTATTTTGGGTTTAAGAAAAGTATAAGAAAGATAAAGAAAAGTATAAGAAAGATAAAGAAAAGAAAGAAAAAGGCCAAGGCCTTAAGTAGATCCCAAAGTCAAAACTTTAGGGATTTATGGCACACAAGGTGCTATTAAAATGCCAAGGCATTTAAAGAAGAAGTAAATAAGATAATAAGTATTTTACTTTTAAGAAGAGGCTAGTACCCGACTTCACAAGGTTGTCGTTAAACAAATCCAGGTGTCCAATTCCAAGGTCTTGGCCCTGGTAGACCAAGGTCTGCTCTTTTAGGATTGGTGGCTCGCTACCCCAACCTATTAGGGAACGCGCATAAGATGGTACTACGCCTGGGCCCAAGAAGAAGTTGATTATTATTTTGAAGTATTAAAAGTATAAGCTTTTGAACAAGTAAAAAAATAAGTTTCACATAAGTATTAAAGAATAAGGCTTTAAGCAAGTGAAATAAGATACAGAAGGTGTTTAGAATTTAGTATGTTTCTTTACTAATAGAAGAGCATGAGTTAGTTTACTGTTCTTTGCTATTTAAGAGCATGATTAGCTATACATGTTTAGTATTTCAGTTAGTATGACTCCTTTGCTATGTATGAGCATGAGTAGCTTTACATGTTAGCATTCAGTTTTAGCATGTTTTTATTTATATACATGCATATCGAGATTTTGTGAGTTAGATAGCGCTTACTAAGCAAATTTTGCTTATAGACTGCACTTCCTCTTACTGCAGATACAGGAAAGGAAAAGATATAGAAAGGAAGGCTACAAGGAGGTGTTTGAAGGATGTGTGATGCCAGGACTATGGAAGCCTTGGGACTAGGAAAGAAGTTTTATTTTAGTCTCCATTGTCTTTTGCTATGTTAGGAGTATTTGATATAACATTTGTTATTTTGATGTGATTAGGACATAGTAGAAGAATTGTGATATGGTGTGATGAGTTGTGGTATTGTTTCCTTTATTTTGGATTTATTATACTGTGTGGTTGATTGATATGTGATCCAGCCGCTTGTGGCTGTGTATATTATGTCATGTATTAATGATTATGGTCACCGGTACAGGGGAGATTCTGTCGAAATTTTTCGATAGGGTTTCTTCGAGGATTTTTATTATACCGGTTAAGTAGAGTTAGTAGATAAGTAACGGTCATCCTTAGAGAGTAGTAGTAGTAAGAAGGGTGGTCGTTACAGTTGGTATCAGAGCAGTTCCCATTTTCCAGCATCACACATCAGCACCATCCTTGCCGTCTTTAAGTAAGAAAGTATTTAATTTTCTTTTATGCTTTCTTTATTATTTGCAGTATAGAGTATCTGCTTATATGAGCTTAGGAAAGAAGAAAACTCATGTTTTAATTTTCTATGTTTTGATACATATGCTTAGAAAAAAAATAGAGACAATTTTAGTTTTGTTTCTCTTATGTTCATATACATAAGTTTGTTTAGAAAGGATAGAGAAGATGTCAAGTATTATTCTTGGCATAGTTAGATGTTAAGATAGAGGGCAAGACAGTGGGGAGTCAGAAACCCCAGTTAAGTAATTAGAACTAGAAGGACAATGATAACAAGAAAGACCTAAGCAGGAAGACATTCGGGTAGTCTGCGAATACCCAAAGGTATTTCTAGAAGAGTTACCTGGTCTACCTTTCAACAGAGAAGTGGAGTTTGAAATTGAGTTGTTTCCTGATGCCAGTTCAATTTCAAAAGCTCTGTATCGAATTTTTCTAGCTGAGCTAAGAGAGTTACAAGAACAATTTTATGAGCTACTTGACAAGGGTTTTATCCGCCCTAGTCATTCACCCCGGAGAGCTCCAGAGTTGTCCGTTAAGAAGAAAGACGGATCCATGCTAATGTGCATAGATTTTAGAGCGCTGAGCAAAGTAGCAGTTAAGGACAAGTACCCTCTTCCCAGAATAGATGATCTATTGGATCAGCTAAAGAGGGCAATAATGTTCTCTAAAACAGACCTGCGTTTTGGGGAACCATCAGTTGAAAGTGAAAGGAAGTGATGCACCCAGAACAGTTTCCAGGACTAGAAATGGACACTACGAATTTGTAGTCATGCTATTTGGTGTGACTAATGCACCTATGGTCTTCAGAGACCTTATAATAAGTCTTCCAAGGACCACTAATGAGTACGATTCGATATGAATGATAGAGGACCGAGAAGTTAAGAGACTAAGGAACAAAGAGTACCATTAGTGAAAGTTATTTGGAACCAGAAGCACGAGGGAAGTTACTTAGAAGCGTGAGGACAGTATGAGATAGAGATATCTAGAATTATTCTAAGTTCGAGGACGAACTTTTTATAAGGTATGGGGAATTGTAACGACCCAAATTTCCTCATTTTGAGCCCCAAAAATAATTCAAAAATATTTAGAAATGCTATAGAAAAATTCTAGAGATTTTTAGAAATTTTTAGAGTATTTTTATGTAATTTTTGGAATTCGTTTGGTATTTTTACCAAGGAGAATAAGTTTTAAAATTAAACTTAAAAAAAAATAAAAAGGTTGTAGAAGCTGGGTTTCGAACCCAGCACCCCGGACCCAAGCAAAACCGGCCCAACCAACCGAGCTGCGCTCGATTTGTTAATCATATATGGAGCGATATATATTTAAGTAGTAGTTAGGACCAGTAAAATAAATTGGAAATAAAAGTGCGCGGCTGAGGAATCGAAGCCAAGATCTCAGACTTGGTTAAAGCCGAGCTGACCAAGTGTGCTAGCGATCGTTTGTTATTAAAGAAGAAGAAAAATTCTATTTAAGTAGTAGTTAGGAAACAGAGAATAAAAAGGAAATAAAATGGTTGCAGCCGAGACTCGAACCCACGAACGCTGTTTTAAGCAGAACTCAGCCAACCAACCGGTCTGCAAGAGTTTTGTTAATAAATTATGGAATAAAATGTATATAAGCTATAGTTGGAAACGAAAATAACCTTAAGTATAAGATTTAAATCTTTTTCCTAAAACCTAAAAATTTCTCTCAAAATTCCTCCTCTCGCGACGGCGCGCGGCGTTTCTGTTCGGGCGAAAACGAAGACGACGAAGCCGCAACTAGGGCTCGTCTCCGGCGGCCGGCCAAGGACCTAATCCGAGAGGGTTCTCTACCATCGTGATCATCTTGTCGAGGAGAACAAGTGGAGGTGAAGGAGTTGCCGAGAGCTTGAGTCCTCTGCAAGCCCTAGAAGTATTGGAAGCCACCTTTTCCAGCTGTAAGTCCAAGAACACGAGGGGTAAGTCGCTACTCACCTGCAGTAGGATAGCTCCGATTGTTCCTTTCCTTTTTCCCGAAAGCTTTGGGTCAGATTGTAGGTGCTTGGTGCTTTTGAACGGATTTTATGCTACTTAGTTTCATGCTATGTGATGTGGCTTTATTTCGTCGTAGTGGTTTTGATCCCATGGGACAGATTTGAGAAGTCTTTGAACCCGATTTGCCTTCCTTATACTACTCCTACTAGATGTTTTTGGTTGAGAATAGTTTAGATTTGTTTCTTTAATGCGATCTTGCTCTTGGTGAAGGTGCTGAAAATTTCTAGGATGGACTTAGTAGATTGTAACCTGTTCATTTGTGGTATTTGTGTTTTGTAAGCTCGTGGTGAATTGGGGGACAAATCTAGGAGCTTGTATCATGAGTACAATGTGGTTCATGCTTCTTGGGAGGGCTACGGATTTCAGTTTTGATTTGGATTTGAGGTTTTAGTGGTGATGGGTGTTTGATTTCTGAGTTGGTTTCAGTTTGCTGGACAATTGGAATTGATGTGTGAGTTATAAGATGGTTAATGAAGAAACTAGAATTAACTAATACCTGGGATTGCTTTATGCATCTAGATCAGTATATACCCTAAGAAAGCATACAATTCTAGTTTATCATCAGCTGTTTCAAAAGGCAAATAAGCAATAGGAAGAGAAGCTAGCATGTCTCTTATCTGAAGTTTCATCTGTAGGTCCCTGTATGATTACCTTTATATAGTGTGTAACCAGTTTATCATGAATATCCACTTGGTTGCATAACAAACAGCTGTAAGCAAGACTATCTGGATTCACTACATCAACATGGCTGACTTCCGATCCATGTTTATATTTTTTTTTCCATATTTGGACTTATATAAACAAAACATTGGACCCAGGGTTTATGTTGATGTAAATGACCAAGGATTTATGTTGATCATATAGAATCAGATCATTTACCACTCATCAACATGTTTGTTTTATTTAATATGAAATAAATGATTATTGATCTGATTTTATATTTGCTGCCTTCAGTTTATATAAGAAAGATAAGCAGACTCCCAATCCAAGACACCCATGAGTTTGTTACTTAAAATGTCTTAGAGTATCTTGGCAGCTATGGTTGATTTCAGTGATAGCAATAATGGACAAGTTTTATATGATCACAGTATTAATGTAAGTGTTGGAACAACTATTTTAACGCAGGCTCTACTAGATGTTAAGTGTCCACTCAAAATCTCAATATATGATTCAGATATTAAAGGTCTAAGAGTCCCTGCATTAGAGCTGCTGGGTAGAAGATTATATGATCTATTTCAATGGGGTTTCGCTACATATAATCAGATGACTGTAAGATATATCATGTTGATGATCAAACAGAAAGTTTAGAAGGCAGTCGTTGATACTAGATGAGTGGGAGAACTGAAATGATTGAAATCAATTTGGAAGTTTTAATGAAGTTTAGATCTCCTTGATGTACATCTGGATGATGGAGTTGAATTGATGCATTAGTAATGGTACATGCTTTGATGATAGAGTTATTTGAATTTTAAATGAACTATTAAGCGATACCATGAGAATAATCTGTATGAAGTCTTCTCTGAATCTTTCAATTGATGTAAGTTTGGATTTTATATTTAGGAAGATAATTCCTGTACTGATTATTGAGATTAGTTTAGTCTAAAGGTGAGAAGTATGTGGGTGATTTAGTTATGCAAGTAATAAGTTCAGAATAGAAGTTTAGTTTAGAAGATGAGAAAAGAGATTTACATGTTAATCAATGTAGATTTTATAAAGTATTAAGAAGCAGATTTTTGATAAGCTTAGTATGCAGATTTCTGTTAAGCTATTATGCAGATTTTTATTAAGCTAGTATGCAGATTTCTGTTAAGCATTAGTGCAGATTTTTGATAAGTATTGTATGTGCAAATTTCTTTTGTATTCTATGCATGATTATGTGTTACATAGTTAGTTTCATTCATAGATGCATACGAAAGATACCCTAACAGTATTTTGGGTTTAAGAAAAGTATAAGAAAGATAAAGAAAAGTATAAGAAAGATAAAGAAAAGAAAGAAAAAGGCCAAGGCCTTAAGTAGATCCCAAAGTCAAGACTTTAGGGATTTATGGCACACAAGGTGCTATTAAAATGCCAAGGCATTTAAAGAAGAAGTAAATAAGATAATAAGTATTTTACTTTTAAGAAGAGGCTAGTACCCGACTTCACAAGGTTGTCGTTAAACAAATCCAGGTGTCCAATTCCAAGGTCTTGGCCCTGGTAGACCAAGGTCTGCTCTTTTAGGATTGGTGGCTCGCTACCCCAACCTATTAGGGAACGCGCATAAGATGGTACTACGCCTGGGCCCAAGAAGAAGTTGATTATTATTTTGAAGTATTAAAAGTATAAGCTTTTGAACAAGTAAAAAAAATAAGTTTCACATAAGTATTAAAGAATAAGGCTTTAAGCAAGTGAAATAAGATACAGAAGGTGTTTAGAATTCAGTATGTTTCTTTACTAATAGAAGAGCATGAGTTAGTTTACTGTTGTTTGCTATTTATGAGCATGATTAGCTATACATGTTTAGTATTTCAGTTAGTATGATTCCTTTGCTATGTATGAGCATGAGTAGCTTTACATGTTAGCATTCAGTTTTAGCATGTTTTTATTTATATACATGCATATCGAGATTTTGTGAGTTAGATAGCGCTTACTAAGCAAATTTTGCTTATAGACTGCACTTCCTCTTACTGCAGATACAGGAAAGGAAAAGATATAGAAAGGAAGGCGACAAGAAGGTGTTTGAAGGATGTGTGATGTCAGGACTATGGAAGCCTTGGGACTTGGAAAGAAGTTTTATTTTAGTCTCCATTGTCTTTTGCTATGTTAGGAGTATTTGAGATAACATTTGTTATTTTGATGTGATTAGGACATAGTAGAAGAATTGTGATATGATGTGATGAGTTGTGGTATTGTTTTCTTTATTTTGGATTTATTATACTGCTTGGTTGATTGATATGTGTTCCAGCCGCTTGTGGCTGAGTATATATTGCATGTATTGTTGAATATGGTCACCGGTACAGGGGAGACTTTGCCGAAATTTTTCGGTAGGGTTTCCTTGTGATTTTAAATCATACCGGTTAAGTAGAGTTAGTAGTTAAGTAACGGTCATCCTTAGAGAGTAGTAGTAGTAGTAAGAAGGGTGGTCGTTACACCAGATAACATGGGCTGACTTCGAGAAGGAGTTCTTTGAGGAATTCTTTCACATGCGAGTCACAAACCGCCATTACGACGAGTTCACCGAATTTCGCCAGGGCAACTTATCAATTGAGGAAGCCGTGAAGAAATTTAACAGGTTGGCTCGTCTATGCCCTGAATTAGTCAGCACAGAAAAAGAACGAGTCCGGTTGATGCTCAAGATGCTGAGGCCGAAAATAGCAGTGAACGTGGCTGGCGGCATTCATAGGCCGCAAACTACTGAAGAACTAGTAAGTAGTGCTCTGACCACCGAGCACTACCAGAATAATATCAAGCAGCAGAAACAAGTCCTCTTAGAGTCCAAAGGGCAAGGAGGCTCAGGTACTCAGAAACAACAGGGCCACGGCTCTAACTGGAAAGGGAACTCCAGCAACAAGCGCAAACCAGGGAGTTACCCAAAAGGAGGACCAGCTAGCAAACAGCCCAGCTATCCAAAATGTGCTACTTGTGGGAAATTCCATCCTGGAGTTTGTCGTAAGGGCACACGAGGATGCTTTGAATGCGGACAGGAAGGGCATATGGCCAAGCAGTGTCCGAACAAGACCAGCTTTCCTCCACCACAGTCGATCCAGTACGAAGCCAAGCCAGCACAGTTGTATCAGATGCAGGCCGCCTTAGATGGTCCACACATCAGTCAGGGCAGACTAGAAGCCCCTCCAGCTATGACGAATGCACGGATCTACTCACTGACCAGAGAGGACGTAGAAAATGCCTCGACAGTTGTTACAGGTCAGATTAGTATTTTACAGCAAAGTACAACTGTCTTATTCGATACTGGGGCAACCCATTCATATATATCCAGGGCATTTGCGAAGAAGTTAGCAATACCTCCAGAGGTACTCAGTAGTCAGTTTCTGACGACGTTACCTTCAGGAGAAATTATGACATCCACGCACTGGCTCAGAGCAGTGTCAGTCATTATAGCAGACAGAGAACTCTTTTGTGATCTGATAGTGCTAAATATGACTGACTACGATGTTATCTTTGGGATGGACTTCCTGATCAGATATGGTGCTTCCATAGAGTGCCGTAAATAGAAAGTCATATTTCAACCTGAAGCAGAAGTGCAGTTTGAGTACATTGGAGAACCCAAGAGAAAGGCCAAGAAGTTTCTCTCAGCTATGAAGGCACAGAGGTTAATGGATTCAGGATGTACGGGATTTTTAGCACATGTAGTCAGTACCAGTCAGGGCAAGGACCAACAGCTAGCAGAGGTCCGAGTCGTATGTGACTACCCAGTAGTCTTCCCTGAGGAGTTACCAGGTCTAGCACCAGACAGGGAGATTGAATTTGAGATAGAACTCATTCCCGGTACAAATCCTACTTCCAAAGCGCCGTACCGCATGGCTCCAGCAGAACTAAAAGAACTTCATGAGCAACTACAGGAGCTGCTTGACAAAGGCTTCATACGCCCTAGTCACTCACCATGGGGAGCACCTGTATTATTCGTGAAGAAGAAGGACGGGAGCATGCGCCTGTGTATAGATTACCGGGCACTGAACCAAGTCACGATCAAGAATAGGTATCCTCTTCCCAGGATAGATGACCTGTTCGATCAGCTAAGGGGAGTAGCAGTGTTCTCTAAAATAGACCTCAGATCAGGTTATCATCAGGTGAAGGTTAAAGAAGGGGATATACCCAAGATAGCATTCAGAACCAGATACGGACATTATGAGTTCGTAGTCATGCCCTTTGGCGTGACAAATGCTCCAGCTACTTTCATGGATCTTATGAACAGAGTATTCAGAGAATACTTAGATAAGTTCGTTATCGTATTCATCGATGACATTCTTATCTATTCAGGAACTCAGGAAGAACACGCAGAGCACCTGAAAATGGTATTGCAGACCCTTCAGCAGAACCAACTGTACGCCAAGTTCACGAAATATGAATTTTGGTTAGATCAGGTGTCCTTCATGGGTCACATCATCTCAAAGGATGGTATCATGGTAGACCCCAGTAAGATAGAAGCTATGAGTAATTGGAAAAGACCTAAGAACGCCAGTGAGATCAGAAGCTTTCTGGGATTAGCAGGTTACTACAGGAAATTTATAGAGGACTTCTCCAGGATAGCCTCCCCGCTGACAGCTCTTACCAGAAAGAACAGGAAGTTTCAGTGGACAGAGGACTGTGAGAACAGCTTCAGCGAGCTAAAGAGGAGATTGACCAGCGCACCTATTCTGACTTTACCAGAAAATACAGACAGCTTCGATATATATAGTGATGCCTCGAAGTTGGAACTAGGAGCAGTGCTGATGCAAAATGGCAAGGTGATCGCCTATGCCTCCAGACAACTCAAGGATTATGAGAGGAATTACCCCACTCATGACCTGGAGCTTGCAGCAGTAGTCTTCGCTCTCAAAATTTGGAGACATTACTTGTATGGAGCTCAGTGCAGAGTGTATACAGATCATCAGAATCTGAAGTACTTCTTCACTCAGAAGGACCTGAATATGCAACAGCGCAAATGGCTAGAGCTGGTCAAAGACTACGACATAGGCATCCTCTACCACCCAGGAAAAGTAAATAGGGTAGCAGACGCCCTTAGCAGAAAGTCCAGTGCTGCCCTATTATCTCTAGCAGCCATGTCACCGCCCCTACAGAGAGAGATCACAGATTTCGATCTCGAACTCATAGTCGGACAGCTCTCTACTATGACATTAGAGTCTACCTTGCGTGGTGACATCCAGACAGCTCAGGAACAGGATCCTGAAATTCAAAAAATCAAGCAAGAATTAGCAGAAACAGAAAGTGGAGAATTTCGAGTGTCCGCTAGCGGGGTGTTGTACTTTGGCGACAGATTATGTGTTCCAGATCAGGAGGAACTCAGAAGGAAGATTTTAGATGAGGCTCACAAGACTCCTTATGCGATGCATCCCGGCTCCACCAAGATGTACCAAGACTTGAAGAAACGTTTTTGGTGGCCTGGGATGAAGAGAGACATCACACGATATGTCAGTACCTGCCTAACCTGTCAGAGGGTTAAGGCAGAACATCAGAGACCCGGAGGAGTTTTGCAGCCCATTCAGATACCAGAATGGAAGTGGGAAGACCTTTCTATGGATTTCATAGTGGGATTGCCCAGAACCACGAATGGTTTTGATACCATCTGGGTAATAGTCGACAGGTTGACAAAATCAGCCCACTTCTTAGCTATCAGGATATCCTACTCCATGGAATAGCTAGCTCAGTTGTATCTCAAGGAGATCGTTAGATTACATGGAGTCCCACGAACCATTATATCAGACAGAGATAGTAGGTTCACGTCACACTTCTGGGAGTGTGTACAGTCAGCTTTGGGCACGAAGTTAAAGTTCAGCATAGCTTTCCATCCTCAGACAGATGGACAGATGGAGCGGGTAAATCAGGTACTCGAAGATATGCTCCGCGCATGTGCTCTAGATTTCAAAGGAAGTTGGTGCAAATATCTTAGTCTAGCAGAATTTGCATACAACAACAGCTATCAGGCCATTATCGGTATGGCACCTTACGAGGCTCTCTATGGGCGGAGGTGTAGATCTCCAATCTGCTGGTATGAGAGTGGTGAACAGAAAGAACTAGAACTTCAGACAGATCTAGTGGCAGATACCACAGCAGCTATACATAGAGACAGCTCAGAGCTGCCAGAAAAGCTATGTTGATACACGGTGCAGACCCTTAGAGTTTTCAGTTGGGGATTCAGTGTTCCTCAGAGTAGCTCCCATGAAGGGAGTAATGCGTTTTGGGAAGAAGGGCAAGCTAAGTCCCAGATATGTGGGACCATACCTTATCAGCAGAAAAGTTGGCAAAGTAGCATATGAGCTAGAGCTACCACAGGAAATATCAGTTGTCCACAATGTATTTCATGTCTCTATGCTGAAGAAGCATATCCCAGATGTCACCCAGGTAATTGAGCCCCAGTTGGTACAAGTCTGCGAAGACCTCAGCTATGACAGTCGGCCTATTCAGATAATAGACCGAGCAGTTAAAAAATTACGGAACAAGGAAGTACCATTAGTAAAAGTTATTTGGCACAGTCACACAGCAGAAGAGGCAACTTGGGAGACAGAAGCTAGTATGAGACAGAAGTACCCAGAGTTATTCTAAGTTCGAGGATGAACTTTTTATAAGGTATGGGGGATTGTAACGCCCGAAAATTCTCAAAACTATTTTAGAAATATTCTATGATTTTTCTAGAATTTTAGGATATTTTTATGGAATTTTTAGAAACCCGAGACCTAGCGAACCCTATGACTTATAGATAGCTTTAGTAAACCAAGTGAACCCAGCAGGGCCGTGCTGAAAGGAAAGAGAAACAATTTTATTTAAGTTAGAGTTGGGTGAATTAATTCCTAAATATAAATAGGGATTTAAGTGAGGAATTGTTATTTTTCTTAAACGAGGAAAAACCTTTCCCTCACCCTAGTCACGCCGCCCTCTCCCTCTCCTCTCCTCCTCTCGGCGCCAACCACAAGAACAAGCAAGGGTTCCGTCCCAAGGGTTCCAAGGGCAAATCCCGGCGACGACTTCGACACGTGGACGCTCCCCTCCGCGAGAGGAACGCTTAGACGCGAGAAGATCATCGAAAGGATCGTCTCCTCCGGAAATCTAACGATTAGAATCGTAAGAAAATCCGAACAGGAGGTAAGAAACCCCTCACCTGCAGTATAAGTAGCTTTTCGTATGATAGAATGCTTTTAAATTAGTTATAGGTAGATTTTTCGACGCATAGTGTGTATTTAACCCTCCTTGCGGATTTAGGGATTTAGTTGAGCACCTCTAGATGGGCCAGACACGTTTACTCCTTTCAGTTGGAGATTCTAGACGTCGTCGGGTGCCTAGAGGTGGTCTCCCTAATAGAGGGGAGAGTTGGGCACACTAAGTGTTCGATAAAATGCTTAGCTTAGTAAAATGTTACAGTAGGCATTTTTTTTTAATAGCTCAGTGAATGCAATAGAAGCATTTAAAATAGCTTAGTTAGTCTTGCCACAGCATATATGGGACTGTGGTCCAATGGGTGGGCACCCACAGTCGCCTCTAGGTTCAGATAACCTAGTAAAAGCAAGATAAATTAGTTAGCTATGATCCAGTATTTACTTTCAGTAGGGGCACTGTACGGGACTAGATGTCCTTGGGCTGGGCTCCCATAGTCGGTCCCTAGGTTTAGATAACCTAGTAAACCTTACTAAATTCGGGATTTGCAACCCTGGGTCTAGTTAAGGATGCGCGCATAGCACGTACAGTTGCCGGGCTCATTAGCAGCATGATTATATATTTTCATCTATTATATGCATAGTTTTTAAACTCTCACAAATCAGTTGTGTATACGGTTTAAATTCAGTACTAGCTTAGTTTAGTTTAGCTCAGTTCATGCTTCAGCTCAGCTCACTCTTAGGGTGCGTTTGGTTCGGGGTTATTCTTGATAACCTTGGTTATCCATCCAAGGTTATCAACAAAAACTTTGTTTGATTTAGGTATTCGATGATTCCCAAGTAATGTTCCATGCCCGACACGTCAGCAAAAGGGTCATGCAGTCCGGAATCGGAAAACCTCAGAAAACTAAGGTTTTTGTTGATTCCGGGGTTAACGATTTTTTTTTACCAAAAATACCCTCCGATAAGAAAAAACATGAAAAAAAAAGAAAAAATATAAAAAAAATTAAAAAATGTAAAAAAATAAAAAAATGTTTTAAAAAATTTAAAAATGTATTTTTTTAAAAAATAAATAATTTAAAAAAAATAAAAAAAAATAAAAATTTTAAAAAAAATAAAAAATTTTAAAATGTTAAAAAAATTTAAAAAATTTAAAAATTTAAAAAATTCTAAAAAATTTTAAAAAAAAATTATAAAAATTTAAAATTTTTTTAAAAATTTAAAAAATTTAAATTTTTTTTTAAAATTTAAAAAAATTATAAAAATTTTAAAAATAAAAAAAAATAAATAAATAAAAATTAAAATAAAAAAAATAAATAATATAAATAATATAAAAATATAAAAACATTAAAAAAAATAAAAAAACACATAAAAAAGTAAAAAAATATACAAGAAAAAGAAAAGTTAAAAAACATTAAAAAATAAATAAATAATAATAATAATAATATTATGTATAGTTGGTTTTGTAACTGAGGGTAATACGGTAAAATATTAAACTAGGGTATTCATTAAAACGTTCAAACAAACAAGTTTTTGTTGCATTACCTAAGTTGAACCAAACAACATTTGGTTATGTTTTATTCCCTATAACCTTGGTTATGTGATTACCTGGTAATCACATAACCAAGGTTATACATGATGATTTGAACCAAACACACCCTTATGGTTATGTATGATAGCTCTATGTTCAGTTCATGTTACATATGCTTTAGATGATAGTATGCTATGACTAGCTTTTGATTGCTATGTATTGTATGATAGCATGCCATGTTTTAGTTCAATCAGTACATGTTTTAAATAGCATGTTTTCAAAGCATGATTTGCATCGATTGCATGTTTTGTGAGGTAGATGGTTTCTTACTAAGCGAAAGCTTACAGATACTTTTTCCTTATACTGCAGATAAAGGTAAAGGAAAGATGGACTAGCGGAGGCTGGAGGGCAATGCGATGAAGATGTGTGTGGATGGAACTTGGAATAGAGATCTTAGGGAATTTCAGCAAGCTTATTTAAGCACTAGAACCTTTTAGCTTTTCGATATTTTGCACTTCAGTATCTTAAATGTTATGAATTAGTTAATCATGCATCCTGTCAAGTTTAGAACACCATTTTGTGATGTTAGAATGTTTTGTATTTGGTTTAGAATTGTTATAGGTGATTTTGGCACGAACAAGTGCTGAAATCAGACCTTTGGTCGAAATCAGAAACTCGAATCGATCAACTGATCGATTCGAGGGTTCCCAATCGATCAGCTGATCGATTGGGCAAATTGTTCCGCGAACAGTAGGCTTCTGGATCGATCAGCCGATCGACCCAGCAATTTCTGTCGCGAACAGAAGGCTCTGGGATCGATCACTGGATCGATTGGCCAATCTGGATCGATCAGCCGATCGATCCAGAATATCGTCCCGAGCACAGTAGCGTGCTGGATCGATCACTGGATCGATTCAACCTATGTCCCGCATACAGTAGCCGGCTGAATCGATCACTGGATCGATCCGACTATTCCAATCGATCGGTGGATCGATTAGGAGGTCTGATAACAGCTGGAAAAGATTTATTTCAGTTCCGTGATCGTAGGGGACGTAGTATATGCTAGGTATACTTTAGATGGCACCCCTTAGCACATGTAGAACCAAGAAATGATAATAGTTTAGCAAAAATTTTAATTAGTACAGCTTCCGCAATTAGACTTAATGATGGTCATGGATTAGTTAGTACAGCATAATGTGATGATCGGCCTCACAGCCTAGTTAGTAGGAGGCGGGTCGTTACATTATTTCTATCTTATACCGCACTACTAATCCAAGACCTAGTCTTGGGATTTTTTGTCTATTTCTTTACTTGTGTGCAGAATGTCTCAAATTGAAGACTTCAGCACAATACATCCTCCCCTGTTCAATGAGGATGACTTTCCGTACTAGAAAAAGTGGATGGAGGTCTATTAAAGACGGACTTCGACCAATGGTTTAGCTTCACAAGAGGCTATAAAGCATCAGTCGACAACTCCGGAATTCCATTGGACCCGGAACAGTGGACTCCGGATATGAAGAAGAAAGCGTCAATGGATTTCAAAGCACTCAACATGCTTCAATGTGGACTGACAAAGGAAGAATTGAATTGGGTAGGACCGCACCAGAACGGAAAGGAATTATGGGACAAGCTGATCGAACTATATGAAGGAACAAGCGACGCTAAGGTAACGAAATGCGACCTGCTTTTAAATAGATTATTTAATATTAAAATGCAGGAAGGAGAAATGGTGAGTCAGCTTCATGCGAGAATCAAGGACATCCTCAACGAACTCCACGCAATAGGACATCAAATGGAGAATCGGGATTTGATAAGGTATGCTTTAAATGATTTTCAACGCAATAATTTATGAGCATCTATCGTGGATGTCTACACAATTTCTAAAAACTTATCAAAATTAAAATTAGACGAGCTATTTTGCGAATTAGAATTGCACGAACAAACTAACGCCGAGACCGAAAAAGGCATAGCTTTGTTTGCAAGTTCATCCAAGGAAAGGACGAAGAACAAGCCTGAGGTTGAGGATGAGTCTGACCAGGACTCTGTAGACGAAGAATACCTGGTGAACCTGGTAAGGAAAATGTTCACTAAGAGAAAGAAAAGCTTCGGCAAGAAGGATCTGCAAAAGATCAACTCCCCAACCGAACCGAGGAACGTGACCTACTTCGGATGCAACAAGAAGGGTCACTACAAGAACGAGTGCCAGAAACTGAAAAGCGACAAGACAAAGACATCCAAGAAGAAGGCTCTCAAAGCGACTTGGGGCGACTCTTCCTCAGACGAATCGGAAGCCGAAGATTAGAAGCACCAGAGTCACCTCGCGCTGATGGCCCTCAAAGAAGAATCGGACGAAGAATCGGAAGACGGGTCCGAACCCGAATCGAGCCACGAGTCCGTACTCGTTTCCGAAGGTCCCGACGAGGTAAATTTTAATTTAAATAGAAAATTCTTTAAAATTATTGCATGTTTGAATAGTAAATTAATTAAATTAGAAAAATAAAATAAATTACTCCTTGAGGAAAATCAAAACCTTAAGGAACAAATCAAAAATTCAAATCCAACTCAAGACCCAACACTTGAGGAGGAAAATTTAAAAATAGAAGTTAATAATTTAAAAGATCTCTTAGAAAAATTTACAACAAGATCTAAGAATTTAGATCTAATTTTGAACAATCAAAAGACAATCTACAACAAAACCGGACTTGGCTACAAGTCAAGTTCAAATAAAACATTTAAATTATTAATAACCCGACACAAACAATCATGTAAAGCTTGGGTTCCAAAAGCGTGCTTAACCACGCAAGTAGGACTTAACCAATACTACATACCCCAAGAAAAAATATATTATGTAAAATCAAATAAATCAACTCAAAAACCAAAATACAAACCTAGACCAACAAATTCAAAATCCAAATATTTTAAACCCCACCAAGACTTAGAATATCATCAAGTAAATTATAACTATAAAAAGAACAAACATAAACCAAGAACTAAAAATCAAAAATAAAGGTCAATAATTCAGGAGGAAGCTCCAGAATAACTGACACCTCCAAAACTAACCTACCTGACAGGGTAACCCAAACTATCCTACTCGGCAGGGTAATTAGAACTAATTAGAAAGGGACCAAGTTTAACTTGACCTATGGTACTGGTGAAGTTTTGGATGATAGTACATTAGGGAAGCATAGTCTGTGCATGTCTAGGAAGATATGGCTTCGACCTGGTGCATTTGGCTAAGTGAAACTAACCGAAGCTACCCTTTATGGATCCTAACCAGTTAGACCAAGGTTTTGTATTAAGTTCAGTGGATAGAACTATTTGGAAAACCTCGAAGGCATGGTTACTCTAATTATGTCCAAGTGACTCATCATAGCCCAGAAGTTTATCCAAAGAATGTCTATTTGTTGAGCCCAAAACTAAACCTAAATCTAACACAAAGTTAAACCAAATCCTAAATCTGAACCAAATTCATCTCACAAAATTATAGGATTCCCTAATTGAAAATGTAGATCAGGTAAGATGACTAAGGACTCAATTAAATTAAATTTAATTATTCAAATCAAATTAAATTAAATCAAATCAAATTAAATTAAATTAAATTAAATCAAATTAAATTAAATCAAATCAAATTAAATCAAATTAAATTAAATCAAATCAAATCAAATTAAATTAAATCAAATCAAATTAAATTAAATCAAATTAAATTAAATTTACTTGAAAAATTATTTTAAAAACTTTAAAAATTCTTTTAAAATCTTTTTAAAATTATTTTAAAAAAATTAAAATCATTTTAAAAAAATTAAAAATCATTTTAAAAATTCTTTTAAAAACTTTAAAAATTATTTTAAAAGCTATTTATAAAAAAACTTTAAAAATCACTTTTAAAAAAACTCTTTTAAAAACTTTAAAAAAAATTAAAAAAATTCTTTTAAAACTTAAAAATAATAATAATTATTATTATTATTATAATCATAATGATAATTATTTTATAAGTAGTTTTACCTAAACAAAATGAGAATCAAAACTTAAGCTAACCTTCAACCCCTACTTATTATAGGAAACAAAGTGGATCTTGGATAGTGGTTGCTCCAAGCACATGACTGGGGATCACACCAAGTTCACACAACTTACCTACAAAAGTTTAGGAATAGTTACCTTTGGAAACAATGGCAAACTCAAGGTAATTGGTATAGGTAATATTAAGCTTAAAATTGACTTTATTATTACAAATGTTCTACTTGTTGAAAATTTCAAATATAATCTCCTAAGTATCAGTCAATTATGTGACACTAGGTATAAGGTTAGGTTCTTATCCTCAGAATGCTTAATCAAACACCTAAATAATCTTAAGATAAGTCTAAAGGGGTTTAGAAAAGATAACATCTATGCAACTAATTTAACCACTTCTTCAATTATGTAACACCCCACCCTCCTCACTACTAGACTGTATCAAATGTATTGCAACATCAGCATCAAGATTTACCAACAGCCTATGATATTATGAACAATCTCAAGGAACTCTTTGGTCATCAGGATAGGGCTTCTAGGCAAGAAGCCATGAGAAAGATAATGACAGCCACCATGCAAGAGGGTACTCCTGTAAGGGATCATATCCTAAAGATGATGGCTTATCTGAACGAGATACAAATCCTTGGAGGAGAAATTGATGGGGAAACCCAGATCGATATGATCCTCCAAACACTACCTAGAAGTTTTGAGCAGTTTCGCCTGAACTATAATATGAATAAGAGGGTTTATTCATTAGCGGAACTACTGACAGAACTTCAAGCAGCAGAAGGATTATTTCGTCACAATGCTCAAATTCACTATGCTGAAAATGGTTCTACTTCTAAACCGAAAGGAAAGTAGAAGAAGAAACAAGCTGGTTCAGCAAAAAAAGTGAATAAATCTCAGAGTACGGGATTTAAAGCTGGAATGAAGAAGCCGAAGGGCAAGTGCTTCATCTGTAAGCAGGCAGGACATTGGAAGGCGGACTGTCCTCGTAGGAACCAAAACAAAGGTATATCTTATACTCTAGTTGTTGAAACATGTTTAGCGGTGTTATCTACCAGCACCTGGTGTGTAGATACGGGAGCCACTGATCATGTCTGCAATTCCTTGCAGGGGTTCCAGGAAACCCGACGACTATCTGAAGGAGAAATTACCGTCTACATGGGCAATGCTACTAAGGTGGCAGCTGTTGCAGTGGGAGACGTCTACTTATCTTTTAGTAGAAATAGAAATTTGATTTTAAGAAATTGTCTTTATGTACCCAGTTTTAGAAAGAATTTAATTTCAGTTTCTAAACTGTTTTTAGATGGATATTCAGTTTCTTTTAGTAACGATGTAGTTATTAAAAGAAATAAAGTGATTATCTGTTCTGGTGCATTAGTTGGCAATTTGTATACTTTAAATCCAATTTCTACCACAAAACAAAACATGGAAATTTATAACTCATCTTCTAACTCTAATAAGAGAAAAGAACCTTCGGAGATGAACCAAGCATATCTTTGGCATCTAAGGCTTGGTCATATTAACTTAAGTAGGATTCAGAGGCTTATAGCCGATGGACTTTTGAGTTCATTTGAGTTGGAAAATTTTCCAACTTGTGAATCTTGCCTGGAAGGTAAAATGACCAAGAGGTCGTTCATGGCCAAGGGGTATAGAGCCAAAGAAGTGTTAGAATTGGTTCATTCTGATTTGTGTGGTCCTATGTCTGTCCAGGCAAGAGGAGGTTTTGAATATTTTGTCTCTTTCATAGACGATTATTCAAGATATGGATACATTTACCTAATGCGCCGCAAGTCCGAGTGCTTTGATAAGTTCAAAGAATACAAGGCTGATGTGGAGAAATGACTAGGTAAAACTATCAAGACACTACGGTCATATCGTGGTGGCGAATACCTCTTAGGAGAGTTTAGGAATTACTTATCAGAGGCCGGGATTCAATCCCAATTGTCTGCACCTGGAACACCCCAACAGAATGGTGTAGCAGAACGAAGGAATAGGACTCTTATGGAGATGGTTAGATCAATGATGAGTTATTCAGAATTACCAAATTCGTTTTGGGGATATGCTCTGGAAACAGCAGTATACGTTCTGAACTTAGTACCTTCTAAATCAGTTTCTTCTACTCCCATAGAATTGTGGAATGGGCGAAAACCCAGTCTAAGACATATTCGGATTTGGGGTAGTCCAGCACATGTGCTGAAACCAGATGCTGATAAGTTAGAATCTCGTACAGAAGTTCGCGTGTTTGTAGGATATCCCAAAGTAACGAAAGGTGGTTTATTTTATAGTCCTAAAGACCAGAAGGTCATTGTTAGCACCAATGCCCAGTTTTTAGAAGAAGACTATATAATGGATCACAAGCCCAGTAGCAAAGTTATTTTAGAAGAACTCAGAGAGGACATGTCTACTTCAGTACCAACAGTACAAGATGAAGTACCACAAGAGACTGCAACACGTGTCACACATGATACACAACCACAGACAATGTCTCGTCGTAGTGGGAGGGTTGTAAGGCAACCTGAAAGATTCATGTTTTTGGGAGAGTCTTCGGATTTGATCCCAGGTAAACATGAACCTGATCCCCGGACATATGATGAAGCACTCCAAGATACAGATGCAGCATCTTGGCAAAAGGCGATGAATTCTGAAATAGAGTCAATGTACTCTAATAAGGTCTGGGAGCTTGTAGAACCACCTGATGGTGTAAAAGCCGTTGGATGTAAGTGGATCTACAAAAGGAAAAGAGGGACAGACGGGAAGGTAGAAACCTTCAAAGCTAGGCTTGTTGCGAAAGGGTACACTCAGAAAGAGGGAATCGATTATGAGGAAACCTTTTCACCGGTAGCCATGCTTAAGTCTATCCGGATACTCTTATCCATTGCTGCTCATATGGATTATGAGATTTGGCAAATGGATGTCAAGACAGCTTTCCTTAATGGAAGTCTTGAAGAGAACATCCATATGAAGCAACCAGAAGGGTTCATTAAAAAAGGCAAAGAGCATCTAGTGTGCAAGCTCAATCGGTCAATTTATGGACTGAAGCAAGCTTCAAGGTCTTGGAACATCCGGTTTAATGAAGTAATCCAGTCATATGGATTTATTCAAAGTCCAGATGAGTCTTGTGTATATAAGAAGTGTAACGGAAACGTGGTGGTATTTCTTGTACTATACGTAGATGATATTTTGTTAATTGGCAACAATGTCAAGGTATTATCAGACGTAAGGGTATGGTTGTCGAAACAATTTGATATGAAGGACTTAGGAGATTGTGCACACATTCTTGGGATCAAAGTTATAAGGGATCGTAAGAAAAGAATGTTGTGTTTATCCCAAGCTTCATATATAGATACAATTCTTGCTCGTTTTAGCATGCAGGATTCCAAGAAATGTTTCTTACCTTTTAGACATGGAGTAGCTCTATCTAAAGAGATGTGTCCTAAAACATCAAAGGAGATAGAGGACATGAAGGCAGTTCCTTATTCTTCTGCTATAGGAAGCCTAATGTATGCAATGTTATGTACGAGACCGGATATCTGTTTTGCCGTGGGCATGGTTAGCAGATATCAAAGTAATCCAGGACAGAGGCATTGAACTGTCGTAAAGCATATATTAAAGTACCTGAGAATGACTAGAGATTATATGCTGGTTTACCAAGCAAATGATTTGCTCTCTGTGGGATACACGGATTCTGACTTCCAATCATATATGGGCAATAGTAAGTCGACCTCGGGGTATGTGTTTACTTTGGGAGGTGGAGCCATAGCATGGAAGAGTGTTAAGCAAAAATACGTTTCGGACTCTACCATGAAAGCTGAATATGTGACAGCCTCTGAGGCAGCCAAAGAAGCTGTATGACTCAGAAACTTCTTGATGGACTTAGATGTGATTCCTGATTTACCCAAAATTATCACAATTTATTATGATAATAATTGTGCAGTAGCAAACTCGAAGGAACCACGAGCTCATAAGGCAAGTAAACATATAGAGCGCAAGTACCACCTGATACGAGATATCGTGAAGCGAGGAGAAGTTGTCATCGCCAAGATTGCATCAGCAGATAACCTGGCAGATCCTTTCACTAAGGCCCTTCCGGCGAAAGCTTTCGATCGGCATGTGGAGGGAATGAGAATCAGATGTATGGTAGAAGATATGGCAGCTTAGTCATTAGTATAGGTGGGAGATTGTTGGAGTGTATACTGAAAGCCTAAGCTTTGTAAACATTCATAATGAATAAAGAATCACATTTGGTCAAATTTTCTACATTTAGTTGTAGTTGTTCAATTAATTTATATTAAAGATAATATAGTATGTGGTGTCACATACAGAAGATGATATTATCAGTACCTTATAAATTATAAACAGTAGCTCATGACCAAAATGGAAAGGAACAAACATTAGAAGGTCGTAGTGTAATTAGGTATCAGTTTATCTTGACTGTATAATTACACTAGTACACTTAGTGTGTATTGAGAAGGACCATTTGAGGTCGTTTCTTTTATACTGACTTTATAAAGAAACAAAGACCTCGGTTATTATGGAAGTGTGTGCTCTTAATCCTGATATAATAACAAGCACATATATTTGATATTTATTTCTTTAATTTATCAATGGGTGAGGTTTAGTTCGATGAATCAATAAGCCCGATAAGTTGAGAAATGGTATCACTTATAGTGTGTGTTGTTGATTATAGAAGGAAACTGTGTCCTAGAGATACTAGGTTGATAATGTCCCCAAGAGGAGCTCATAAGGATTGTCATGTTAAACCCTGCAGGTGGACTTAGTCCGACATGACGATACGATTGAGTGGTACTACTCTTGGACTTAGATATTAATTAAATGAGTTGTCAGTAACTCACTTAATTAGTGGACATTCGATATCTTAAACACAGGGAGACTAACACACTCATAATAAGAAGGAGCCCAAAAATATAATTTGGGATTGGTGCGGTAGTTCAATGATAGTTCTCTAGTGGAATGAATTATCATTGATAAAATTAAGTTGTGTGTTCGGGGCGAACACGGGATGCTTAATTTTATCGGGAGACCAAAACCAATTCCTCCTCTCGGTCCCTATCGTAGCCTCTTAGTTATAGAGTTCTATACCCACCTATACCCACCTTCTATACCCACCCAATAGGGGCCGGCCAAGCTAGCTTGGGAAACAAGCTAGAGCCGGCCTAGGTATAAAATTGGGTGGCCGGCCCTAGCTTGAACCCAAGCTAGTAGGGCCGGCCAAATTAAATTAAAAAAGAAATTTAATTTTAATTTTTATTATTATTATTATGTGGAAGATATAATTTAAAAGAGAATTAAAATTAAAATATCTCTCTTGTAAAAGATCTACAAAAGATTAAAGAAAGAGATTAGATTTCTTTCCTTATTTGTAGATTGGAGAGATGTTTTATTTTCTCTTTAAAAATTATTCACATGTTTATAAAATTAAAATTATAGAAATTTCCTTTTATCAACCATGAAGAGATTTTAAAGAGAAATTTTATTTTTTAAAATTTCCAGAAACAAATTAGGAAGTTTTAATTGTTGATTAAAACTTGTCTAATTTTTTCCTTCATTGATGTGGCCGGCCATTGGTTTTAATTTGGGAAATTTTATTTTATTTTTCTCAATAAAATCATGTCAAGGAAATTGAGGAAATTTTATTGTAATTAAATTTCCTAATTTGCCTAGGCCAAGGAATATAAAAGAAGGGGTGAGGGTGCCTTCATGAGACACAAATTTTATTGTTTTCTCTCCCTCTTTTCCTTGGTGTTGTGGCCGGCCATCATCCTCTCCCTCTCTTCCTCTTGTGGTGGCTGAATACTTCATCTATATTGGAGTTCTTGTGGTGGCCGGATACTACTTGGAGAAGAAGAAGAAGAAGGAGAGAAAGCTAGCATCTCTTGGAGCTTGGTTAGTATTTTGGTTTTTCTCCTTGGTGAAGTTTTTCCTTTGTGGCCGAACCTTGCTTGGAGGAGAAGAAGGTGGTTGGTGGTTTCTCATCTCGGTAGATCGTTGCCCACACAACGTCCGAGGTTAGAAGAGGAATACGATAGAAGATCAAGAGGTTTTTCTACAAGGTATAACTAGTAATTTTTATTTCCGCATCATACTAGTTATTTATGGAAATAATACCAAATACAAGAGGCTTACGTTCTAGAATTTCGAATATGTTTTTTCGATGCTGTGTTCTTTTATTTTTTCTTTTCCTTGTGATTTGATTGTTCTCTTTGGTTAACCTAAAGTTATTTTAGGAAATTAAATATTAGCTTTCTATAAAAGGTTTTGTCTAGTCGGTGGTGGTTGCTCCCATATCCAAGAAGGCCATGTGCCTCACCACGTCAGTACTGGGAACCAATTAGGGAAATTAATATTTAATGGAATTAATAACTTAAGGAGACTTGGGTCGAACGTGTAAAGTTCCGCAGGAGATCCAAGTCAAAACCTAAAAGAACAAATAGATTAAGTTTTGGATCAAACGTGTTAAGTTCCGCAGGCGATCCAAAATTTAATTTAAAAGAACACATGGTAGCTAGGAAAAAGTTCAGACCTTTGTACAAAATTTTTGTACAGTGGAACCTATAGGTTTTCCGAGTAGCAACCAACACTTGGGCCCAGACGTAGTACCATCTTATGCGCGTTCCCTAATAGGTTGGGGTAGTGAGCCACCAATCCTAAAAGAGCAGACCTCGGTCTACCAGGGCCAAGACCTCAGAATTGGACACCTGGATTTGTTTAACGACAACCTCGGAAGTCGGGTACTAGCCTCTTAAATAAAGTAAAATACTTGTTGTCTTTTATTACTTCTAATATATAATGCCTCGGCATTTTCTTTAAGCACCTTGTGTGCCAAAATCCCTAAAGTCTTGACTTTGGGATTTACTTAAGGCCTTGGCCTTTCTCTTTCTTTTCTTTATCTTTCTTACACTTGTTAATACTTCTAATAAAAGAATGCTTCTTTAAAAATTGAAATGTTTAAACAAATTCTAACTTTGAAATGCATAAACAAAAATCTGCATACTATGCTAATCAAAATTCTGCATACTATACTAATCAAGATTCTGCATTCTATGCTACACTATTTCTGCATACTATGTAAATATAAATTCTGCACTATAATGCTTAACCAAACTGCACTATAATCTTTTTCTTTAAAAACTGCACTATAAGTTCCACCAAAAATCTGCACTACAAGTTCCACCAAAAATCTGCACTACAAGTTCCACCAAAAATCTGCACTATAAATTCCACCAAAAATCTACACTACAAGTTCCACCAAAAATCTGCACTATAAACTTTAAAAAAATCTGTACCATAAGCTCTTAAGAAATCTGCACTACAAGCTCTAAAGAAATCTGCTCTAAAGAAATCTGCATTTTAAGCTCTAAAGAAATCTGCTCTAAAGAAATCTGCATTTTAAGCTCTAAGAAATCTGCACTACAAGCTTAATAAAAATCTGCACTATAAGCTTACATAAAAATCTGCACTATAAGCTTAATTGAAATATGCACTATAGGCTTAATTAAAATCTGCACTATAAGCTTAAATAAAAATCTGCACTATAAGCTTAATTAAATATCTGCACTATAAGCTTAATTAAAATCTGCACTATAGGCTTAATTAAAATCTACACTATAAGCTTAATTAAAAATCACTACAAGCTTAATTAAAATCTGCACTATAAGCCTATATAAAAATCTGCACTATAAGCTTAATTAAAAATCTGCACTATAGGCTTAATTAAAAATCTGCACTACAAGCTTAATTAAAATCTGCACTATAAGCCTATATAAAAATCCGCACTATAAGCTTAATTAAAAATCTGCACTATAGGCTTAATTAAAAGTCTGCACTATAAGTGTTTCTCATGCTTCGAATTCAAGAAGAACAAAGGTCCGAAACTACTCCTACTGCAGGTGAGAAGCACTTACCTTTTGTAACGACCTAATTTTCCCTATTTTAAGTCCTAAAAGTCCATAAAAATATTCGGAAATGCTTTTAAAATATTCTAGAGATTTTTAGGAATTTTTAGAGTATTTTTACGTAATTTTTGGAGGTCGTTTAGTAAGTTTACAAAAGAAAGAAGTTTTGACAAAAACCGTTGAAGGTGAGACTCGAACCCAAGACCTCCGGCCGAACTTGACCTAACCGGATACAGCCAACCAACTGGGCTGCGCACGCTTTGCTAACCAAATATGAGGAGAAATAAGTTTAAGGTATAGTATAATGGGAACCCAAAATTAGACCTAGCTATAAAAAGGTTAAGGGAAAGGGGATTATTTTTATTCTTCTTTTTCTCCCGAAATCCTTTCTTCCTCTCGTTCTCGCGTGCGACAGCGGCGTCGTTGCTTGGGCGAAGACGAAGTCGAAATTAGGGCTGCATTCCGGCGGCTGGTGAGCGTTCTTCTTCAAGGGTTCTTCACAAACCAAGCTTCCCTCGGCAAGGCAAACGCTCGGGCAAGAGAAGAGGCCGAGATTTGGAGTTTCGCTCGAACCCTAGACCTTCTCCTCCTCGGTTGTAAGTCCAAGAACCAGCGGTAAGTACTACTCTCACCTGTGGTAGGAGTTGCTTCGTTTGGTATGGTTGCTTTCGGATTTTTGCTTGCCGTGTAGAATTGTAAGCTCGGTTTTGTTTCCTTTCCATGCCCTGTTCATAGCCGAACAACATCCTTTAACATTAGGGTTTGTAGATTTCGGTCTTAAGCCTAAGTCTAGCATGATATGAGCTTGCGGGGTTGAAGTGGGTGGATTTTTGGTGCCATCCGAGTGCTGCCGAGACCTGCATAGGAAGCCTTGATACCTGCCGTGACCTGCACATGAAGTTTGGGTTTATGCCGTGACCTGCATAGGGAACTCCAAGTATCATCTAGGCTAATTGAGCAAGTAGAATGGTTTAGTGCTAATTAGAATTGTATGCATTTTATTCTTGAGCGTATGTTGTTCATGAACCTCTTTGCTTTAGGGTCATGTTGTACATACTTAAGTTTGATAAGTAAATATTTTGGACAGCATGCTTATAAAACCTGAGTCGCATTCCTTTGCTTCCCTTATAGCATGATGAGAATTTCTAAGTAGCATCCTATACTTGTCTTTACAGCATACTTAGAAGGCCAAGAAATTAGTTTCCTTTACGCTTCGTTTATAGCATGTTTAAGAAGTTTAAAGTAGCATGTTACATTATTTTGTATAGCATGTTTAAAGGCCTTAAAGTAGTGTTCTTTGTCATGTTTTAATAGCAGGTTTAGAAGCCCTTAAAGTAGCATTCCATGCTCTGTTTCTACAGCATGATAGAAAGTGTAGAGTTACATATATTACTTTTATTACAGCATACTTAGAAAGCCCAAAGTTAGCTTCCTTTTGCTTTATTTACAGCATGATTAGAATCATTCCATACTTGATTTTACAGCATGTTTAGAAGCACTAAAATAGCATCCTTTGCCATGTTTTCACCGTATGATTCAAAGGCTTTAAATTGCTTTCTTTAGTTTAGCTTATAGCATGATCAGTAAGCTTTAAGTTACTTGTTTTATTCTGTTATATAGCATGGTTAGTTGATTATACACCCATACTTGTTAAGTATATTTAAAGGACTCCCACAATCTTTAATAAAAGATAATAAGGAAGATAAAAGAATAAGAAAGATAACAAGTAAGTCAAGCAAGAGGCTAGTACCCGACATCCAAGAGCTTGTCGTTAAACAAATCCAGGTGACCATTTCCGAGGTCTTGGCCCTGGTAGACCGAGGTCTGCTCTTTTAGGATTGGTGGCTCGCAACCCCAACCTATTAGGGAACGCGCATGAGATGGTACTAAGCCTGGGCCCAAAGTAAAGAAAAGTAAAGAAGTAAAGAAAGAAAGAAAAGTAAAGAAAGAAAGAAAGAAAGAAAGAAGAAGAAAGTAAAAGATAGAAATTAAAAGATTAATTTCTAACACAAGGATACAAGAAATGAAATAAGTTCCAAGCTTAGAATAAATAAGAATGGTTAGTTTTCCTTGATTCTAAGTTTACATTGTTAGTTTCTTGTTATCCTGCTTGATACTGAGTATGATTTGTATTCTGTTCATTTTCTGTATACCATGAGCACATGCAGATAGCTTTATTATTTCAGTTTCAGCACTCATGCATTTCGTTTATGCATTTCGAGTTTTGTGAGATAGATTAGTACTTACTAAGCGTTTTCGCTTATAGATCTTGTCTTCTTTCCTCCTACTGCAGATAAAGGAAAAGCTAAGATATGAAGGGAGGCGACAGAGTGGTGGTGATGATGGATGTGTGTGGTGACTGAACTATGGAGAGGTCCAGAGGGGACTAGCAAGACTTATTTATTTAGAGTTTATGTCTAGTTTATTTTCCATATTTCTGTTGTGAAATTATGAGTTTATGATTGAGTTTGATGTGCATTGTAGCTTATTATGCTTCATTCTGGGAGCTTGAGTTTAGTTCATGTTGCTAGATTAGTTTTTGATTATGATATGATTTATTACTGCGTGGTTGTGAATAAATTGTGATCCAGCCGCATGTGGCTGTGTATATTTCTTGTGTATTATAGATTTGGTCACCGGTACAGGGGAGACTCTGCCGAAATTTTTCGGTAGGAATTTCTCTGAACCGTGATAAATCTAAGTGTCACTAATAATAGCATAAGTGACACTAGTAAGTAGAGTAGGAGTTAGGTAACGGTCGCCCTTAGAGAGTAGTAGTAAGAAGGGTGGTTGTTACACCTTTGCATTCTTGGGCTTACAACCGGAAAGAAAACTTCTAGGGTTTGTGGGAATTGCAAGCTTCGACCCCTCCTTCGTGCTCACGGTTTCCCCTTGACGAGAGGATCACAACCATGTGAAGATCTCCCGGAAATCTCCCTTGGCCGGCCGCTGGAGAGGAACCCTAGATCCCCCCCTTTTTTTCCTTCGCCCAAACAGGAGACGCTGTGCCGTCAGGAGAGGAGAGGTTTAGGTTTTGGAAAATAATCCCTAAGTTCTCCTTTTTTATAACTTAATATTTATGTTAACTATCTTAAATAAATTCGCTACCTTTTCTAAACAGACAAATCCAACATCAACTTATCCCTTTTATAATCCAATATTCTGTTAACTATCTTAAATAAATTCGCTACCTTTTCTAAATAGATAAATCCAACATCAACTTATCCCTTTTATAATCCAATATTCTGTTAACTATCTTAAATAAATTCGCTACCTTTTCTAAACAGACAAATCCAACATCAACTTATCCCTTTTATAATCCAATATTCTGTTAACTATCTTAAATAAATTTTGCTACCTTTTCTAAATAGAACCACATGCTTGACCACTTGGTCAGCCGGATTTGCTTAAGGCTTGGTTCGGCCAGAGGTTGCAGGTTTGAATCTCGGCTAATTTTCTTTATTTTTTGCAACTTGTTTCTTTTGGTAAAAATACCAAACGAACTCCAAAAATTGTATAAAAATACTCTAAAAATTTCTAAAAATCTCTAGAATTTTTCTAAAGTATTTCTAAATATTTTTAAGTACTATTAGGACTCGAAATGAGGAAATTTGAGTTGTTACAATTCCCCATACCTTATAAAAAGTTCATCCTCGAACTTAGAATAATTCTGGATATTTCTGCCTCATGTTGTTCCTCACACAAGAACTTTTATCTAGCTTAAGCACATATAAACAAATACTTCTAAAGATTTCTCTTTACTGCAAAAAAAGAAAAGCATACTAAAAAGAATTTATGTACTTTCTTACTTGAGATGGCAAGGCTGGTGCTGATGTGTGATGCTGGAGAATAGGAACTGCTCTGATACCAACTTGTAACACCCCACCCTCCTCACTACTGGACTGTGAGGTTTGAGCGCTACTGGACTACTAACTTTACTTAACTATCCTTGTTCACATGTTGATAGAAATTCCTAAAACTCTCGGAGAACTCAAAATATACAATTAACTAGCAGCGGAAGACTAAATGACTCATCTAATACATTCTTAATAAATGACAATCTTAATAAATTCTTATGCTAGGTCCCAAGGCTTCTATAGTCCAGGCATCACACATCCATCCGCACCTCCTTGTCACCTTCCTTTGCTATAACTTTTCTTTCCTTTATCTGCAGTAAGAGGAAAATGCATCTATAAGCAAAATTGCTTAGTAAGCGATATCTAACTCACAAAACTCGAATATGCATGTGAATATACTGAAATCTAAAAGTTGAATGCTCAAAAGGAAAACTACTCATGCTCATCTACAAGCAAAAGAAACATACTGAAATGCTAAACGTGTAAAACAAATCTATACAATCATGCTAGCATAATCTTGCTGAATTTTAAACACTTTCTGAATCTTATTTCACTTGTTTAAAAACTTATACTTTAATACTTCAAAATAATAATCAACTTTCTTCTTGGGCCCAGGAGTAATACCATCTTATGCGCATTCCCTAATAGGTTGGGGTAGTGAGCCACCAATCCTAAAAGAGCAGACCTCGGTCTACCAGGGCCAAGACCTCAGAATTGGACACATGGATTTGTTTAACGACAACCTCGGAAGTCGGGTACTAGCCTCTTAAATAAAGTAAAATACTTGTTATCTTTTATTACTTCTAATATATAATGCCTCGGCATTTTCTTTAAGCACCTTGTGTACCAAAATCCCTAAAGTCTTGACTTTGGGATCTACTTAAGGTCTTGGCCTTTCTCTTTCTTTTCTTTATCTTTCTTACACTTGTTAATACTTCTAATAAAAGAATTCTTCTTTAAAAACTGAAATGTTTAAACAAAGTCTAACTTTGAAATGCATAAACAAAAATCTGCATACTATGCTAATCAAAATTCTGCATACTATACTAATCAAGATTCTGCATTCTATGCTACACTATTTCTGCATACTATGTAAACATAAATTCTGCACTATAATGCTTAACCAAACTGCACTATAATCTTTTTCTTTAAAAACTGCACTATAAGTTCCACCAAAAATCTGCACTACAAGTTCCACCAAAAATCTGCACTATAAATTCCACCAAAAATCTGCACTACAAGTTCCACCAAAAATCTGCACTATAAACTTTAAACAAATATGTACCATAAGCTCTTAAGAAATCTGCACTACAAGCTCTAAAGAAATCTGCATTTTAAGCTCTAAGAAATCTGCACTACAAGCTTAATAAAAATCTGCACTATAAGCTTACATAAAAATCTGCACTATAAGCTTAATTGAAATATGCACTATAGGCTTAATTAGAATCTGCACTATAAGCTTAAATAAAAATCTGCACTATAAGCTTAATTAAATATCTGCACTATAAGCTTAATTAAAATTTGCACTATATATAGGCTTAATTAAAATCTACACTATAAGCTTAATTAAATATCTGCACTATAAGCTTAATTAAAATTTACACTATATATAGGCTTAATTAAAATCTACACTATAAGCTTAATTAAAAATCTGCACTATAAGCTTAATTAAAATCTGCACTATAGGCTTAATTAAAAATCTGCACTACAAGCTTAATTAAATTTTGCACTATAAGTCTATATAAAAATCTGCACTATAAGCTTAATTAAAAATCTGCACTATAGGCTTAATTAAAAATCTGCACTACAAGCTTAATTAAAATCTGCACTATAAGCCCATATAAAAATCCGCACTATAAGCTTAATTAAAAATCTGCACTATAGGCTTAATTAAAAGTCTGCACTATAAGCGCTTCTCATGCTTCGAATTCAAGAAGAACAAAGGTCCAAAACTACTCCTACTGCAGGTGAGAAGCACTTACCTTTGCGTTCTTGGGCTTCCAACCGGAAAGAAAACTTCTAGGGTTTGCGGGAATTGCAAGCTTCGACCCCTCCTTCGTGCTCACGGTTTCCCCTTGACGAGAGGATCACAACCATGTGAAGATCTCCCGGAAATCTCCCTTGGCCGGCCGCTGGAGAGGAACCCTAGATCCCCCCCCCCCCTTTTTTCCTTCGCCCAAACAGGAGACGCTGTGCCATCGGGAGAGAAAAGGAGAGGAGAGGTTTAGGTTTTGGAAAATAATCCCTAAGTTCTCCCTTTTTATAACTTAATATTTCTGTTAACTATCTTAAATAAATTCGCTACCTTTTCTAAACAGACAAATCCAACATCAACTTATCCCTTTTATAATCCAATATTTTGTTAACTATCTTAAATAAATTCACTACCTTTTCTAAATAGACAAATCCAACATCAACTTATCCCTTTTATAATCCAATATTCTGTTAACTATCTTAAATAAATTCGCTACCTTTTCTAAACAGACAAATCCAACATCAACTTATCTCTTTTATAATCCAATATTCTGTTAACTATCTTAAATAAAATTTGCTACCTTTTCTAAATAGAACCGCCTGCTTGACCACTTGGTCAGCCTGATTTGCTTAAGGTTTGGTTCGGCCGGAGGTTGTAGGTTCGAATCTCGGCTAATTTTCTTTATTTTTTTCAACTTGTTTCTTTTGGTAAAAATACCAAACGAACTCCAAAAATTGTATAAAAATACTCTAAAAATTTCTAAAAATCTCTAGAATTTTTCTAAAGCATTTCTAAATATTTTTAAGTACTATTAGGACTCGAAATGAGGAAATTTGGGTTGTTACAAATTAAGTGTTATTTAACACAAAAAGAAGAAACTTGGTTATGGCATAAAAAAATGTCACACACTAATTTCAGAAATATAAATAAATCAAATGGATTAGTTAGAGATTTACCAAAATTATCTAACTTAGACTCAACAATATGTAATGCTTGTCAACAAGGTAAACAAACAAAGTCTACTCACAAACCAACTAATAAAACTCAAACCAACTCAATACTAGAACTTCTACACTTAGACTTATTTGACTCTCATGGAGTCAAATCAATAAATGACAATTTATATTGCCTAGTAATAATAGACGACTATTCTAGATTCACTTGGGCAAAATTCTTAAAAAATAAGGATGAAACTTTTGAAATTTTTACAAACTTTTGCAAACAAGTTGAAAATGAAAAGAACCTTAAAATTAAAAGAATTAGAAGTGACAATGGGGAAGAATTCAAAAATCATAAGTTTGATAAATTTTGTCTTGAAAATGGATATAATCACGAATTTTCGTGTCCTAAAACCCCCTAATAAAATGGAATAGTAGAAAGAAAAAATAGAACTTTACTTGAAGCTTCTAGAACTATGCTAAACGAATATAATCTACCTAGGTATTTTTGGGCAAAAGCTGTCAGTACAACCTGTTATGTCCAAAATAGAACAACACTAAATAAAATACATAATAAAATATTTTTCAAAATTTATTATAATAAACAACCAAATATAAAATACTTTAAAGTATTTGGGTGTCCAGCATTCATCTTAAACACAAGAGAGCACTTAGAAAAATTCACCTCTAAAACATAAGATGGAATTTTTATAGGATACTCCTTAAACAATAGGGGGTGCAAAATATATAATAAGGTTACATTAAAAATTGAAGAAACTACTAATGTAAAATTTGAGGAATCCAAACAACAAACCCAACCTCAACCAATTGAATTTATCCAAGAAAATAGCAATCAAGAAGGAACCAATGATTACGAAGAAGAAGAAGAACCTTTAGAAAATCAACCGCCTAGAACTATAAGAGTCAACCCAAATCATCCAATTGACCAAATAATTGGTGATCCAGAGTTAAGGGTTCAGACTAGGTCATCTTTTAGGAACCTAAGTCAAATTTCTTTGATTTCAAAAATTGAACCTAAAATCGTAGTTGAATCATTACTTGACCCAGACTGGGTCATAGCTATGTAAGAAGAACTAGCTCAATTTGAACGTAATGAAGTGTGGGACTTAGTACCACCACCCAAAAATAAGAAAATAATAGAAACAAAATGTATGTTTAGAAACAAACTAAGAGAAACTGGGGGAATTACCGGGAATAAGGCTAGGCTAGTCACTAAGGGGTTTAGTCAAGTTGAAGGACTTGACTATGATGAAACTTATGCCCCAGTAACCAAACTAGAGTCCATTAGAATGTTACTCAGTTATGCAACCCATAACAGGTTCCGACTGTATCAAATGGACGTTAAATCTGCCTTTCTAAATGGGCTGATCAAAGAGGAGGTCTATGTAGGCCAACCACCTAGGTTTGAATGTCTAGAGCACCTTGACTATGTCTTTAAATTAAAGAAAGCCTTATACGGACTTAAGCAAGCACCCAGGGCCTGGTATGAAAGGTTAACCTCTTACCTAATATCCAAAGGATTTAACCAGGGTCAAATTGACCCAACCCTATTCGGTAAATTAATAAAAGAGGACATATTTATAGCTCAAATCTATGTAGATGATATAATTTTTGGCTCAACTAATTCAAAATTTTTAGAAGAATTTACAAACTTAATGAAACAAGAATTTGAAATGAGTTTAGTAGGAAAATTAACTTACTTTTTAGGATTGCAAATCAAACAAACAAATGAGGAAAGTTATATCTATCAACAAAAATATACCAAAGAATTACTTAAAAAATTTGGAATGGGAAATACTAAAGAAATAAAAACACTCATGGAAGTTAACACTATTCTAGATAATGACCTAAGTGGAAAATCAGTTGACTTAAAATACTATAGGAGTGTCATAGGTAGTCTACTATACTTAACTGCAAGTCGACCTAATATTTTATTTGCAGTGAGTATGTGTGGTAGATATCAAACATGTGCTAAAGAATCTCATTTGACTTAAGTCAAAAGAATCTTTAGATACCTTAAAGGAACAACAAATGTAAGGATTTGGTATCCTATGACTAACAATTTTGAATTAATAGGGTACTCTGACTCAGATTACACTGGATACAAATTAGACCGCAAGAGAACAAGTGGTGGATGTCAACTACTAGGTCCATCATTTGTCATTTGGTTTAATAGAAAGCAACACTGTGTTGCTTTGTCTACAACTGAGTCAGAATACATAGCCATAGGTGAATGTGTTGCCCAACTACTATGGATGATGCATACTTTAAAAGACTTTAACTTAAATATTACAAATGTAAAAGTATTAATTGATAATATTAAATCAATTAATTTGGCAAAAAATCTCGTGCATCATTCCAGAACAACAAAACACATTGAAATTAGGCGTCACTTTATCAGGGATCATGTCACTAAAGGAGACATTGAACTCAAGTACATTAACTCCAAATCTAACTTAGCTGACATATTTACCAAACCCCTCCTTGAAAGTGAGTTTAGTAATCTACGTAGAAAACTAAGAATGTGTTTAATAGATTAGGATTACAAAAATTATTTTCAAAAATAATATTTTCAAATTCCAGGATAAAATATTTGTATTTTTTAAAATCTTCCATTTCCTAGAATTTTAAATCTGTTTTAGCCTTAGACTAGAATAATCCCTTAGAAAACATGTTCCCCTAGGGCTAGTACTTGAGCATCTCACCAACGCCCTAGGATTCCCTTGTTTGTGATTGCCAAACATAGAAAGGGGCGAGATGTATAGGCAAATTTCCTTGACTTAAGATGCTTATTTCAGTGCATCGACATAAGTCTGGACGTTAAATACCAAACATATATTAATCAAGCTAAGTCATTCAGTTTAGTCAAACACTACCTGATGCTTAGACTTAGCTTGACTAACCAAGTGAAAGCTTCTATCCTCTAATAGTCAGTGAGTAGCTAACTGGTTAGACAGATTTTGTAATGTCAGGTTTAGGGGGAGGTTAATTATTTTTATACTTATTTTAAAATTAATTTTTGAAAAATACCTCTTTTTTAAATCAAGTCAAAACTAAGTGTTTTAAAAAAATTTCTTTGGATTTTTAAAAATTGGTTTTGAAAGTTAAAATTATTTTTTAAAATTAGCTTTATTTTCAAATTTTAAACTTTTCAAATTCAATTTTGAAAATGACAACTTCTACACTTAGTTTTTTATTTAAAACCCTCCAAACTTAGGTAAAAAGTTGGTTTTGAAAATTGGATTCTTTATTTTGAAAATTATGGTATTTTTGGAAATTAAATTCTACTTGGGTTTTAAAATATATTTTTGAAATTTATCTAAAAGGATACAAAGTCATATTTAAAAATAAGTTTTACTTCGTTAAGTTTTACAAACTAAAACCTGATTTTACTTAGTTTTAAAAACTTGACTTGTAAATTGAACTTAACCCAAATATTTTTTACTATATTTGCAAATTATGTTTCCAAATTACAAAACTCTTTTCAAAAGATTAAGCTAAAATTACAATTATCTTTCTAAAGTTAAACGTAGCTACTTTTTGAAAAAGATAAAAGTTAAAACCTTAAGTTATGTTTTTATGTTATACTCCCCCAAGATAATCTGACTTACATTTCTAGATTGTTTTTAGTTTGCTTTCAATTACAAGTTGTTCTATGTTAATCTTTTGATGAATGCCAAAGGGGGAGGGTTAGGTGGTTAAGTTAGTTAAATAAACATAATCAAATTTAAAAAGCTAACTTAACAACCTTATGCTTGTTTTTACTTGCATATTTTTTCACTAACTTAATCAGGTTGTCATTGCATCAAAAAGGGGGAGATTGTTGGTGCAGTTAGCACTAACAGTCTAACTCAAGTTTTGATGAATGACAAAATAGGTTAAGTTAGTTTTGTTGTTATCTAACACTCTGACCGAGTGTGCAAGAGAAGCCCAGACAGGTTGACAAACTGACCTGATGTCTGGCACGAAGCCCAGCTAGGTTGACAGGTCAACTGGATAGTTGGCACGAAGTCCAAACGGGTCGACGGGCTGACCGGACATTTGGCACGAAGTCCAGTTAGGTCGACAGGCTGATCGGATAGCTGGCACGAAGCCCAGACTGATTGAAGGGCTGACCGGATGTCTGGTAGGTAAGTGGAGGTAAGTCACTTGAGGGGAGTGACTGTGAGGACGCGTTCCCGGGAAGGGAACATTAGACGTCGATCTGACTTAGACCCATTTCAAATATCTAAGTCGAGATCGTGACTAGATTCTAATCTCGAGGAGGCGAAATCTAATTAATATTCTGTTTGATTTTTAAATGTGTTATTACTCTATTTGGCAGGATATATATCTTATATTTGCCTCTGGATTAACGTTTTCTTGCAAGAAGGAATCTGCTAGAAAATGAGGGTCTGGACGCCCGGGATGGTTCCGGGTGCCCGGAGGTGAAATTTCATCTGCAACGTCATTTCGCCACCTGGAGTGGCACCCCGAACCTCCTATATAAGGAGGGTAAAGGCTGAAGCTCCAACAACAACTCACGATTCGCTCTCTAGTGCTCCTGCGACGCTGTAAATACGGTTTGACAATTCTCTGCTCTTTTCATTCTTCTTTTTCTTGTCAGTATTGTGTTTTCATTAGCTTTTATGTATTTTAAGTTGTATACAATTATTTTGAATTGCTAGTGAATTGCCCATCGAAAGCACCTTTGTGTGCGGACCTTGAAGTAGGAGTCGACATAGGCTCCGAACCAAGTAAAAAATTACTTGTGTCATTCTTTTCGCATTTCTTATTCCGTTGCTTACTCAAGATTTTTTTTTATCGATATTCACCCTCCCCCTCCATCGAATTTACGATCCAATAATTTTTGCAGGGCTATTCACCCTCTCTAGCCGGTCGCCAAGGGTCCTACAAAGTCTTTACTCTAGTTGTTCCATCGCCGTACATATCCTTAATTAATTCAATATATGTTACGCTAACACCTCTCTTTTCTAGAATTCTCCATATAATTTCTTTTGGAACTCTATCATAAGCTTTTTCTATATCAATGAATACTATGTGTAGATTTTATTTTTGCTCTTGATATTTTTCAATTAATTGTCTAAGAAGATGTATAACATCTATTGCTAACCTTCTAAGCATTAATCCAAATTAATTTTAGGTCACCATGGTCTCCTTCCTTAATCTTTTTTCTATTACTTTTTTTAAAAGTTTCATGGTATGACTCATTAGTTTAATACCCCTATAGTTTGTACAATTTTGTATGTCTCCCTTGTTTTTATATAAAGGAACTAGAGTATTTATTCTCCTTTGATAAGATATTTTTTTCATTTTGAATATCATGTTAAATAATTTTGTAAGTCATTCAATACCTTGTTTCCCTAGACACTTCCATACCTCTATTGGAGTATTATTTGGTTCAACGATTTTTCCATTGTACATCCCATTTAAAGCTTGTTCTACTTCTGAAGTTTGAATTTTATGATAAAAATTTAAATTTCTATGCTCATGTAACCTATATAAATTACCTAAGTTAAGTTCATCATCTAAACATTCATTAAAAAGATCATAAAAATATCTTCCACTACTCTTTTATTTCTCTATCATTTACTAGTAGCCTATTACATTCATCTTTAATATATTTTATTTAGATAAGATCTCTTGTCTTCATTTCTCTCACATTATCTATTCTATAAATATCTCTTTCCCCTTCTTTTGTATCTAATTTTTGATATAATCATTCAAAAGTTTCATTCTTTGCTTCATTTACTACTCTCTTACCTTCTTTCTTATCTATTGTTTATTTTTTTTAATGTTTTTCTCTTTCTCACAAATATATAATTCCTTATAAGTTATTCATTTTTTCCTTCACTTTCTCTTGTACTTTCTCATTCCACCACCAAGATTTCTTACTTAGTGATACATGTCCCTTTGACTCACCGAGTACACTCTTAGCTACTATTTTAACTTTGATACCATCTAATCCCATGTCGTATTAGAATCATCGAATATTTCATCTAATGCTTATACTCTTACCTTCTTCTTAAATATATTTTGCTTCCTAATTTAACTTCCACCACATAATTCTAGAAGTTGTATATATTTTCTTTCTATTGATACTATGGTTAAGGTATATATCCAATACTACTAACTTATGTTGGGTAGTTAAGCTTTCTCCAGGGATGACCTTGCAATCTTTATAAATCTTTCTATCCTTCTTCATAATCATAAGAAAGTCAATTTTTGATTTGTTATTTCCACTTTTGAATGTAACTAAGTACTCTTTTTTTAAAAAAAATGTATTAGTTAATATAAGATCATATGCTATTGCAAAATCTAATATAGTTTTTCCTTCCTTATTTCTGGTTCCAAACTCATAACTCCAATGTACCCTCTCATATTCTTTATTTTTCACTCCGACATGCCCATTTAGATCACCTTCTATTAAAATCATTTCATTTTATAGAATATTTTATAATATTTCATCTAAGTCATCCCAAAACCTTAATTTGGTAACTTCATCTAATCCTACTTACTATACATATATGCTAATTATGTTCATAGTTTTTTTGCCATTATTATCTTAAGGGCTATAATTCTATCTCTTTTTCTAACTACTCCTACAACTTCATTCTGTAACGAATTATCTACAACAATACTCATTTCATTTCTTTCTTTACTCTTTCTTGTGTACCATAACTTAAAACTAGAATTCTTTGTCAGTTTTACCTTCTCACCTACCCATTTAATTCACATCCAACAGTATAAATCCCCTTCATGCATAAAGTATTAGATCACTTCATTAGAATTTAATTCCTTAATGATAATTATTGTGTATTGTTAATCTCGTATTAGCCCACCAATGGAGACTTAAATCCTTCAATTTTACACTTGGGTTATACGTGATAGTATATACACCACACAACATCTTAGTTGAGCTCAAGATGCCAAATCTTTATGGGTTAAATACCCCCTTAAACAATCTTGTCCATTAATTTAATTAGTACAGGACTAAAAAAGTCAAAGTCATTATAACTGTAACAAGACTCAACAATAATTATAGTACTAATTTCATTAACGACATAGATCAAATGTAGATATGTAGTATGCAAATGACACGAAATGTGATTTGTATATGCCCATTCTCAAGAGTCCTTATAACCCAAACTAGGACCAAATTATATTTATCAATACCTTATGTTAAACTATAGTGGTAAATGATGATTCAATCTTATGACTCAAAATTAAGTCCTACATTATATTTACAAATATTGCATGGAAAATCGCAATAGTAAATCATGATATTTTTATGTCAAAGAGTCAAAACCTTGTACACATGTAAAAACTTTTGTATGTATAATAAGCCCAAAATTATATGTGTTCATTAATCTAGAGCATTACACCAAAATATAGATTCCTACCAAATGGGTAATTTGTCAAAATGAAAATCCCCCATGTTCAACACATGTTGATGAAATACCTTGGGTGACAAACCCTTGGTGAGCGGATCCGCTAAGATGGAATATGTCTTTGTATGCTTTGACATAATTTAATCACTTGAACTCTTTCTTTAACTTTCAAAAGCTATATGTCGATGTGTTTAGACTTTAGTGAACTGTGATTATTTTTAGAATATAATTTTATAACTTTGTTATCATAATTGATCTTCAATGGCTTGTAAATGCCTTAATGATCTACAAACCTATGATAAAGTTTCACATTTATATCCCATAGTTGGAAGTTTCATAGTAGACTATAAATTCTACCTCTATAATGAAAATAACTATTAACATTTGTTTGAGGTTTTCACATGATATAGTCTCTCCTGTCAATATGAAGACATAATCTGAGATGAACCTCTTGTTATATTAATATCCAATAAAATCAAAGTCTGAATATCCAATGATCTCTATATGACATGATCTACAATAAACAAACATATAATCCTTAGTTCTTTGTAAATACCGTAATATCCTCTTTACATCTTTCCAATGTTCTTGTCCAAAGTTACTCAAATATCTGTCTAACATCCCCATAATGGACACAAGATTCGGATGCGTACTTACTTGAGCATACATTAAACTCCCTACTATTGATGCATAGGGAAATTGATGCATTTCCTTAATCTTAAGTTCATAGCATGAACATTGCTATAAGTTAAGTCTATCACCCTTTGACATAGGAGTGTTTCCAAGAGCACAATTCCACATGTCATATCGAATGATCACCTTTTCTATATTTAGGCTTTTGTGATAGTCCAAGTGTGCACTTGAGCGATCATGAATAATATGCATGTTTAAGATAAATGATGCATCACCAAGATTCTTCATTTCAAAGGATGCATTACCAAGATTTCTCATTTCAAATTCATCTAATAGAAATGACTTGGTTTATACTAGCATACCCTTATCATTGCTTGCTAGTAGAGCTGTTAGATGAGTCGATCCATGGTGAGGCAGGTCGACCCATGGCAGACCGACCATTTGGCGGGATGAAGCGGGTTGACCCGTCATCTTGGTGGGTTGGAAAATCCCTAACTCAACTCAAGGTGGGTTACAGGTTAGGTGGGTCAACCCATGGGTCCACCAAAAAATAAAATAAAATAAAAAAGTTTGCTATGGCTTGGGTTGGCTCGCAGGTTGCTCATCTAGTCAAGAGAAAATGTTCATGAAGCAAAATGAATTTAACACATATTACTCAGGAAAACGTAAGTTAAGAAAGCTTACTATAAAAATGATTATAAACCAATCTAGTAACCCTAATTGCATCAATGCACTGTAAAAGAGCAGCAAGTGTGCTCTTAACTTTGATGAACATGAGAGAAGCACCAAGGGACATCAACGACTGTTCAAGGTGCATGAGTGACTGTTTCAACATTTTCTCAACCCGCGGGTCAATCCAAACTAGCAGTGAGCTGACCTGCATGGGTCATGGGCCCAGGTGGATTGGCTCACCTCGACCCGCCTTTAAATGAGTTGATAAAATTTTAACCCAATAGGCTTAAATTATTTGGCAGGGAGGACCAATCAAAAGGGATAGTGAATCATGATATTTCCATGTCGCCTCCAATACAATTAGAAGGTACATTAGCTCAAATAGAGATATTCCCTCCTATGATTAAGCATGACTCCCAATCACCTCAAGATCAAGTGTCACTAAAGAGATTCGTTAGGGAAAGGATATCAACGATATCTCATAATTATATATATCTTCAAGAGCATAAGTTTTGTATTAGGTTGGAGGATGATTCCACATCCTTCCAAGAAGACAAATAATGTCCTAATCAAGAAAAATTGATCAAAACCATGAGAGAAAAGATGAAGTCTATAATGGACAACAATGTTTGAGAACTTTTTAAATTGCCTAAAGAGGTGAAACTTATTGGTTGTAAATGAATATTTAAAATCAAACATGATTCACATGACAATGTCGAAAAGTATAAGGCACCTATAATCACCAAGAAATTCTCTCAGAAGGAGGACATTGATTATAGGGAGACTTTTTTACTAGTTTTGAAGATAGACTCTCTTAGGATAATCATGACACTTATAGCTTAATATGACCTAGAACTACACCAAATGGATGTTAAGATTGTGTTTCTCAATGGAAACATTGATGAAACTAAATATATTGTGTAGCCGGAGAACTTTGCGCCGAGAGATTCAAAACACCTTGTATGTACCTTCCATACTACGGACATTAATGTTGAACGCTGAATGTTGCCATGTATGCAGTTGTCCTCATGCACGCATGCAGGGCACATATATATATAATATGATGCACACCCTAATTGTGTGCGCCTTGCATGACTAAATGGGATTCTAAGAGCCCGAATCACTTCCAGGTGTCCCGAGTCTATGAGCGACTGAATGAGATTCGGGATGCCTGAATCACTATATATATATAGTGTCTTGATATGCTATAGACTGTTCGTTATGGAATGGTTCATGACTATGTTGTCGAGGTGTTTGGAATTGATATATGCATTTTGATTCTTTATATATATATATATATATATATATATATATATATATATATATATATATATATATATATATATATATATATATATATAATTGATGATCCGCTGAACGTTGCCATGTGTGCAGTTGTCCTATGCACACATGCATGGTGCGTATATATATATGATATGATGCACAGTGTGTATGTGTGTGTGTGTATATATATATATATATATAGTGTCTTGATATGCTGTAGATTGTTCGTTGTGGATGTGTTGTTGAGGCGCTTGGAATGATACAGGCGCCTTGATTCTTTTTATTTATTTATTTTTATTTTTTTAAAAATAAAAACATTCTTTAAATTCTAAATCCTAAATATTAGGTGACACTCTGAATATATATATTATACTCGTGAGCACATAATTTTTTACTTGAAACTATAACCCAACCCTAAATCCTAAAGTCAAAATCTAATTGCCTTAATCCCGGCCCATAGCTAAAAATAATAAACAAAAAAAAATGCTACGTATTTCAATTGGGGCGCTTGGATCAATTATAGTGCCCCGATAACAATGTCACAGACCATTCTACAATGAACAATCTACAGGTTAATATATATAGTAATTGTAACATCCCAAAATTTCACTATTTGAAGTCCTAAAAGACCTTATTAAAATCTAGAAATGCTTTAGAAAAATTCTAAAGATTTTTAGAAATTTTTAGAGTATTTTTATGGAATTTTTGGAGTTCGTTTGGTATTTTTACCAAGAGAAAGAAGTTTTAAAAAAGAAAGTGTTGAAGTCGGGTTTTGAACCCAAGACCTCGGACCCAAACCAGGTTCTAATCGGATGCAGCCAACCAACTGGGCCAGCGGGCTTTATTAATAAGAAGGGAAGCGAAAAATATATAAGCAATAGTAGTTAATAGAAATAAAAGGAAGAAAAGAGGTAGCAGCCGAAAATTGAACCCGGGGCTTTTGACTTGGTCAAAACCGCAGCCAACCAACTCTTCCGTGAGTATTTCGTGAAAAGGTAAGGGTGCGAGATATATATATATATATATGTGATGATTGAAACCCTAGTTATAAGAAAAGAATTAAGTTTTTCTTTTTCCCGAATCCTTTCCCTCTCCCTTTCTCTCCCGACGCGAGCGGCGCTGTTCTCCTCTCGGGCGGAAACGAAGCCAACCTAGGGCACGTCTCCGGCGGCCGACCAAGGCTCGATTCCAAGAGAGTTCTTCGTCCTCTCGATCCTCTCGACAAGGAGAACTCGAAGACGCGAGGAAGAGGCCGAGATCGTGAGTTCTCCGAAGCCCTAGAAGCTGTATTGCTCGGTTTTAAGTCCAAGAACTGAAGGTGAGTTGCTTCTCACCTGCAGTAGGAGTTGTTTCGAGCTTTGATTCATTTTCATGGCTTTCGGATTCTTGTTTTCTTTTGAATTTCGAAGCATGTTGTAAGGTTTTTTGGTTTTGATGTTCCACCGTGAACCCTAAAGAAAGAAGAGAAGGATTAGTGCAGTTTAAGCCTGAAGAACAGTTACAAATATGGTCCTAGATTTCCCGTAGTAGTGTTCTCTTATTAGTTGCATCTTGGTTTTTTTCCTTGCTGTGCTACAAGGCATGTAGAATAGTTGCAATTTAAGTTCCTTTTGTTTAGTTGTCGTGTGCCTCAAAGAAGGGAAATAGGCCAATGTTCCTTTTGTTTTGAATTCCAGTAGATTGCAGAATAGTATACCTTGTTAACAGAACGTGACAAACAGCTATGTTCATAAGTTCTTAGTAGCAAATCTTTGTAGTATCGAACATGAAGAAGGATTATCGATTTTGGTTCTTTTTAGTATAAGAAAATTCCATGTTGTTAGGTCAATGAAACAATGATTTTGATGAACTGATTTAATTCGGAAAGTTTCAGTTGGATTCTTAGTAGTTAATCCATGCATGAAGTTTTGATTTCTAGTAGCAATTTTCTTGATCCATCTTTTACTTCCCTATGCATGAGTTAGATTTTTATTTGTTAGTTCCTTTGAAGCTAGTTTAAGTTCCGTGAAGCATGATATTCTGTTAATTCCATACAACAACGATTCCTTATTTTCTAGATTCTATTGCATGCTTAGTAGTTGAATGGGTTTTACTTTCACAGCATGCTTAAGTTGTTCTAGTTTCCTATTGGCTATTGGAATAACATGAGCAGTTCTATTTTTATAGCATGCAGATTTTTATAAGTAAAGTATGCAAATTTTGATAGGCTTAATATGCAGATTTTTGTTAAGCTTTACATGCAGATTTATGTTAAGCTTTGTATACAGATTTTTAGTACGTAGAGTGTGTTCTAGTGCACCCCAAGTGCTTGATAAAATGCTTAGCTCAATATAATGCTACAGTAGGCATTTTAATAGCTCAGTAAATGCAGTAGAAGCATTTAAAATAACTTATTTAGTCTTGCTTCAGCTTATATGGGAAAACGGTCCAATGGGTGGGCTCCCACAGTCGCCTCTAGGTTCAGATAACCTAGTTCTAGGTTCAGATAACCTAGTTAAAGCTGTTGGTTGCTACTCGGAAAACCTAGAGGTTCCACTGTACAAAATTTTGTACAAAGGTCTGAACCTTTTCCTAGCTACCATGTGTTCTTTTAAATTAAATTTTGGATCGCTTGCGGAACTTAACACGTTTGATCCAAAACTTAATCTATTCGTTCTTTTAGGTTTTGACTTGGGTCTCCTGAGGAACTTAACACGTTCGACCCAAATCACCTTAAGTTATTAATTCCATTAAATATTAATTTCCATAATTGGTTCCCAGTACTGACGTGGCGAGGCACATGGCCTTCTTGGATATGGGAGCAACCACCACCGACTAGACAAAACCTTTTATGGAAAGCTAATATTTAATTTCCTAAAATAACTTTAGGTTAACCGAAAAGAACAATCAAATCACAAGGAAAAAAAAACAAAACAAAAGAACACAACATCGAAAAACATATTCGAAATACTAGAATCACATGCCTCTTGTATTTGGTATTATTTCCAAAAATAACTAGTATGATGCGGAAAGAAAAATTACTAGTTATACCTTTTAGAAAGACCTCTTGATCTTCTACCGTATTCCTCTTCTAACCTCGGACGTTGTGTGGGCAACGATCTTCCGAGATGAGAAACCACCAAAGCACCTTCTCCTTTCTTCAAATTTCGGCCAAGCACAAAGCTTCCAAAAGATGAAGATCTTTTCCACCAACCAAGCTCCTAGGGATATAAGCTTTTCTCTCCTTCTTCCTCAAGCTAGATCCGGCCACCAATTAACTCCATGATGAGAAGAGGTTCGGCCACAAAAAGAAGAAGAGAGAAGAAGGAAGGGCCGGCCACACCAAGGAAAAGAGGGAGAAAATAGAATAGAGTCATTCGCCTTGAAGCCTCCTCTACCCCCTCTTTTATAATCCTTGGTCTTGGCAAATAAGGAAATTTAATTAAAAACTTCCTTAATTCTTTTGCCATGAAAAAGAAAAATTAATTAATTAAAAATTAATTTCCTTTTTACAACTTATTTGGCCGGCCACCTTCAATCCACAAATCAAGGAAAGTTTTAATTAAAACAAAAATTAAAACTTCCTAATTTGTTTCTAGAAATTTATAAAAATTTCTCCAATAATTTTATCCCTTCATGATTGGTTAATAAAAAGGAAATTTTATAAATTAAAAATTTTCTTTTAAACATGTGGATAAAAAGAAAGTTATCTCTAAAAATTAAAATCTCTTTTAATCTACAAATAAGGAAAGATATCAAATCTTTTCTTAATCTTTTGTAGAAACTTATAAAAGAGAATATTTAATTTTAAACTCTCTTTTAAATCATGAACATGATTAAAAAGGAAAGTTTTCTTAAAATTTAAAATCCACCTTTAATCAACAAATAAGGAAAGATTTCAAATTTTAAACTCTCTTTTAAACATGTAGATGATTTACAAATAAGGAAAGCTTTTACCAAAAATTAAAACCATCCTTTTAAACTACAAATAAGGAAAGAGATTAATCTCTTCTCTTAATCTTTTGTAGAAAGTTATAAAAGGAAATTTTAATTTTTAAACTTTCTTTTAAAATCATGATATCCACATAAGAAATAATTTTAATAAAAATCCTTTTTAATATTCTAGTGGCCGGCCACCTAAGCTTGGGACCCAAGCTATGGCCGGCCACCTACATGGCTCATCCACTTGGCTGACCCTAGCTTGGGTTCCAAGCTAGCTTGGCCGGCCCCATTTGATGGGTAAGAAGGTGGGTATGCGGTGAGTATAAATCTCTATATACTAGAGGCTACGATAGGGACCGAGAGGAGGAATTGGTTTTGGTCTCCCGATAAAATTAAGCATCCCGTGCTCGCCCCGAACACACAACTTAATTTTATCAATAATAATTCATTCCACTAGAGAACTATTATTGATCTACCGCACCAATCCCAAATTACATTTTGGGCTCCTTCTTATTATGAGTGTGTTAGTCTCCCTGTGTTTAAGATAACAAATGTCCACTAATTAAGTAAGTTACTGACAACTCACTTAATTAATATCTTAGTCCAAGAGTAGTACCACTCAACCTTATCATCATGTCGGACTAGGTCCACCGCAGGTTTAACATGACAATCCTTATGAGCTCCTCTTGAGGACATTATCAACCTAGTATCTCTAGGACACGCTTCCTTCTATAATCAACAACACACACTATAAGTGATATCATTTCCCAACTTATCGGGCTTATTGATTCATCGAACTAAATCTCACCCATTGATAAATTAAAGAAATAAATATCAAATATATGTGCTTGTTATTATATTAGGATTAAGAGCACACACTTCCATAATAACCGAGGTCTTTGTTTCTTTATAAAATCAGTATAAAAGAAACGACCTCAAATGGTCCTACTCAATACACTCTAAGTGTACTAGTGTAATTATACAGTCAAGATAAACTGATACCTAATTACACTACGACCTTCTAATGGTTTGTTCCTTTCCATTTTGGTCGTGAGCTACTGTTTATAATTTATAAGGTACTGATAACATGATCCTCTGTGTGTGACACCACACACCATGTTATCTACAATATAAATTAATTGAACAACTACATTTATCACAAATGTAGACATTTGACCAATGTGATTCTTATTTCTAGATAAATGTTTATACCAAAAGCTAGGCTTTTAGTATACACTCTAACAAAAGCAAGGTAAGAAAACTAGCTATGAAATCAGTATTTTATTTTCAGCAGTGGCACTGTACTGGATTAGATATCCATTGGGTTGGGCTCCCACAGTTGTCCCTAGGTTTAGATAACCTAGTAAACCCTACTAGACTCGGAACTTGCAATCCCGGGTTTAGTTAGGGATGCGCGCACAGCAAGTACAGTTGCCGGGCCCATCAGCAGCATGATTATTATTTTGATCTATTATGTAAATAGTTTTCAAAACTTCACAAATTAGTTATGTGAATACAAGTTAGACTCAGTTTAGCATTAATTAGTTTAGCTTAGGTATCAATTCAGTTTCTTATTGATACACATGATAGTTCTATGATTATCTTTACATGTTAGCTCTTCAGTTAGTTTCTTCGCTATTTATGAGCATGATTAGCTGTACATGTTTAGTATTTCAGTTAGCATGATTTCTTTGCTATTTATGAGCATGATTAGCCATACATGTTTAGTATTTCAGTTAGCATGATTTCTTTGCCATTTATGAGCATGAGTAGCTATACATGTTAGCTTTTCTGTTAGTCGATTTCTTTGCTATTTTATGAGCATGAGTGGCTTTACCTGCTAGCATCCAGTTTTAGCATGTTTTTTCATATACATGCATATCGAGTTTTTGTGAGTAGATAGCGCTCACTAAGCTTTATGCTTATAGACTGCATTTCCTCCTACTGCAGATAAAGGAAAAGCTAAAGTATGAAAGGAAGGCGACAAGGAGATGCTGTGACGGTGTATGATGCCAGGACTATGGAGAGACCTTGGGACTTAGTTTAAAAAAAAAATTATTAAGATTGCTTTCGTCGAATTGTTAAAAGAATTTAGAACTTGTGTATGCTATTTTCATTGGAGTGTTTTTATCATGCATTGATAGAGTTATTTCTTTCAGTATTTTGATTCTTTTCATATATATAAACTGCGTGGTTGTAAAATATATGTTCCAGCCGCCTGTGGCTGAGTATACTCTGTATGTATTTACGGATATGGTCACCGGTACAGGGGAGACTCTGCCAAAATTTTTCGGTAGGGTTTCCATGTGGTTTTTAATCACACCGGTTAAGTAAAGTTAGTAGTTAAGTAACGGTCACCCTTAGAGAGTAGTAGTAGTAGTAAGAAGGGTGGTCGTTACAGTAATGGGATGAGCTTATAAAAAAAAATGATCGTTCAAGTTTGACTTTTTTTTTTATATAGATTTGAGTTTTGTTTAAGTTTAGTTTAAATTTGATTCATTAAGATATTATCAAACTCTTAATTTAAGTTTTTTTAATTATTTGAAACTTTTACCTTTTAAATTTATTTTTAATTTGTTATTGAGTTTGATAATACAAATCTATTTGTTCATTTTAAAAATTCCTTTATATATTTATTATTTTTTATGAACTCTCCGTTCATAATATTAACGAGCTAAATACATATATATTTAATTTTGTTCGTTTAATTTATTAAGTTATTCAAATTTATTTAGTTAATTAATTTTATATGAATTGAACGAATATAAATAAATTCTTGTCAGACTGAATGCTAAACTTGGTCGTGAACATATTTTTTTTAAGTTGACATCTTATACTAAATAATACTAGGATCATCAACCTTGTCCTTGTCCGGCCCCATAATTTTTTTTATATAAATATCAAGATAAATTAAAAAACACTTATAATAATAAGTCTAGAGATCAACCTTTCTTTATAAAAAAATAAAAACAAAAACAAAAAAAACAAAAAAAATATATAGATCAACCCTCGTTAAAAAAAAAATAATCTTAATCCCTATTCACTCAATATACTAAGTTTCAAGTGAAATCCTGATGGCTAGATTTCCCCACTTTAAGTACCCAATTCCAGGGTTTGGCAGCGAAGGGTAGAAACAACCATGGCGGAGGAGAAAGTGGTTCCCTCTTCTCATGATGTATCTCCGGGTGTTCCTCCTCCTCTTCCTCCTCTTCCTCCTCTCCCTGCTTCTGATCTCGATACTAAGGCCGTTATTCTCGTCTCTCCCCTCGCCGCCCTTCCCCCGCCTTCGTCCTCCGCCGATGTCCACCCTCCTACATCTTCTCCCGCTGTGGGTTCCTTATCCGGCCGGAAGCGCCGCCGCCGCAAGAAGCAGTTCCCGGAGATGGTCCCCACCGCTCGGCTCCGCACCCTCCGTCCCCCCTCCACTCGCTCCTCATCCGTGATCTACAGCGAGAAGCTCATCGACGAGATGATTCAGATGCAGATCAACGACTCCGGCCCCGTCCGGCGAGGCCGCGGCCGCCCACCGTCGTCCTCCCTCCGCCTTGCGCGCGAGCTCGATGTCGAGGCGCTGACTGCCAGTGCGGTCGGTTTCCCTGTCGATTCCCTCACCGAAGAGGAGATCGAGGCAAATGTGGTTCCTGTTCTTGGAGGGGCTTCGCAGGCTAACTACATCGTCGTCCGCAACCACATCATCGCCAGGTGGCGATCGAATCCCTCGATGTGGATCACGGAGGCTCACTCCATGGAGGCGATTCGATCAGAGCACCGAGTGCTCGTCTCTGCCGCCTACAGTTTCTTGTTAGAACATGGCTTCATCAACTTCGGCCTGGCCCCCTCTATCATCGCTGCCCCTCCAAAGCGCCTGCCAACCCTTCCCGCACCCTCCGTCCTGATAGTTGGCGCTGGCCTCGCTGGCTTGGGAGCCGCTCGCCACCTGCTTTCATTCGGCTTCAAGGTCGCTATCTTTGAGGGCCGCCGTCGCCCGGGGGGACGTGTCTACACCAAAAAGATGGAATCTTCCTCCACCACGCCGGCTGTCGTTGCAGCTGCTGATCTCGGTGGCAGCGTGCTCACTGGCATCAACGGCAATCCTTTCGGTGTTCTTGCTCGTCAGCTTGGCTTCCCACTCCACAAGATTCGCGACTTGTGTCCTCTGTACCTCCCTGATGGCCGACCAGTGGACACTGACATCGACAAGAGCCTTGAAAAAGCATTCAACCAGCTTCTTGAAAAGGTGTGCAAGTTCCGGCATGCCATTATTGATGAGCTCAAGTGCATGGATGCCTCCCTTGGGACTGCCCTAGAGTCCTTTCGCAAAGCTTATGGTATTGCTGATTCTTTGGAGGAAAGGATGTTACTTGATTGGCACCTTGCCAACCTCGAGTATGCCAATGCCGCCCCACTCTCAGACCTCTCCATGGACCACTGGGACCAAGATGACCCCTATGAGATGGGCGGTGATCACTGTTTCATTCCTGGTGGCAATGGGCGCTTCATTCGAGCTCTTGCAGAGGGCATTCCTATCTTCTATGGAAGGACAGTCAACCGAATCCAGTATGGATGTGATGGGGTGATGGTGTATGCTGGTGGGCAAATTTTTCGTGGTGACATGGCATTATGTACTGTTCCCTTGGGGGTTCTCAAGAAGGAATGCATTGAGTTTGTGCCTGAACTACCACAAGAGAAGCAAGATGCTATCAAAAGACTGGGTTTTGGATTACTTAATAAGGTTTTAATGTTGTTTCCCCATGTTTTTTGGGATGGTGAGCTTGATACTTTTGGGCACTTAACAGAGGATTCAAGTAATCGTGGTGAATTCTTTCTGTTCTATAGTTATTCCTCAGTTGCAGGAGGACCACTTCTCGTTGCCCTTGTTGCAGGGGAGGCTGCTACTAAATTTGAGAGAACATCTGCGCAGGAAAATGTTGAGAGGGTATTGGAAGTTATTAGGGAAATTTTTTTGCCCAAGGGGATCAAGGTCCCAAAGCCTCTTCAGGTGATATGCACTAGATGGGGTTCGGATAAGTTTACTTATGGATCATATTCTTATGTTGCTATTGGATCTTCTGGGGATGATTATGACATTTTGGCCGAGAGTGTGGGCAATGGAAGGGTATTCTTTGCTGGTGAGGCAACCAATAGGAGGTATCCCGCTACCATGCATGGAGCTTTGCTTAGTGGTTTCAGGGAAGCAGCTAATATAGCTAGGGCTGCTAGGAAGCGGTCAATATTTCCAGTCATGAATGTAGTGGATGTGAAAGAAGATATGTCAAATTTGGACAATTTCTTTCAAACACCGGACCTCTCTTTTGGTAATTTTTCTGTTCTTTATGATCCATGTTCTACAGGCCCTGACTCTATTTCATTGGTCCGAGTGGGAATCGACAATGGTTCTCCATTCCTTTATTGCTTGATTCCAAAGAAAAATGTTTTGGAAATGGCTGAAATTGATGGCAATGATAACCGACTGAACATGTTTTATCAATGCTTTGGCACAAAATTAGTTGCAAGTAATGACTTAGGCAGTGTTGGAGAGAGTTTTGTTTCCCGAATAAGAGCGGCAAGAACAACTGACATAAAAACTTGATCTGAGAATGAAATTTTATATTCATTAATGTCAGATAGTCCACATTCAGAAGCTGCATTTGATGATTTCTATTCGTAAACTTGTAAATTTATATCAATTCTGTTGTAATGCTTAATTCATATATCTTTGTATAGAGCTGATCAATTTTACTAGAGCTGATCAATTTTGCATATTCCTTGAAATCTTGTCACTACTAATATAATGTTAACTAAGAGACTTGAAAGAAGATCTCTTGAATCCATGTTTATTGGCTATACAATAACACTGTTATAGTTGAATCAAGTTGATGACTCATTTGAACAATATTTCTAGACCATTATTTATGGTGATGCTTAGAGAAGAAAAGAATATTTAATAGGTATTGATGTGATATTCAATATGATTCAAAATGTAGTTGATAGTAAAACTACTTGCAGTACATTGGATAATTTTTATGTTTACCTCATTGATCAACTCTAAGCTCCTATCATTTTGCATAAGTACTATAGTCTAAAATCTCATACTGTACTGGTCAGCATGGACGGAATTTATCGTTCTGCCCGTCGATTGGCAAGACCGTGATGGTCGCGTGAAGCCGTTGGGTTTTGTTTCAATATTTATTTTTTCTTTATTTTTTTAACTGCCTTTTTTTAATGGTTAATCCCTCCCTATATTTTAATTTTTTTTAATTCTTTTTCTCCTTGAACACATGGGGGAAAAAATTCTTTTTTTTTTTTCCTTTTTCCCTGTATTAATTTTTTTATTATTTTCTTCCTTAAATACATGGCGAAAAAATTTCCTCCTTAAACTGATTAAAATAAATTTAATTTAATTTAAACTTACTTTAGTTAATTTTAAATTGACTTTTATGCAATCCTAATTTTTAAAATATTAATTTAACCTAATAGTAAGTACTTATAGTAATTAAATATTATAATAATATTTTTTAATTAATATATTTTATATTTAAAAAAGTACCAAAATTGTATCAGTATGGCACAATACGGAAACAATATTGTTCCAGTCATAAATTGGAACTCCAACACGACTCAAAATTTTAAACATCATTAGTACTTACAAGAACTCATCAATTATATTCAAGATACACTTCTTTAGTGTATACTATTCGCAGATGATATTGTGTTAATTGATTAAAACTTGAATTATGGAACAAAAGCTGTAAAACTCAGGGTATTAAGTTGAACGGATATTGAGTATATGAATTGTGGTTTGAGTAATAAGCAAAAGAATCAAGGAACAATTAAAAATCAATGGACATTGAAATTCTCTTAATTAAGAGATTAGATATCTTGATTCATTATCAAACAGACAATAGTATTGATGAAGAGGTAGTAAAAAGAGTGGATAATTGGAATGGAGATCAGCATCTTGAAGTGCATGCATTATCTCGTTTTCCCCTTTGGCTAAAATGGTAAAATTGTGGAAAAACTTGCCATGTTTTATGGATTAGGGTGCTGGGCTAACAGGAAATAATATGTACTAAAGCTAATTTAACAAAACTTAAGCACATCGTATACACACTCAGAAGCTGACAAGCAGAATATTCATCTCTCTTTGTTTTTTTTTTCATTTTCTGAGTAGGCAAATTAGGGGGGAAGGCTGTCTACCTAATATCAAAAAATAAATAAATGCTAACATGGATGCTTCCGGCTACTACCAAAGATAAAATAAGAACATTATTGTCTAAGAGCAATTAGGCGTAGGTTCAAAAATGATTAAATGAATGAGATAGTATGGGCATGACTAAAGAGAACCAACAGATCTATATTTAGATGAGCTGAATCAGTTGGAGTGGAAGGGATAATGGGTAGAGGGAGGCTAGATTTTTTCGAGTTCTTGTAATATAACATGACTTATTTGATTTAAAGATTACTAGTGATATATTCTTGGAAGGGGAGTTTAGTGCAACGGTAAAGTTATTGCTTTGTGACCTAAAGGTGTTCGAATCCTGGAAATAGTTTCGTGTAAAAAGCAGGGTAAGACTGCATACAATGCATCCTTCCCTGCACCGGGCTGCCCTTTTAGTGATATATTGCTTCCGGCTACTACCAAAGATAAAATAAGAACATTATTGTCTAAGAGCAATTAGGCGTAGGTTCAAAAATGATTAAATGAATGAGATAGTATGGGCATGACTAAAGAGAACCAACAGATCTATATTTAGATGAGCTGAATCAGTTGGAGTGGAAGGGATAATGGGTAGAGGGAGGCTAGATTTTTTCGAGTTCTTGTAATATAACATGACTTATTTGATTTAAAGATTACTAGTGATATATTCTTGGAAGGGGAGTTTAGTGCAACGGTAAAGTTATTGCTTTGTGACCTAAAGGTGTTCGAATCCTGGAAATAGTTTCGTGTAAAAAGCAGGGTAAGACTGCATACAATGCATCCTTCCCTGCACCGGGCTGCCCTTTTAGTGATATATTCTTGTATAAAGCTCAACAAAAGGATAAGATCCATTTAACCAACCTAAAGTAGTTGGGATAAACATGGAAGATAATAGAACAAATAGTAATGACGGAACACTTGTCAATAGGAGCTTCAATTAACTAATTTTCAGGACTCTAATTTATCTGTCAGAGACTTGTCACCTATCATTCTTGTACACTGAGGTTCTCAATCCTCAGGTTTCCTTAAGTTGTTTATAGAACATTGCTCATGATTTGCCAATTGAATCTAGGTAGTTAGTAGATTGATTCAAGATATTATTCTCATCTGTTTGTTTCTATGTTTTAATGTGAATCTTTTATTGATATTGTCTCTTGTAATCTAAGTTGTTATCATCATCTTTGGCTTACCAAGGGGAATCACAAGTTACGCCAGCTACTAGTGTCTCTCTTATAGATGTGAGGTTATGACAGAAGTGCTTATTGATGTTTTTCTTGTTGTCTTTTATGTTAAAAATTGTCTGGCAACATATTCAAACAGAGCAATGAAGAAGCCAGAAATGTTACCATTTTCTTTTGCTTACCATGGGGAGTTGCAAGTGATGCCAGCTACTACCCTATATGGTAAGAGTAACCTTTTAGTCTTTGCCCTATAGAGGTGAGGTAATGACAGAAGTGCCTACACATTTTACTTATTTGTTTCAATGAGTATTAGCTTCATGCAGTAACTCTTAGGAAGGATGCTAGAAATTGCAACTTGATGGCATGTATCATCTTTCTTCTTTCAATAGACATTAAAATCGGGTAAATTCCTATACTTGGAAATTTGTCATTTTTGCATTTGTAAAGTAATAAAATCATTTAAAGCATTCAATTGCCTTTGTTAATAAATATATAAATTTCAGTATTTGATTGGTTTGCTTTTTCTTATACATGCTGAGAAAAACAATTAAATTTTGTGTTTAATTTAAAGGTGTGGATAATTGTTGGTGAAGGTGGAAAATATTTGATGACTATTTATTTCCTTAAATAATGCTTAAATATGTGAGAAAGTTGCTGATTCGTGACGCTTAAAAACACTATTTTTTTCATAGATAGAAACATTTAGAGCATTTAATTAACTTTCTAAGTAAATATGTAAGGTTCCAGGATTTGGTATTTGCACTTTTTTTTCAAGAGATCAAGAAAATTCATTTATTTTCTTTGTGGTTGCTTTAATGGAAATGGATAATTGTTGATCAAGGTAAATACATTGTGTAGTTTGCATTAATTTCTTTATGTAAACCTCAAGTTGCTTTACTTTCATGTCTCTAGGTATGATGCATTAACAAGTGTTCTGTTTTTAGGTGACATGGTTCAAGTACCTTACACATTCATGGTGTTGATTTTTTACAGAGAATTTTATTAAAGCATGATTCCTACCTTTACCCTTATTCATTTTCTCTAAAAGAATGAGTTGCTAATTTTACCAAATGTCCATTTTCATTCTTAATCAAGAACTGCAATCCGTTTTTGTGGCGATAACTACTATACAAATTATACATTTAATCCGCCTTTTAATGAAATATTTGTTTTCTTTAATTAATTGTTGATCTTATTCATTTTCAGATGGTTGGGTTGTCAGTGTCTCATCTATACCATTTAAGTTTACTAGAAATTTACTGCCATCAGTTTATAGAAGATTCTGAAGAAGCTTTCAAATTTTGGTGGTTCCTAAATTGCTAAGGTTTGTTTGCATATTACTGTATCCTCCTCAGTCCTTAAAATTTCGTTCATTCTGCTATAATAAAATTAAATAATTTATATTTGCAAATTGTAAACACCATTTTTTTTCATGGCAAATGTTGTCTTGTGCTATGACTATGCTTTGTTTAGTAATAAAAGCAAATCTCTCATTTTTGTTTAGTCATGTGTAGCAATTTGTGCACTGAAGCTGCAACTTCTCCTGTTGTCATCTTTGTTAGACTGATGTGACAACTAGAGGGGGAGGGGGTGAATAGCCATAAACCAGAAATTGACAAACTTAAATTTTGATATTAAGGTTAGCTGCACAACAGAAATAAGAATGCAACAATAAGAACAACAATGCTAATTTTAAGAAAGTACGTGGTTTGGAATTGCCAAGATCTTACTTTGATTTGTAAGGTAAGGCAATCCTCAAATCCCACTATCTTTTTTCCTTCCGGAGGTAGAGAAATCTCTTTCAAAACTCCATTACATATAAATAACTCACATTCTTTGTTGTTATTATTGGATCTCAACCATGTCATAGTCTCGCAACATTGTTACCATTATGGTCGCTACCATGCCTTCTTATTGCATTCTCGATCCATGACTACTTGACCCAAATATTGTCTTAGCTAAGGTTACTATCCTTCTTTTGTAGCAAAAGATGATTACGCTCACCTCAAGTGCCCCTCAGAGACGTGTCCCAGGCTATGTGAAGGGAGGTAAATCACATAGTCTACTTATAGACGACCGCCAAGTGGCTAAGGGGTGAGAGAAGTTTTTTGCCAAGGACATGCACTCGATGAGAATTGATCCTTGTCCCATTGTAGCAAATCTGCCCCATTATAGTTGATCGTCAAGTAGCTAGGGGTTACTATCCTTCTTTCTCTGTACACATAGTGCCTTTGTCACTATTGTTGATTGCTCTAATTGCTATCAAAATGTCTTCAAGTATGTGTGCCCTTGTAGGTTTGTGCAACATTAAACTCATTATTGCTTGTCCTTGTTCTTCATCTATGCTTGGCTATTATGTATTATATTTGTAATTTTCTCTTTAACATTACTATCGTTCCCTTGCCATAAGTGGTCACCAGAGCAATAATTTTGACATGACAACACATGAGGGCCGCATGAAAGTTTCCTCACTTCCTAAGTGAGAATCAACTATACCTTAAAAGAACTACATACAAGTATATATTTTCCCATGACTAGAAACTTGTGAAGTTATAGAAAAAAGTCATAAAGAAAATTTACTTTCAGAATCAACTATAAGTTCTTACCCTACTAGTAACAAAAAATAGGAGACAAGCACAAAGAGAAATTGCCAAAACTTGAAATTCTCAACCCACCAAAACCTAAAAACCACATAGGGTTGGAGCAGCTATAGGATGATCAGTATGGAAAACTAAATTTCATAGAAATCTACATCATGGAGATGATAGTTTAAGATTCATAGAAATCAAAGAGAAAGAACATGTATTATTAAGGTGATAGTTTAGGATTTTTCATAGAAATTAAGAGGGAGCATATTTATCATGAAGATGATAGTTGAAGTTAGAATTTTATATATATACTTTTTAAAGTGCCTAGATTAACATCTAACTAGATTGTAACCTGTGTGATGCACTCTAGGTGGTGTGTCAATGGATTGGACAAACATATTTTACTCAAGTAGACGAAATGTATGTTTGAACATTATAAATGTCATTCATCGCTTTTGCATTATCTTAGATCATAATTTACATCCTACAGAGACATATACACTGCTACTCCAGCTTCAATGATATCAGCCAGTCAATCATAGACATGGTGCCAGGTGAAATGCAAGTTTCATTCTCAAGATTTCAAAACTTCTTTACTTGTTTCTCCCAAGTATTCACCATACTGAGCTTGCTTTTCGTTAAATGGTTGTTGACTATTGTAGTATTCTTGTTTTCGAGATTACAAAGTGGTTTGCATTCCAAACAATCGTTTTAACTCATAAGATCCTTTGTTCTAACTGGTAAAATGACTGCTGCCAGGGACGCCAATTCATCTGTGATGCACATGATGGCTATATTATCTTTGTTCCAAACCAGATGCTTTCCTTTTCCTCATAAATCCGGAGTGGTTTATCAAAACTATAGATGGTTTTCTTCTCTAATCACATTGATGTATGAGATCTTTAGCTTGTCAAGTTCTTTCATAGGTTACTTCAAGTGTTTTATCTCGCACTGGTGGGATTTTCATGTATGGGGCTGCTTTTATTATCATTTATACTAGTGAAATTAATGGCTAATTATTTACAAATGTGGAAGAAGGAGAAGGCAATACAAAGTTGGGTCTAAATAGTTCTTTCATAAATATTAAAGAACTGTTAATTATTTTTGGGCAAAAATCAAAATAGCATCTCATATTTTACAAATCATCAAAAGAGTGTATAGTTTTTTTATAAAAAAAAAATTCAAATGGGTGCTCCTTTTATGATTTTATTTCAAAAATACTTCTTGGTCCAGTGTTGTTGTATAAGTTATTGGATAACTTCTGCAAGTATAGTAGCTATTGTGTAACTTTTACGATGTGTAAAGGTTACCGGGCTCCTACAATGTATAGAAGTTAAGTAACTGTTACAACGTGTTTAAAATGAAATTAGAATTTATATTGGGTAGAAAATATTCAGTAGTTGTTATAATATATAGAAACTATTATGTAGTTGTTATAATGTGTTTAGTGTGAGATTATGATTTATGTTTTAAGATTTGTTTAGGAGGCAGTGAGGGAAGGGTAAATAAGAGAAGAAAAACTTTGAATCATATTTGGAAAGAAGTTAAAGGAAAGGAAAGGTAGGGATGGATAAATTTTAACTTTCATTATCTATAAAGAAAAATGAAGCTTTCCTTACATTCCAATTTGGGATGTACTAAAGGGGAACTGAGTTATTTTTTTTCTAATTTTATTCTTATTTTAAAAATTAAATCAATGTCTAATTTAAACCGTGAGAATATTTTTATAATTTTATATATTTAATTTTTAGTCTTTTCTCTTTCATCCCAAATAGGATAACACATGTTATATTAATGAACATTTCATCTCTTCCAAACAAGGGGAATATAAATACTTTTTTTTTCCTCTCTTTCCCTTTGGATAATAAACTTTTTCCTCATTCCATCTAAGTATAGTTTTATTAGGATTTAGAATTTAAAGTTTAAGATTTATGAATATTATTATATCAAAATACTATTTAATAATTTAATTAAAATTATTTAAACTTCATAAAAATTATTTTAAAATAGTCCTATATTATATAGTTATTATAACTTAAATATTAAATTTATTTTAAATACGTAACAGTATTATGTAGCTTTTACCAGTTATAATAATTATTAGTAGCTTTGACATGGTGTAAATTTTAAATCCACTTTAAATATATTATAATGGTTAATGATAGCTTCTATAACCGCATTGAATTCAAGGATATTTTTGAAATAAAATGGAGGGAGGGCATCTATTTGTTTTTTTTTTATAAAAAAAAAAACAGAGATGTTTCTCTTAGTTTGGGGATTTTTTTCTTCTATAAAAATTATTGTGGCAAATTAAATTAATCGATTAATCATATTATTTCTCTTTCGAAAAAATAGATGGACCAAACTGATATTCGTTTCCAAGAAAAGTTAGGGGCCAAAGTATAAAAACGTCAGGGCCTGCCGGTCGACTCCGTCAAGTCCTCTTCCCCAAACGACCGCGTGGACCCTAGCCCGGTTTAGAACGACGGAGTATCTCCTGCATCAATTCAAAACAGGCAACTCAATATTGATGCTAGATGAAATACGATGACGTCACCAAAAGACCTAAAATCCGTGTTCCCTGTGTCGATCCTTTGACCCGAGCGAAAAGGCTCCCACCTCATTTCCGCCCCCACCCTCTTCTCCGCCCCATCGCTGATTTCCGCTTCATACTGCCCGTCCGATCTGTACAGGACGGTGGAGATTTCTTCTCCGGAAAACACCGGCTTCGTCTCCATTATTAACTCTGCTTCCTTCCCCATCGACGTTGCCAAGAAAAGAGGACCAAAATATTAAGGAAAAAAAAATCCTTTATAAATCTGTCGCCGGCCGTGGTCGCGGAGCTGGCACCAACGACGTCGCCCCGTCCTCTGCCGCTTCTCTCGCGTCCCCTCGACCTAGGGCTTCCTCTTGCCGTTCCTCTCCCGTTCTCTTGTCCGGATCTTCATATTTGCGGGAGTTGGAACCGGATCATGGAGGGGACCGGGAAGCAGACGCAGGCTCTGTCCGCTGCTCTTCTTTTCTTGGCCGCCTTCGTCGTCCTGGGGACGGGATCGCCTGCTTGCCCCGTGCCCTCGGTTGGGGACTCGATCTTGGGTCGCTTGGATTTGGATCCATCGATGATGCGTGCTAACTACCGGATCGGCGGCGTCGTTGAGGTGCTGAAAATATTCCCTTGTTTACATAAATTTATTATCGCGTGTTTTTTTTTTCTACACCTCTAATTCTAGTCTTATTTAATTGGATTCTTGAGAAAATAAATATTGTTCAAGGTATCGAAATAATATATGGTCCTGAAATAAATTAGGGATTTTCTTTTGTCGCACTCCAGATTTGATAGCACGCGAAGTTTATGAGAATCCCACAAGCTTTTGGTTTTATGAAGTTTAAATTTTGCAATACCTGCATCAGTTAACCCATATGTAATGAGCGTAACAGTAGCTGCTTTAATGAGAATAAAACTAGCATTTATGCCTAATATGCCCCCATGCCATCGGGAAGGGAGGTAAATGCGGCTTCGCCCATCACAGTGATCCTTTACATGAGGGTCAGGTGACCCATGATGTATTTTGCACGTGCGAATCGACCCATAACCTATTGCAGCAACACCACATGCAAGTATAGTTTGTCAGCCCGTGGGGGCTAGATTTTCATACTAGTGAAAACATGATGTATTTCACCAAGGTTTCATGTATCAGCCCATACCAGATATTTGGGCAGAAGTTCGTAATCAGTCCTAGCTTAGTGTGTTGGATATGGTACAGGTTGTTCCATTTGACCCCTATGATGAAAGAGAAAAGACGAGAGGAAGGAGGGAGAGATTGGTCTGATGAACAAGGAAAAGGCGAGAAAACACCTAAATAAGAGATGAGGAGATAGGAGGGAAAAGAGCTGAAATATAATCCTAGTTTTGACCAGCCTATGTTCTGCTGCTAGTCTGCAGTTAAATATCATCCTTACCTCATGCAATGGTCTGGTAATTGAAACTCAAGGAATCAATTTGTCCCCAGCCAGCCAGACTCCTGTCAAACACTTGGGATACTATGACCCAAGGCCAGCATGGGCCTAAGGAAATATCTATTTTTTTAAAGAAAACAAAATCTATAGAATCACGAAAAAGAAAATATTTTGGCTTCACTCAGGTTTTTGGCCTACCATACTATAGAATGTCTACATACCTTCCATTCAAAGGATCAATTTCTTGCATTTTTCTAGTAATTGGGATGGTCTCACTTCCTCATTAGAGATTGATGTCTTTAATAAAAACTTAACTATTTACTTCATAATTTAAATTACTGAATCTCCGCTATGTTGACTTGGAAGATTACAGTTCAATGATCTAAGTATAGATAAGAGGTTATAAGAGTAATAACAAGTTGATGGTGAAACCTAAGTATATACATGAGGCTATAAGAGTCATAAGAATTTGATGGTGTTGATTGTTGAGAATTTACATATTCTCATAATATTCAAATATATGTCACAATATCCATTCTATTTTATTCTGAATCTAAAACTACAGCTACACAAAATGAATCACATGACTGAATATCACACTCTAATATATATATCCAGTTCTGTTCCTATGGTGGCAATTAACTCGTCTAAGTTATTATCATTTTTATATTCATTAAACAAAGTACTGATATTACTAAACACTGTAATAATAAAAGAGAAGTGTGACACTAAACAATAGTAATATCATTATTAGCACAAAAAAATAATTCCAAAACATTGCAAACTTTAACAGCACTAATCAATTTCATCAATATTAATTTGAGGTAATCTATCACATATTAGTTTTGGAAAGTCCAACTCTAACTGTTTAAGTATTAAATTATAGCAAGTAAAATTGTAAACTATACCTCGCAAAGAAGAGTGGACAATGTAGCTGAGAGTTGGGGATGAAATTGGTGGTTAAGTATTGATGGTAAAACAAAAACAAAAAAAAAACAAGAGATCCAGAGAAGATTATGGGAAAATATTGTGAGAGAATGGCATTGAGTGTTTAAGAGTTGAGAGTTTGAGATCAAGATGAATGTATTTGGATGAGGGATGAGTTGAGGTGGGATGGTATTTATAGAGAAATTTTGAGATTTTTTTTTATATTTACAACCAAATGATCGTTACAACCCTGTGATTTTAATAATTTTGGCCATTTGTGAGGTTATTAGGGAAGTTGAATGAGAACTTTAGAGAGAAATATGGGTGAGATCATGCCCAACACATGGGATTGCACCTTGCTTTGCATGTGCCCGCGTACATAGTGATGAGCAGCATAGTTGACCTAATAAGCTGGTCCATGTTAGGTTGAGCTGACTTGTGCGCAGGCTGACATGTTTGATACTACTAATAGAAGCTATGCTATTTGTGAGCATAAACTATAAACTTTTACATTCAATTAATGCCAAGTGGAAAAAATAAATCTTGTTTTTGATACAATCAATGTTAGTTTTTTTTTTAAATATTCCAAGATGAACATGTGCACTTATTAGTACAGTTTGATAAAGATATTAATATTCACGATCAATTTAGTGTAGCTGTAATAGCTAACAAAATGAAAAAAAAAAATAGATCGAAATATGGTATAATAAAAAATAGATTGAGATACCAATTCCTTTTAGAGCACAGAGCTAAAACTCTATAGTATAAATAATTCATTTTTTATTTTATTAATTAGTATAAGTAGTCAGAACCTCTTTTGGAGCATAGAGCAAAATCTCTATAGTATAAATAATTCCTCCCCTGATTTATTGGTTAGATATAAGTAGTTCCGCCTTAATTTTTTAGATTTCACATGTATATGCTCTAATTTATTGGTTAGACAAACACTGAAATATCAAAAGGGCAAACAACATGAAAACAAGTTGCAAGTACAAGAGTGGAACAATCTCAAAATCAAGCTCTTTTTCAAGGACACTTCCATTATCTATTTTCATCAATTTAATCATAGACAAGGTACATGTAATGAAACAACTAGAAAGCACCCCCCTCAAAAAAGAAATCCACATCCCTCCAATCAACCTAAAATACCTTTATATTCTTCTAACAACTAAATATGCAACATATAAATGAGTATGGTTGTTAATTATGATTCTACACCGTAAATCAATCATCACGGCAGAGACACTTACCTTACACCTGATCAACATGATAACTAGTATATTCTCAAGCTTTACAAACACACACCATAACATCCTATCAAGAAGAGCCATAACTCGTTATTACATAAACTATAATATTGAATGAAGTCTTTTAATTGAAATTTGCTATACTTACATTCATAACAAGGCTACAAAGGGGAAACAAAAGGGGATTGGGGACTCTGATTACTCACATTTGAAACAAGACACTAAGTGGTTGTTGCCACTCGAAAGAGTTGAAGAGAAAGGTTTGATTGTTGTTGCTCACAAGGAGAGGGGAAATTGGTTTTGAGTCTTTTGACAATTGTTCGAAAGAAGGATGGGTTTCTATTGTCAAAGCGCTTTCAAAGATACATAGCGGCTCTACTCAAAAGAGGAAATGAGATTAGACTACTGCTTGGAAGAGGGATGAGGGATGTGTTTCTGTTGCTAAAGCACTTTTGAAGATGCATCGCGGACAACAATGGAGATGGATCGATGAGGTTGTAAGAAAGGGCAGCTGCTGTTGCAAGTTCACCAATTGGTGGTGGTAGGACTCATAGTCATTAGTGATTGCTGTTGTTGAGCAACTGCTGTGATGATTTGCAAGTGAAGAGAATGGTGTACTCACTGAAAGTAGAGACTCTGTAGGTAGGGGGGCGGCTGCGTGTGATGACTTTGTCAACATCTAACCATGACGTATGTCTAACAAAGGCATGCAAATAAGCATAATAGGGAAAGGTTAAAGCTCCTCATGAATATGAATAATCTTGAAAACTCTAGACCAAGTGAACTCAAGAATACGACTAAAATAGACTCAAATGTGTGGCTTGATTCAACCATAACTCATCCAAATTGAGTCCAAATCAATATCATTCTAACTAGGGGTGTAAATGAACTGAATCGAGCCGAATAGTATAAAAATATTGATATTTAAATTCGAGCATGAAAAATATATGATTTTCAAATTTGATTTGAAGTTTGAAAATACAAATAATCTTGGCTCGAGCTTAGTTCGAAATGAAATTTGAGCTCAAATTCGGTTAGAGTTGTTCGAATCTTGATTCAAGCAGAATCCAACTATAGCTTGAAATAACTCAAATTCGAGTCCAGTTCGAATTATTCGAAATTTAATTTTAGCATATTCAAATCAAAGCTGTGTACTACAAAATAAACGTATGTTTACTGTCTGATATAATAAAAATATTAAATATATAAACATATTGAATAAAAACTCGCGAGCTACCTGTGAACAATTGGAAAAAATATTATGGGTTCGAGTTCAACTTGAATTTTTATCAAACTTGTTAAATTTATGCTCGAATTGGATAGTTTTGAATGTTTGCACCTCTGTTTCTCATTTTCATCCATATTGAATCCAAATCGAGATCGGTCTAACCCTGTTGAACTTAATCACAAGATCTACATGGCAGACCCACTAACTTTTAAAAAAAAATAGGTACACCTTGACTCCATTTATCCTAAAATTAAATTAATTCTCTAAAATAATACCACTAGCACTAATAAATTGTAAATATAGATCATTTCTAACATTTGATTGATTTTTCTTAAATTTTCATACATAACATTACTAGTGAAATTGTCTTGCATAGACTTCAAAGGAGTTATATAATTTATGTGGTTGACCCAAATGGTTAGGACAAATATGGCTTGATGAGGATGATGATGATATTTAGTTCTCAAAACATCCTTGCATACTAGTTAATAGAATGGGTATAAAGAAGCACAAGATGGTAGGCTAAATGGTTTCGTAGTATAGATTAAAAATCAAAGGGGAATTTCACCAAAACTATTGATTTTGTCCGTTTAGATAAAATTCTACTTTTTTTAGGGCAACTTCACACATGTTCAGTTTGATGAGAGAATGCTATTATGAAGATCTAGAAAAATGTGGGTTGTATTTAAGAGCAATATAATAAAACAAGAGCAATATAACAAATCCGAACAGATTCACATCCTTTTAAGAGAAAAAATATAACAAACTTGGACAGAATCATTGGAACTATTCGATTTCATCCTGTCTATTTTTCACACTGACCATGATTACTTTTTTGTACAAATTAATATAGAACACATATACTATGATGAGAGAATGCACAGTAGCATATCTAAGTATGTTTTGGATTGAATTTAAGATTGATACAATAAAATTAAAGAGGGGTTAAATTGTTCGATTTAGTTTGTTCAATTTTCGCAATAACCATTTTACTCTTCTTTTTGAGATAGAGTTTTACAGAATGCATGTAGTGTGATGCGGCTTTCATAAGAGTTTAAGTTAATCAATTTTCACAGGCACGTGTATTATAAATAAGACTTACATAAGAGTGTAGGGTTTCAACCCTCTTTCACTTGTTCAACACACCTTAAATGATCCTTCCCCTTCTCTTCATGACTGAGCTTCATGGTAGAACATAACAAGGGTGAATTAATGTAAGATCAGGATTACTAAATATCTATCAGTCACTGGGAAGGAGAAGAAAAGGAACAAGAAGATCCTAATAAGGAGAAGAAGACTCCTTCCTTACTGACTAATCACCTCTTCAAATGAAGAAAGAAGAGGAAGCCATTGGGAGAGAGCACAAGATGGAGAAAATGTTGTATGTTGGTGAGAGGGACAACAATGATACAAGAGAAGGAATCCCACATGTTTGCTCTTTGGATGAAATCGAATCAGTTGAGAATTTTGAAGTCTATCAAGTGAACTATTTTTTAGGGCTATTATGGGGCTTTCTTTAACAGGCATACCATTTTGATGAAAAATAAAAAAAAAGGCATCCCTTTTAATATTGCTAAATTGGGGCACTGCCTTGATTGTTCCCTATATTATAAGATAATACTGCTCATGGTGGATATTGTCTAAAGTTAACATGGGATCAAACAATTTGCTATCTTTTTGCTGAAGTGGATTATGGATTTGCAATTACAATTTGTAAATGTTCTAACGGGAACACATTATGCCAAAATCAGCAGTTAACAACATGAGCACAAATCAAGACATGAAGTTTCAAAATCCAAATGCTTCCTTTCCCATGACTGGAATAGAATTCACTAGCCCCTACAATTCCATCAGCATTACTTCTGATGGACATTGATTGATGTACAAAATGTTAGAAAATACTGCACAAGACACGACGCAAGATTAGCACATGACAACAGGTTCAGTAAATATAAATAGCTTTAAAAAAAATTATATACCTGAAATGTTTAATGTACATACTCGGCCAATCTATAGACAGAGATAAACAAATGAACTAAGTACTGAATTGGGAATATAAGAAGCAGAACATGTCTTACAGCAACACCTAACGTCCTGATTTGACACTCCTAGTACTCAGCTTAAATCTATCGGCAAAAAAATAAAAAGGGATGTTGGCTGTGTTGCATAATTGTAACAGCCTAGTTAATCATGAAAGTACCTCAAATTTATTTCATTTAAATTGTATTAGTTGGCTTTTATTTGCAATGATCTTTATATATTTTCTCTATTGCATGCATAGGGTGATGAAGCAGCTTTGCAACGGGCATTGAGCATTGTGCAGACAAACAGAGACAGCTATGTGGCTTTGCTCTTTTATGCATCCTGGTGTCCTTTCTCTAAAATCTTTACTCCAAATTTCCACGTCTTGTCTGACTGGTTTCCAGCTATTCATCATTTTGCATTTGAAGAATCTGTTATCAGGCCAAGGTACATCAAAAAGTTTGTTAAAATAGCAAGATTCCTCAAATGTAATAATGTTTATATGGTAATATCTGAAAGTCGTCAATTGCAGTATACTATCAAAGCACGGAGTGCATGGTTTTCCAACCCTTCTTCTACTGAATTCCACTATGATGGTCCGTTATCGTGGTTCACGAACCTTGAATTCCCTTGTTGCCTTTTACAATCATGTCACAGGTATATTCTATTTTTCATGTGGTTGTCGCCCCTGAAGTTTTTTTCTTGATTACTAAAGGTAGATCCGCTACCTTAGCGGCCCCCCTAGCTATTTTTCATGGTGGCTATCTTTTAGTCTATTTAGAATTGTTTAGTAAATAAGTTACTGCATTTATTACAATGAATATTGGACACTAAATGAATTCAACTGATGATCGAGAAAAGTTACTGCATTTATCACAATCATACATCATGATTCTTGTTCTCGACTTTGTTTTGTGCATGGGGAAATCCAATCTGCCACATAGTTTGCAAACATATTCTAAAGGCTTTCCTTTATCGATTTTGTTATATTTTCAGGTGTTGACCCATCAGCAGAACCCATATCCCTCGCTGAAATTAGGGACTCGCCGAGGACTACTGAACCCACGGAAGACATGCAGGCAAACTGTCCATTCTCGTGGGCAAAGTCACCGGAGAAATTGCTGCAGCAGGACGGTTATCTGGCACTCGCAAGTTTCTTCCTGCTGATGAGACTACTACATCTTTTCCTTCCGAGCCTTAATGCTTGTTTCCAGAGAGCTTGGAGGAGGCAGATGCGATATGCAAGCCTGCGGAACATATGGAATTGCCTCAAGGCCTACATGGAACAAGCTAAGCAGGGTTTCAGTAGGCTGCATCCGTGCAAGCAAAGCAATTTGCAGGAAGGTGCGATGAATGCAAGAGCCTGGGCTTCCCAGTCATTAGCATCGGTGTCGCTAGGGGAAAGTAGTTCCGGAAGAGCATACCCCACAGTCGAAAGGAATTGAAAAGGCGAGACCGATGGCCGCTGCTTGTACAGTGTTGCATATTTGATATTGTTTCGGTTTTAAGCTGCAATGGGCTGCAACAATTGTTCAAGCAGCCCTTCCAACATGGCCTTCTCTTTAAGATAATTAGATTAGATCGGCTCGACACTCCCTGATGATCTGATCTTTTTCAACTTTTCGAAGCTTGACAACTTTAGCGCCCGTCGTCTCATTTGATGGTATGAAAACTTGATGATTCATCCAGCATCAGGTTGGCATCTCACCTACCGAACAAGCCTGGTGGGTCGGAATTCTACCTGTTTCTAGTTCTTCATTCTAAAAAAAATTTAGAAGCTCTAAATAACATGACACTTACGTAGTAAAACGTCATTCTTACAATTAATACTAATAACGCCTTCTTCTTAATATTAAATGATAGATCTAAGATCTTAATTAGGGATTAGCAATGAAATGAGTATTTTCGTAGTCATCATGACTACTTAATGGGATACAAGTATTCCTTAAAAAAGGTGTAATATAAAGATCAATCATAATAAATTTAAAATAAAATAAGTAAAAGTAAATCAAAATTTAGATAACTTATTTAAAAATTGTCATTATATATATTCACACACACAGGTGTGTTCGCCTGCATAGTCACGGTGGGCGACCATCGTGAGCGCTTCTTGTATAGGAGGCACCTATGATCATAGGAGACACTTCCGCACGTGAGAGTCACCCACGGTGGTCGCCCATCGTGGATGTGCAAGCTAACCACCTGTTATATATGGTGCAACCTCATAGGTGACCCCCACGGTGGTCGCCCACCGTGGGTGTGCAGGCTAACCACTTGCTATATATGGTGTACCCTCATAGGTAACCCTTACATGTTCGAAAGTCCGGGAGTGTTCTCGGGCGCTCCGATTCTCAAAAGTGAATTGAGACATCCAGGAATACTTTCGGATGCCCGGACATGTGAGAGTTGTTTAAGAGTATATACATCGACCGAGTCTGCAAGCTAAATTTTATATATATATATATATATATATATATATATATTCTTTTTCTCCTAAGAATTGAGCTATAAAGTAAAAAAAAAATGGTAATTTACCGGACAACGTAGGTGAATATATATTTTTCCTGAACACGTATGTGATTTTTAAAATGTTTGGAAATGTCCAAACAATGTAGTTTCGCATTTCCTTTTACTGTTTATCAACACCATTGTGTTGCCGGTTTTTGAAATTTAACAACACAATGACGAAAAAAATCCTAAAAAAAATCTATGTTGTTGATGTTCTTTTTGCAGTTAATCCGAAAAAAATTCCGAACCACTTTTTACAATGTTGCTGATTTTCAAAAATCAGTAACACCGTAAAAAATGATTTAGAGTTTGTACTCCACAAAAATAATAAGACAGTGAAAAGTGGTGTTGTTGATTTTTAAAAATCAACAACACAAGGTCAATTTTATGTGCTATTGTGTTGATGATTTTCTATGCCGGAAATATCCAAACAAAGTAATATCTCTCTTCCTTTATGTGGCTATCTTTTTATTTTTACTTATCTCTCTCTCCCTTTTAACTATTCATCCGAAAGAATTTCCAACAAGTCAATAACACTGTATGTTGTTGATTTCTAAAAAATGAGCAACACTATGTGTTTATTGATTTTCGAAAATTAGCAACACAGACATACGGTGTTGTTGAAATTTTTTTATCAACACTCTGTGTTGTTGATTAACACATAGTGTTGTTGATTTTTTTTTCAGCAACACACACAACACTCTGTAGACACACGATTTGTTGGAATTTTTTTAGTGACACATACATACGGTGTTGCTGGAATTTTTTCAACAACAAGAGTATTGCTGATTTCTAAAATCAACAACACAGATACACGATGTTGCTAAATCTTTTCCAACAACACTCTATGTTAGCAACACTGTGTGTCTGTGTTGCTGACTTGTTGGATTTTTTTTATAAACAGTAAAAAGAAAGAGAGAAATAAGTAAAAAGGGAAAAAGAGAAAAAGGAAGATAGATTACGTTGTTTGAACATTCCAACATAGAAAATTAACAATATAGCACTTTTCACAATGTTGCTGATTTTCAAAAACAACAACATTATGGAATATAAACTTCAAATCACTTTTTAGAGTGTTACTGATTTTCAGAAATCAACAATATAGTAAAAAGTGATTTGAATTTTTTTTGGATTAATAGTAAAAACAGGCAATCAACAACACATATTTTTTTTTTAGAATTTTTTTCAACATTGTATTATTAATTTTTGAAATCAACAACACAATAGTGTTGATGCCGGGAGAGAAATAATTTTTTTTATTGCATGCATGCATGCAAAAGAGATAAGAGAGGTTGCATACAATTTTTGTCAGATAAATAGTAAAAGGAACAAAGAGACTATATTATTTGGACATTTTCAAAACCGCATATGTGTTTGGAAAAAATACATATTCACCTACATTGTTTGGTAAATTGCCGAAAATAAAAAAATGTTTAATTCCAATCCTATTAAAAATAATCAAATTTTATCTCATAGGTAGGATTGATTATATATATATTTTGGATACGGAAATCTCATTTTGGTGATGCAGCGACAAAAATCCATATTACAACCAAGAGTGATGATGTCAAAGCATTTTCCTTGCTTTCTTCTCATGGCGAGCCAAATCTACAAAGAATGACAAACATCAAATGACTCACCACGAGTTGCCCTGACGAAACAACTTCGATGCCTAAGTTATCCTAATGTTTGGATGAAAAGGTACAAAGTAATAACATAGGTTTAGTTGGAGAGAGCCCCCTTCTCGGAGCATATACATGGCCTTTTATAAGCATGAGGTACCCCGAGAGAGCATGTAGAGGTGGAGAAGAGAACATGGGAGAGTGGGAATTGTTGGTTCTGATAGGCCGGCTAGAAGGAGGTGAATAGCCTGCATAAAGAGTTAGATTTTTTTTTTGTTATCGGCTTAGTAAGGACACGCAATTAATTAAAAATAATAAAAAGTATGAATTAAAGAAAAAAGAGGCACAACGAATTTATTTGGTTTCAACCGAGGAGTTTGCTAATTCAAGGTAATAGAAGCTTCAATAAGAAATCTTCTTTCAAGCAGGCGGAGTAGCTTCTTTATAAGCATTGAAAGCACATAACAATAAAAACAAAATGTGAAATGAAAGTACAAGTTTGTTATTCTAAACTTCGAGGACCGTGACTTTTTTTGTAGTTCACTGGTCGAAGTTAGCCGTTGGCTGACATGATAGCTTCTAGGCGTTTGGACTTGGTCGCCTCAATCCACTCCGCAACGAATTTTTTCCAACAATCTTCACTTCCAAGGTGCTTGGACCTAGTCCAAGTCCGAGGGCTTGAAGTCAGCTAATGTGGACTCTGTGTTGATCCTCTTCGACAACGGCTCGCTAATGTGATCCTTTTCTTGGAATATAATTTCTAAGCGTTTTTGTAATTTGGCTCCTATGATTTCTTAAATACCAATTAAGCCTTTTATAATCTCTAACATTTGAAACTGATAAGGAATTAGAGCATGAATAACCATTTTTCAATAAGTATATTTGATCTTTTAATTTTAAAATTTTCATTTGAATTTTATCAAAATCTTCTAACAAATATGCATAGTATTTCTTTGATTTTAAGTATATGGTTTTATTTTTACACAACGATTTACTTAGCATTTGAACAACTTCATATAATTGCTCAGAGGAAAGGTTACGTATCTCACTTATCATGTCGAACTCGTAGTTCGACGCTCCCCTTTCATCGTTTCTCTCGATGCTTATTTCGAACGAACTTTTGTGGTGTTCTTCTTTGTAACTCGTTGTTAATGCTAGTCCAACGTATTGCTCCATCTCAAATTTAGATGATGACGTCTCAAGTTACCTTAAGGTTCTTGTGTTTTGACCTTTTGTCTTTCTCCTTTCCTTTGCTTTTCAGCTTTGGACAGTTATCCTTGATATGTCTTTCTTCTTGACAGTTATATCACTGAACCTTCCTTTTGTTTCAGATTAACTTTGTTGTCTATTTCTTATCAAAATTGTTAGTTTTTAAAAATTTACTAAACTTTCTTACCATGTAGGCTTCTTCATTTTCGTAAAGCGATGATTCTGAGTCTAGATCGATCTCCTTAGCTTTGAAAGCTAGGTTCTGACTTGACTTCTTTTTCTTTCTTAAACCTACACATTAAGTTTCATGTAATTCTAAGGTTGAAAATAAACTTTCTAAGGTACTTACATCAAGATCCTTAGAGATGCAATAAGAATATATTGTCGATATCTAGTGTGGGGTCCTCGGAAATGCATTAAGTACATATCTTAATGAGTCTCGATTTGTTACCATTTCTCTGAGGATGATGATTTTGTTGATCGGTTCCTCAATTTTGTTGATCGGTTTCCCTTTCTTCAAGCCGGAGGTTGCTGAGTTGGTTCCGAAGATCTCTCTTAGCTAGTTTTGCTTCCAAAGTTTCTTCATATAGCTCTAGGAATTTTTTCCAGAGTTCTTTCACTGAGTTGTAGGTGCCGATTCGGTTGACTTCTTGAGGTGGTAGCATGCTCAGAAAGTGGAACTCGACCTTACCATTTGCCATGACTTCGATTTGCTGTTTTTTGTTCGATAGATGTTTTTCTTTTAATCTTTGTTCTCATCTCTAGGTATTTCAAAACTATATTTTATAGTTAGTAAAATGTCAAAATTAGTTTAAAATATACCTCTATTTTTCACTTCCATAGTGCGAACTTCCCCTCAAACTTTAGCAGAAAGATGTTGATCCGGCCATTTCCTTATTGCTTGAGTTGGCAATTAGTCCTTTTAAAGTGAAGCTCGCTCTAATATCACTTGTTGATCTTGGGACCGAAAAGTAGCTAGGGGGGGGGGGGGGGGGGAATAGCTCGTCATGTGCTCGTGTGCTTCGTTACTTGTTTCTTCAAGGATGCGCAGTGGAAATACAAAGAAACAACTACAACAATGCTAACAAATGGATTTTACTTGGTATCCACCTCACAAGAGGTGACTAGTCCAAGGATCCACGCACACACACACACACCTCCACTAATAAACACTCCTTAATGGCAACTACCAAAGGCGGAGAAGCCCTAGAACACTCTCAATACAAGAAGAAGAAAGGGAAATACAGGATAAGCAAAAGCTTACAAGATGTACAGTAAAAACCCTAACCCTAACGTCTTCTTCTTGCTTTTGATCCGCCTCTTGACTTGGAAGAGCCTCCAAGAATCTTCAAGAACTGGCGATCTGGAGCTTGGAGAGAGCTGTGGAGTTGCTGGAGAGGATCGGAGATGAATCGTGTAAGAGCTCTACCGAAGGAATCGAACGCCTGCGGCTTTTATCGACGCTAACGGTCGGATCCCGATCGATTGGATTGCTCCCAATCGATCGGGGAGGCATTGGATCGATCGGCTGATCGATCCAGAGCGCCTCTGTGCTCTCGGTAAATTGCCTGGATCGATCGGCTGATCGATCCAGGGCTTATCGTGCGAAATCGTAGCTCCCAATCGATCCGTTGATCGATTGAGGTATCTGGATTGATCGACCGATCGATCTAGCACTGTTCTGTGCGATCACGCACTTGTCCCAATCGATCCACTGATCGATTGGGAGGAGGTTCTCACGAAGAATCGCCCAATCGATCGGCCGATCGATTGGGCATGAGCCAATCGATCGGCTGATCGATCCAGCTCATGATTTCTCCCTAAAATCAAGTCTAAAGCCTCCTTAACCAACATCCGGTCAACCATGACCTGTTGGTTCATCGTGTCTAGCATCCGGTTACCCTTAACCTGCTAGAACTTGCTCACCAAGTGTCCGGTCAATCCCTTTGACCCACTTGGACTTTTCTCCTCTTGCCAAGTATCCGGTCAATCCCTTTGACCTACTTGGACTTTTCTCCTTGTGCCAAGTATCCGATCAATCCCTTGACCTACTTGAACTTTCACCAGATGTCTGGTCAACCTTGACCCATCTGGATTTTCCCCGTGCCTGGCTTCACTCACCAGGACTTTTCATTTGCCTGGCTTCACTCACCAGGACTTCCAATTTGCCTAGCCTCACTCACTAGGACTTTCACCTGGCTTCACTCACCAGGATTTTCTCACTGCCTAGCTTTACTCACTAAGACTTTCACCTGACTTCATTCACCAGGATTTTCTCTCTGTCTAGCTTCACTCACTAGGTCTTTCACCTGGCTTCACTCACCAGGATTTCCTTCTGCCTAACTTCACTCACTAGGACTTCCACTTGGCTTCACTCACCAGGATTTCCTTCTGCCTAACTTCACTCACTAGGACTTTCCACCTTCTGCCTAACATCCCAGTTAGGACTCCCAGTCAAGTATATGGTCACTCTTAACCTACTTGACTCTTCTACAACCAAACCTGATCAAGCCCCGATCAGTGGAGAATTACACCAACAATCTCTCCACATGAACAACTACACCTGCATTGTTCATGTGTCATCTGCATGTATTGACAAATATCGAAACCATGACCAAGACTCAAGCTTGGTCAACCAGGTCAACCTTGATCTAAGAGATATTGCTCCAACAATCTCCTCCTTTTTGATATTTGACAATACCTTTAAGTTAGGCTAGTCCCGTAGCCTCATCTTCTTTCTCATGCCACTAGGTAATGAGGGCGTAAGTTACAACCTTCATTTTCCCTCTAAGAAGGCAGACTCCCTCTTAGATAATGAAGGCCTAACTTAAACCCTACATTTCTCCCCCTATTGGCACATATCAACAAATTCACTTGTTGAAAAACACTTCTTGTTGAAAACTTTCCCCTTTGAGACTCTCCCCCTGAAGAGTTGCTCATTGTTGTTTACAACTTCACTCGTTGTGATCAACATGATAATGAAGGTCCCATACCCTTCATTTATCCTTAACCCTACATTTTCCCCCAATGTAGACAAATGCCCAACCTTGAGCATTTATAACTTAAAAGAAGGTTAACCACCTTCCAAGGTGTATGAAAAATAGTTTTCATGTCTTTAAAGAGTACCTCCCCCTAAAGCCATGGTCGTGAACTTCTATCATTGCACCAACAATGACTTGGAATCCCTAAACCTTTAGGAAACTCAAATTTAGAAGTTTGAGGTCCATAAATTCAATAATGAAACCAAACCTCAACCTAAACTTCAATTTAGTCTTTTCAACCAATCCATCCTCGTTTTCAACATGAGAACACCCTTTTTATATATACAAATGTATTTTGAGGGGTTTGGATTGGTTACCTAGACTAAAATAGGTTCAAAATGCTGAAAATAAGCTTTCCCAGCCAAAATCAGCATCTTCGATCGATTGGAGTTGGGTTCCAATCGATTGAACCAGCTTGAATCGATCCACTGATCGATTCAGGAGGTCTGGATCGATCGGTGGATCGATCCAAGAAGCTTCTATTAGCGAGAAGCTTGCTCTCAATCGATCACCCGATCGATTGAGACCCTTCAATCGATCGGGTGATCGATTGAGGTTTGATAGTTGCTGAAATTTCATTTCAGTCAACTTCAGAAACCCCTAGAAAATTCTACAAAATTCTAAAAATCATAAAAATTCGTGTAGACATTATTTAGGGTATACTTTATCATGAAAAAATAGTTTTCTATGAAAATACATCATATTTTCAAAGATTGATACAAACTAGAAAACTTACAAAAATTTTAGTGTTTTTTTCTAGTTTGTGTTTAATCATTCAATGATGAGTACTATCAAAAGATAGCCTTCACCAAGGTTTTCCAAAAGCATTTTAAAATGATTTTCAAAACAAATATCCCACCATGTTCCTTGGGCTTAATGCACATGACTTGTACATTAGCTTTCCCAATGATGGGAAAACACATAACTATGTGTTTTGATGACCTTAAAACTCAAGGAAATGCACTAAATCAACATGTTGAGTTTTGTTCATCATCCTAACATCTCACTTGTATCTACTGTGCACAAAACACATACAAGTCATCTTATAGGTCTTTGTAAGATGTAAAATTTGGTTTTGCTCTAGTCTAGGGATCATGCATATCTATCTAGGTATTTTGTGGATATTGAACATCCACTTAGGATGTCACTTGTTGATACTTGTTGATAAATGTCATTTGTCCTTAATTTTAAGGAATTAAAAATAATACATGATATGTTATGGCATACATCAAAATGAAATAACTTTCAAAAGAAAGATTCCTATAACCACATGATGTATGTATGTCATGACATGGTAATTTTGTATTTTTCATCATAAGGTATGAATGCAAGAATAATCATGATGTCATGGCATATAATGGGCAAATAGTCATGGCAAGGTTTAGCATAAATAAAAATTCTAGACTACCTATCTAAGTATCCTTAACCTTAGCTAACTTAAAATCTAACCTAGATTGCCCAAAGTGCTTCAAGAAAGTGCCAAAGCCTAAATTAGCATTTCTAATTCTTTTGATTAATTTATTCCAATTGAAATTTAGCTTATTCCTCAAATGTTGGCATATTTCATTCTTCCACAAGAGTAACATTAAGAAAATACCAAAATCCCAACTTGGTATTTCTTTATGATTTCCTAAATTGTGCCAATAAAATCAATACTTCTCAAATTTTGGCACATTTTACTCTTTCAAAGAGTAAATCATAAATCCATTTCATTTTCAAAGGTTAATAATAACCTTGAAAATGCTCCTTGAGTGTCAATTTCTTCAAAGTTGGGTTAACTACCCTTCTTCTTAGAGTTGACACTCTCTAACCCATCTATGGGGTAGAGAAAATGCTCTTAGGAACCCAAAACCTATTGGTGCTCCTTGGATGCTCTAGGTATTCACTAGGGATAACTTCCCTAAATACCTTCCTAGTGACTTTGTTTGGCTTCTTAGAAGCCTTGGTCACTTTTTCTAAGTCAACCCTAGGGATTGCTTCCCTTGTGACATTCTTAGTGACTTTCTTAGACTTCTTAGAAGTCTTAGTCACATTTGTTGCAAAAATACTCTTAGGGATAACCTCCCTAGTATTTTTGACTTGACCCTTAGACCTAGACTCGGTTTCATAGCTATATGGAACCCTATGGTAAGAAATTACATCCTTCTTAGCCTTAAGTTTGTATCCCAAACCTTTATGGCCCTTGGATGACCCTTGTAGTACTCCTAGACCTAGGTTTTGCTCATTTTGCCCTTTTAGGACATTTTCCATCCTTTTTAGGATCTTTTCCATTTTATCAAGCCTTGACCTCAAGACTTGATTTTCTTTCCATAAGTCCTTAGTTTTTGATTTTTCATTAAGTCCATGAGCATTTCTATTTCTAGGCTTATAACTAAAATCCTTAGAGTTATTGCCTAAATTCTTATCTACCTTCCTAATCTTAGGTGTGGTGGTTTTAGCATGATAAGCTACATGATTTTCCTTAACTTTATCATGCCTCCTATTTTCATGGTAAATAGCATTGAAATGATATAAGTTAGAACTAGCATGCTTTTTACCATAATTTAAAGGGGTAGGCTTAATAAAGGTTACCTTCCTTTTTACCTTGGAGGCTCCCCCTTGAATTGAGCTTCCTCCTTGAGCCTTGATCACCTTCTTCCCCTTAGGGCATTGACTTCGGTAATGCCCTTTTTGTTGGCACAAGAAGCACACAATGTGCTCCTTGCTCTTCTTTGTTCCGGGGATGGTCTCCTTGGGCTTCTCCTTGCCCTTGGGTGCCACTTGACCCTTCTTCTTGGCCAATTTGGGGCACTTTCTCTTGTAGTGCCCATGTTCCCTACACTCAAAACATACAATATGATTTTTATTATTAATTGAAATATTTTTACCTTCACATGTAGGGATGGAACTTGGTCTTCCATGTGATGTGGATGTAGAGGCTTCCTCTTGATCCGATAGTGATGCTCCTCCATTAGATTTGACTTGGCTTGTGGAGGTGGAAGCTTCTTCATCCTCTTCTTCTTTTGACCCGGATGTGGAGGCTTCTTCTTGCTCCGGTGTCAATGATCTACACTCCCCCTCAATCCTAGAGGTGGAGGCTTCATCATCTTGTACATGGAACAAGGAGTATGCTCCCTCCTTGTTCCCCTCATCGCATTCCCTCGAAGATGAAGCTTCTTCTTGGACTTCTTCTTCGGAAGTTGAGCATCTCTCAACTTCGGAGTCCTCCTCTTGATCTTGCTCCAATGAGTCACCCTTTTTGGATTCCTCTTGATTCAGTACAGTGGAGGAGATCTCATAAATTGATGCCAATTTGCTCCAAAGCTCCTTGGCATCTTTGAACTCTCCAATTTGCTCCAAAATGTGGCTAGGCAATAGATTGACCAAAAGCTTGGTCACTTTATCATTGGCCTCACATCTTTGGATTTGTTCTTGACTCCATTTGCTCCTCTTGAGAACCTTGCCCTTGGAGTTTGTTGGAGCTTCGAAGCCTTCCATAAGAGCAAACCATTGCTCTATCTCCATCATCAAGAATTTTTCGATTCTTGATCTCCAAGAATCGAAGCTTGTAGATGTGTACGGTGGAGCCACCATTGTGTCAAATCCAAGCCCATCTTGGAATTGCATCTTGAAGTTGAGCTTCTTGAATTCTTTGACTTTGATGATTTTGCTCCAACTTCTTCACCCTCTAGCTTTGTTTGTTTTGTTTGCCCCTTCGGCGATGATTCCTGTGAAGAGCGACCTTGCTCTGATACCACTTGTTGGAACCGAAAAGTAGCTAGAGGGCGGGGGTGAATAGCTCGTCACGTGCTCGTGTGCTTCGTTGCTTGTTTCTTCAAGGATGCGCAGCGGAAATACAAAGAAACAACTACAACAATGCTAACAAATGGATTTTACTTGGTATCCACCTCACAAGAGGTGACTAGTCCAAGGATCCACGCACACACACACACCTCCACTAATAAACACTCCTTAATGGTAACTACCAAAGGCGGAGAAGCCCTACAACACTCTCAATATAAGAAGAAGAAAGGGAAATACAGGATGAGCAAAAGCTTACAAGATGTACAGTAAAAATCCTAACCCTAACTTCTTCTTCTTGCTTTTGATCTGCCTCTTGACTTGGAAGAGCCTCCAAGAATCTTCAAGAACTGGCGATCTGGAGCTTGGAGAGAGTTGTGGAGTTGCTGGAGAGGATCAGAGATGAATTGTGTAAGAGCTCTACCGAAGGAATCGAGCGCCTGAGGCTTTTATCGACGCTAACGGTCGGATCCCGATCGATTGGATTGCTCCCAATAGATCGGGGAGGCTTTGGATCGATCGGCTGATCGATCCAGAGCGCCTTTGTGCTCTCGGTAAATTGCCTGGATCGATCGGCTGATCGATCCAGGGCTTATCGTGCGAAATCGTAGCTCTCAATTGATCCGTTGATCGATTAGGGTATCTGGATCGATCGACCGATCGATCCAGCGCTGTTCTGTGCGATCGCGCACTTGTCCCAATCGATCCACTGATCGATTGGGAGGAGGTTGTCGCGAAGACTCGCCCAATCGATCGGCCGATCGATTGGGCATGAGCCAATCGATCGGCTGATCGATCCAGCTCATGATTTCTCCCAAAAATCAAGTCTAAAGCCTCTTTAACCAACATCCGGTCAACCATGACCTGTTGGTCCATCGTGCCTAGCATCCGGTCACCCTTAACCTGCTAGAACTCGCTGACCAAGTGTCCGGTCAATCCCTTTGACCCACTTGGACTTTTCTCCTCTTGCTAAGTATCTGGTCAATCCCTTTGACCTACTTGGACTTTTCTCCTTGTGCCAAGTATCCGGTCAATCCCTTGACCTACTTGGACTTTCACCAGATGTCTGGTCAACCTTGACCCATCTGGATTTTCCCCGTGCCTGGCTTCACTCACCAGGACTTTTCATCTGCCTGGCTTCACTCACCAGGACTTCCAATTTGCCTAGCTTCACTCACTAGGACTTTCACCTGCCTTCACTCACCAGGATTTTCTCACTGCCTAGCTTCACTCACTAGGACTTTCACCGGGGTTCACTCACCAGGATTTTTTCTCTGCCTAGCTTCACTCACTAGGTCTTTCATTTAGCTTCACTCACCAGGATTTCCTTCTGCCTAGATTCACTCACTAGGACTTCCACCTGGCTTCACTCACCAGGATTTCCTTCTGACTAGCTTCACTCACTAGGACTTTCCACCTTCTGCCTAACATCCCAGTTAGGACTTCCCAGTCAAGTATATGGTCACTCTTGACCTACTTGACTCTTCTACAACCAAACCTGATCAAGTCCCGATCAGTGGAGAATTGCACCAACAATCTCTCCATATGAACAACTACACCTGCATTGTTCATGTATCGTCTGCATGTATTGACAAACATCGAAACCATGACCAAGACTCAAACTTGGTCAACCAGGTCAACCTTGACCTAAGGGATATTGCTCCAACAGTTGATTCCGATAGACCGGCTAGAGGGGGTGAATAACATGCACAAAGAGTTAAAAATTTTCTCTCGCTATAAGTTTAGCAAGGACATACAGTTAATTAAAAACAATAAAAAGCATGAATTAAAAAAAAAAAAGACACGACGAATTTACTTGATTTGCAACCGGAGAAGTTGCTAATCCAATGCAGTGGAAGGTCTAATAAGAAATCCCCTTCTAAGTAGGCAGAGTAGTCTCTTTACGAGCATTGAAAGCATGGAATCACAAAAATAGAATGCGAAATGAAAGTGCAAGTTTGTTATTCTAAACTTCGAGGACCAGAGTTCTATTTATAGCACACCAGTCGAAGTTAGTTGTTGGCTAACATATCAGCTCCTAGGCGTTAGTGTAGGAACGTTGGCGGGCGGCTAGAAGGGGGGGTTGAATAGCCTGCAAATACAAAAACAAAACCAACCCTTCTCGAACTCTTAAACTAATACTTGCATAAAGAATAAGCAGAAAGTAAATAGAATATTAAAAGAAGAGGCACAAGTATTTACTTGGTTACAACCGATGTGGTTATTAATCTAAGGAAGTTGAAGCACTAAATACTCCTTCAGGCAGAGAAGCCTCTTACAACGTTGAAACACAAAAAACAGAAGTTTAACTCTTAATTACAGCACACAAGCGTTGAAAGTGAATTTCTGAGTTCGTTGAAAAGCTTCTGGACCAAAGATATATTTATAGCCTTAGTTGGGGCGCCTCGAAGGGTTCCGAGCGCCCTAAGGGAGATAAAACTTTATCCCCAACGTCCAAATGGCGAAAGACTCGTTCTAGTCAAACTTCAAGGTCCGAGCGCCCGGAGCCATTCCGGGCGGCCCGGGCTGCTTCGGGCGCCCGAAATGGTTCCGGGTGCCCCGGAGCCTAAAGTCAACTAGTGTTGACTTTTTCATCCGGGGACCACTACTCCGGTTCAGTTTGCCTTGGACCGGGTCTTCAACTCCGACTCCGCTAGCTTGGGTGATCTCGACCATCCGGAAAGAGGCTCACCCGAACTCAAGTTCCGGTCTTCTCGAGCAGGCTTCCGCTCCGGCTCCTCGTCCCTCGGAATCGCCGCATGATTCCTTCTCGTCCGCCAGCGTACTCATCCGCAGTCTTCGTCCCTCGGTCGCACCAAGCCCGTCGACTCTCTTCCATGCCGACCTTCTCGCTAACTGTGTCTCTTGCTCCCCGAGCAATCTCCCGCTCCGGCTTCTCGTCCCTCGGAACCAACGCACACTTCCTTCTCGTCCGCCGGGGTACTCTTCCGCGGCACCTCGTCCCTCGGACACACCGAGCCCGTCGACTCTCTCCCCGTGCATGCCATCTTTCTCGCTAGCCGCGTCTTCCGCTCGACTACTTGTACTCCTAAGCTCTTGCATACTTAGACACAAGGTTAGAAATAAACAGGACCTAATTTAATTTGTTGATCACACCAAAACAATCTTGGGGTTCCAACAGTTTGGACCCTGTTCGGGCCTTTTGGACTTGGCCACCTTAATCTACTTCACAACTTCTTTCCAATGGGTCTTCACTTCTCGAGAGCTTGGACCCGGTTCAAGCACCTGGAGTCGGTTGACATGGACTCCATGCTGATCCCTTTTGACATCTTACTGATGTGGCCTGAAGGAATCTAGGTTTTTGGACTAGGTCCGGGCGCTTAGACTTGGTCTTGGCACCTAGATACAGTGAACTCAGCGGTTGACTTTGTCCGGTCGCTTGGGTGATGTTCCGACCGTCCAAAGTTGAGCTCATCGGAACCCAACTCCGGTCTTCTTCTCGAGCAGTCTTTCTCTCCAGTTTCTCGTCCCTCGGAAGCGCTGCGCGCGTCCTTCTCGTCCGTCGGTGTATTCCGTAGCTGCTCATAGCCTATCGATTCACTTTTCGTGTCATCCTTCTCACTCGCTGCATCTTCCGCTCAATTTCTAGTGCTCCTAAGTCATTGCACACTTAAACACAAAGCATTAAAACCACTTTTCCTAACTTAACTTGGTTGATCACATTAAAATCAACTCGGGACCCTTACATGGATCATGTCCCATGGCTACTTGTGTTCGGCTAAACTCGGTTAATTGAACTCAGACTAAGGGAGTCAGTCCTGCTGACTAGGCAACCTTAGTAAATCGGTTTAGTAAGTCAGAAAATCGGCAAATTGAAAGATCGACTCAACAAATCAAACAATTTAGGAAGTTGGGAGGTCGACGACTTGACTGATCGAGTTATCTCGATTGGTCTGACTTGGAACGCGACGTGGAGTTTATGTAAATCAAATCTTGAAGCATACCATCCGGACTCCTTATTAACCGACACCGAATCAAAAACTCACTGCATATAGATCTTTAACTACCTCCGCATCATTATCATTTAAAATAAATAAAAATAAATGCGTGGTAGAATTAATTATATATTTACATTTAGAAGAGAAATGAAGGTAGGAGTTGAAGGATGTAGTTTGGTCATGTCACGTGTTCATTGCCTACGCACGGAATCACGGATTCATTGTGGCATATGACCACATACAAAAATGCTGCGGTGCCTTGACTGGTTTAATCTCCTTAAACCGGTCGATGATTTGACCCATCCGTAAACCGGACGCGGTGTACAAAGTCGAACCAGAAGGTTGTCGGTGTCAAGAAGCAATCCGCTACCTGCTTTTTTGACCGGACCCTGCAAATTGACCACAAACCGTGCGTGAACCAAAAGAATCAACTAGTGAGTGATGTTGATTTAATGATTGTGTTTATTTATTCTATAATTTTTTTAAAAAAATTATTTTGAATTATAAATATCTTCAGTTCGTTGTAATAAATTAATGGATTTTATTTAAAGGATTGTAAATGGTGTTACATTGTTTATAAGTTTTATAAATTAATTATTAAATTATAAATAATTCTGAACATATTTCTTTAGCTCGTCTATATTAATGTACAATATGTGCTAGTCATTATTCTAAAAATTAATAGTCTTTCATAATTTACTTTCTTCGTATTGACCTTGAGACGAGTTAACGGAAGTCCTAGAGACGAATGTATTCACCTTTTATCACTATATACAAATCTCTCGAAAATAAGAATCAACCAATTAAAAAAATTTAAAAATATATAAAAAAATTTAAACAATCACACAACTTCAAATCCAACTCAAATCACACAACAGCTACTTTAGTAACTTAGTTAATTTTAAACTTAGTTTAGTTTAATATTTATTTACTTTATAAATTTTAAATTTTATTTTATTGATCAACCTCAGAAGTCTCACATGGTTGGCCATATAATTATTTGTAAAGAGTTCAATAAGGAGTCTGAACAATATCATCACATGATGCTTGACAATTTTATTAGTGGTGTAGTTAAGATTTTCATTCAAGAAAGGGCAAAGAGATGAAGTCGGTAAACACTGACGGTGATGTTGACAGTAAATAACGATGTTGGCTAAATGAAAGAAATTAATTAAGTAAATTTTACCTCAATTAAAAGATATTTTTTTATGGAGCATCGGCGAAGCGACAATGTTAGCCAAGTGAAGACAATGATCATGTAACAAATGACAGTAACGATGATGATAATTGGTGTTCGACAATAGTGACTTGGGCTATAACGATAACGACATATCGCGAAAGATTTTGTGACTAAAATTAGAGTTAGAAAAAAGAATATGAAAGAAATTAAGTTGGAGGTAATAGTGATACCGCTTGAGTCTTATATAACTACGCCCCTGAATTCTACCGTGGTGACCAACATAGCCAAGTCGGGGGCAAAAAGATAAATTAAGTTGAGATAATATACACAAGAGAGACCAAGTTGGGTTGATGCATCTCCCTCAAGTACATCTTTTCACCATATTCACACAATATTTTACTTAGATTCCATTCGTGCATCATTAATGACTAATCGATCAACTAATATTATCCACGAGTTCACATGTTTCACATACCCATTTTATATAATTTGCATTTTCCAATTGAACGATGACTTGGAATACGAAAATAAAAATACTAGCTAGAAAATCATCAAGTCAAATGTGTTCACCTTCACAATCGTCCTCTTAAGATAGTCTAATGACTAACACATGAAGTATTATTATCATGAGATCTAAGATTCAAATCTTAATATACCTGAGCATAGTTATCTTTTGCCACCATGTCTTCACCTCCACAAACACAAATTTATATATATTTTTTGATCAGCCATGCATGAATGGAAGTAATCAATATCCTTGCCTATAAATAATCCTACCTCGTGATCAGTTGGTTTCATTGAGCAAACTTTTTAACACCTTGGATCATAGATCATCGATCAGTGGAGTTGCATTGATTCCATAAAGAGAGCTAGAGAATATATATATAAGCTGATCTATGGGTTCTTCAATTGAAGCTCTGGCCATGGCTGGAGTTGACTATTTGGAGACTGGCATAGATTTGGATGACCAGGAGTCCAACAGCATTCCTCCTCCCCATCTGTTGGCTGTGGATCGAGAGAGTTGCGGAGAGACGGATGACGAAGATGATGACAATGATGACAACGATGATAACCGGACGGATGACGATGAGAAGAAGAGGATGAAAGTATCGTTGGTATTGTGGGCAAAAATGGTGGGGTTCTTGGTTCGTAAAAGTTGTTTTTAACTTGGATTTAATCAGTTTCTTTGGCTAATTAATTAATTAGATCTAGTCGAGTTAGTTAGAGGATTTGTATATATATGTTGTAGGTGTTCGATCGAGTTTATGTTTTCAATGTTTGGATAGTTAATTGAGCTTAACTAAAGTGAAGATTATATGTATATATACATGTGTATGAAATTCTTCTTTGACAAAAAAAATACAATAAAAATTATTTTTTAATTTTTATTTACATAGTACTAAAGTTATCGCAAGTCTTTGTTTAATCATTTTGAGATCAATATGGATCAAAGGTGACCTCCCCTTCCCGTTCTTCCGCCTCTATCTCTTCCTAATTTGTTTTCTCCATGATGTTTTTAGTGCTATTAGCTGTCATATCCAATAGAAGATGATTATACTTACCTCAAACATCCCTCACAATCTGTCCCGAGATTATATGAAAAGAGATAATCATCTAAGACCATCTATATAACTTGTTGATAATTAAAAAGTGTCATTATGAGAATATGTGTATCATCTTTAATGAAAAAATAAATTTTATCGAATCTTGATAAGGTACTCGTAACTCTTTTTAACCTTTCGTACCATTCTCGTGGCCATGATCACTACAAGAAGGGAGATACAACATGTGGGAAGTAGCATACACAAGTATACATGCACATTCTTAACCAAGCTCTCATAAAGGTAAATCTGTTACCTTATCGGCCCTTAACCAAGTTCTCATCTTCTGAGCTGATGTTGATTGGGCGATGGAGTGCCCTCGCCGAGCACATTACAAACATCATCTTTACTTTGGCAGATTTTTCTCACTATGAAGCTGGTATGATCTTGTTTTTCATTGAATCTTGCTAGAAAGTTTGATTCATCCAACTGACCAAACCATCAGTAACTACAGTCTATAAAATAAAGCTCAAGACAATCATTTGAACCAAATCTAAAACCTCTTCCCTCTGAAAGCAAAAAGGGTAGCCAAAGAACTATAATTATGCATACAAATCATGTCTATGGAAGCAAGCATCTCCATTCAATACCCTACAAGTACGAAACCAACCAGAACCACAACCAAACAATCTATAAACAAAATATTGGTCAAAAAAGAGTGTGTTCCATAGGAGTTAACACAGTGGATATGGTGGAATTTGTAACTAACTCAAACTCACATCCAAGAACTGGGAAGAAATATTTGACAGTTTTAATATCTGAACAGAAGAAACAACCGCGCTGATGAAATCTGATACAAATTTGTCTCATTCTTCAGCCAGAAGGATCTTGTATCCATGTACCAAATCTATCATGAAAGCAAATGATGTCAGGAATTTGTATCAAAGAAAATTCTAAGTGAGCGTCGAGTAACTACATGATGTAAAGAGCAAAGTTGAGAACATATTGACAGTTCTTCAATCAAATATGATGAAATAAAAATAAAGCAGAAATTGTAGTGTATTACAACTGAGTTAAAGAAATTGCATTTTACTTTTAAAAATTTAGTCTTCTCAAGCAAAAAAAAAAAAATTAATGGACATATCTAAGTGGTGATATAGCATGGTTTGTAATTCTAACAAATCACCAAAACTCGATACCACTCAGCACCAAGAATCAAAATCTTGAGTCGTGTCGTAATTTTGATCTTTGACCGAAAAGATTGTTCCAGCTATAACAGATTAGAGGTTTGAAGGAGGAAGAAGATGAAGCAAAGGAAGGAAACATTGTTTGTGCTAAATAGTATCGAGTTTCGATAATCTACTAAAATGATACATTTTGACTGATTCACCCGACATGGTACAAGATTAAAAACCATGTCCGACCCAAACAATGTCTCCTATTTCATCTCCTTTCTTCTTCAACTCCAATTCATTATTGGCACCATACATCGAAATATCAATGTGATACCGAAACAATATCGTTCTAGTTAAAGGACAAAACATTGGCACAGCTCAAGGTTTTGAACCTTATGATATACACAATGTTTTCACATTACAAGGGAACATAAAATGGCCAACATGTGTATAATCCCCATGAACTTATTTCTAAGGGAAATTTATAACCTGACGCATTAACTCTGCAAAATGATGCTTCAGAATTTCATGAATGGTCAACTATTATATACTCCATTCAACAACCCCCAAACCCCACTTGTTCAGCATCATTCTATGAAAGAACTTGGTACACATACCAGTACAACCACTTCTTTCCCCTTCAAAAGCTATTTGATGGTTGCTCTTAACTTCTATGCAAATATTCAGGCCATTGGTTTCTAGTTACTGATATGTAGATTGGGGACAGTAGTAAAAATTGACATGCATTTAGCAAAAAGCATATGATCTTCAATAAAATGAAAGAGAAAAGTACACTGCAACAAATTCAACGAGAATCCAAAAGAAGCTCAATTTTAATAAGGAAGGAGAAGAAATAACCCACAAGCTAGAGAATATGAGGAACCCTGCAATGAAAGGATTCCTAGAACCCCATGTGCAATCTCAAACCCCTCATGATAAGAAAACACCGTTGGTTTTGGTGAAGAAAATGCAATGAATACATAATATCATGTAACTCCTGTTGTCCTTTTCCTAATGGCTAATGCAAGTTTTGAAATTATGCATCAACCATCATCAAAACCAAGTTGCATTACCATGAACTGTTTCATGAGAAGAACCATAATTTTAAGTGCATAAACAAGGTTAATGAATAACTGGAAACCTCAATCAGTATGGTGGGCGGTTTAAGTATATCAGGCCACATAAGAACACTATGTTCTAAATTATAAGTTCCCTATCGTATGCAAAGAGAAGATAATTATACAAGCCCAAATTATTTGATTTATAATCTCTAGGGACTAAGATCAAAACCTCTAGAGAGTAGTAATTACACAGATTTTTTATTTTTTGACAGGAAAATCATGAGCAAAGGTTAGCGCTGCCAAAAAATGGAAAACAGGAGTATTTGGTCACTTAAGCATTTGATAAGGTTATGTTTGACAAAAACCTCAATCAACTTTATATCATCACATGCTGGACAAAAAAGTAAAGGATAGGAGTGAATCTACTATTCTAGCATAAACATTCCTTCGTTGTATTTTATGCTAGTATAAACAGCTTTTAGAAAATATGCTAGTATTGCAGTCATAGCAACATCATTTTCTTCAAATTTCTAATCCGAAGATAAGTCTCATACCTTTTTTTGTTGCCTTGTCATACATATCTTTGCGGATGTTGTCATTTTTCCAATCTCCATCATCATCTGCTTCCCTTCCATCATTTTCCATGTCACTTTCACTGGCGGTTTCCCACTCAGAGTCATCAGCCTCTTGCTCGTAGATATCTCCAGTCCCATCATCAGTATGAATAACACCATGCTTTATGGCTGCTTCTCTAAATAACCATGCAGCACGCATCTGTTTCTTCACTAATCTTTCAGCATAATCAGGAACTTTGTTGTGCTTCAGAGAAAGATCAGGATCATTAGATTGTGAGCATTCGTTAATGAAAAGAATCGCATCTAACAAACTCTCCTTTGCTAAACCCAGCATATCATATGCTTGGGCTCTCCTCCAAAGACTTTTTGCATGGCGATTCGGAGGGTTATGAAGACATAAAGCCCGTGTAGCATCACTTATGGCTGCTAGTGGTTGCTGCAAGAGAAGATAACACTGAGCCCTGTTGCTGTACAATACAACTCTCTCTTTTTTGGACTTCATTGGGCACAATGCCAGAGCTTCAGAGTACTTTGATGCAGCTCCAGATATATCTCCTGAGGAGAATAAAGAGTTTCCTTCCAGCTTAACAACCAGTGCTGCTGCTTGTTTTATTTGAAGATCCTCCTTTGGCATGTTTTTCTCCCATTTTAATCTCTGCCTAGAGCTCAAAAGCTCATCAATCAGTTCTTTTGTACGTGTGCTGATGTAACTACGAGCAGTTCCTTGTGCCTGGCAACATTCTTGAAGGACGTTAACAATAGTGTCCCCTAATCTTTTATGGTCACCAAGGGCAGTAATTTCTGCTAAATCTGTGAGGGCTGGAGCGGCTTTATCTATTACCTGGAAAAGAGTATCATCACACAATCAATAACTGATCTTATCTTTTAAATTTAAAACCAAGCATAGTAACATCCTGTTCATACTTTTGAAAGGACTAAGCAAACAACAGTTATTGATGCCAAGGCATCAAAAGCCACCAAGTATTATGTAATACAAACAAGATGAAACACTAAAATTTTATATCATTGCTCAATTCAAGAAATGAATTAAAACTATCTACTCCACAATTAACCTTTCATATGCTAGAATTCATCCATTTCTCTGAATCTTTGATCTTGTACACAGCAAAATGCTATAAAATAACAACTTAATCCATGTTTACCCTGGTGGAATCCATAGCAGGGGAAAGGAAAACTCAAAACTTTAAAAAACTCTCTTGTTTATCCCAATGAAAAGTCAGCAGAGAGGATTCGATCCTTCTCTGTGGATGATTTTTTCTCCAAAATCTCATCTATCATAACATGGAGGGACTACCACAGCAATAATAAACTCCTTGATTAAATCCTACTTTTTGCCTGTGAGAGGTTCTGGGGCAGCAAGATTCGATGAAGGGGGTCAAAAAGACAGTCTCTCGATGGCATGACGGTGGTGACATTCAGCGAATGGCCGAGCTCCCAGCAGCATGGTGGTGCTTGATCAGACAACAAAGGTGGTTAACTGGCTGTGTGGTCAGGCAGGTAGGTGGCAGCTGCAGTGATCAGCCAGCGGCATGTGTTGGGTTGGCAGTGCAACACCATGTGTCAAGCAAGCAAGCGAACAAAGAGGACGAAATCAGCAGCAGGTGGACGACATAAGCAGGTTGTCAATCAGTGAGGATATTGGGTTAATTTATCTCTCCTCTCCCCATATAGAGCACCATAAACAACTTCAACTCCTTCCTTCCCCTTCTCTCTACCTTGTCATTCCTCTCCCTCTCTACCCTCTCCTCTTCTCTCCCCATGACTAGGTAAACAAAGTCTCAATCTTTCAAATTCAAGTTTATGTTTTTAACAATATATATCAGAATGTCTATTCCCTGTGTATGGGTCCAAAAATGAGAATGTTAACAAATCCAGTTGCAATTGAAAAGAGTCCATTAAATAAGTTCTTATGTCTGATCATTAATTTCCATATTAAATATAATCAGTAAAAATGAAATAGTACAAATTGTAATATGTGTCTCCTCGAAGCTAGAAGTAGAAACATAATTAGCTAAACATTATATCAGAAAGAGGAAATACCTGCTTTGGAATTGAGTTATGCAACTTATGTAGGCAAAAAAATTAACCACCCACATACAAGCACATCAAGCACAAACTAAATGGCCATCATATATGCAAACAAGCATAATGTAACTTTTCGTGGATAGGAAGCATATATGATTTTTTTTACCTTTTGTGAAGTATTCTGATCTTGGAGTAACCAAAGAAGACAGTCAATAGCCATATACTGCCAGTCATCTGATGATCGGGCAATGTTGCATAGTGCTTCGACAATATCAGGACAGTTGGCAACAGGAGCTCTCCCAAGCTTGTGTTGACATATTGTCCGGAGTAAACCAATACCTGCCGGTGAGTTCTCATTAACCAGTCCTCCCCACATGCCCGGCAATTTAACCAAAAACTCTGGTTTGCAAATGTCGAAGAGAAACTCTGGCTTGAAAGCAAAGCAGTTAATAAGCTGAAGTGACCAGCACTGTAACTGACTAGCCCATTCCTCTGCCTTCCTAGATTCCATTTCCACTCCTCCCATTCCACGAGTAAGCAGATCACAATGATAGCTTATCCTCCTATCCACAAACTGGTAAAAATGAGAATAGACAATCTCAAGAGAACTTGATGCAAGCTGAATGGCAAGCTCAAGTACTTCTCCATGATCTGCAACTGCAGGAAAGCTACTAGGATAAGTTGCCAAGTGTCCTAATGCTCTAACTGCTACCCTCTGCTCCACCCAAGTCAATCTACCCCTTAGAAGCTCAACCAAGGGAGGAATGACAGAAGCAGGGACTGCTCTTTCAGCAAATTCCTCCATATTCATAGTGTAGGACCCAATTATATGAGCTGCATAGTATGGGATATAAATGTTCTGGTCATGTGAGAGCCATCGCCTATTCTTTAAGCCTTTCCATATCAATGCTGCCATGCATTCAAAGATTCCTAAGTTGATGAACTCTGGATCATTTGGATGAGCCATGGCAGTGTTCCACAGTCCACTGATAGGAAGAACTTGACCATCATCATCCTGGGAAGGAAGCTCTCTGAAGAATTTCAGGATACTTGACCGACGCTTGCTGGGATTGCCTTCCTTGATGACACAGAAGAAACAACCTGGATAAGGGCAGTCGGGTGGGATCTTCTCCATGACAATAAGAACTTTGAGTTTTTGATCTAGTCACTTTATTAACCCAAAAGACCTGCTGCACAAATATATCATAAATGTGTCAAGATAAACCAGCTACATGTAAACATCAGAGTTCATTGCCTAATGCAAGTTGGCTCTACTTTAACATTAAAAGAAATCATCAATCATGACAATTTAAAAATTTTCATAAATATACTCAATTTTCTGTTATCTCTAGGCAAGGATATAGAGAATCAATAGTTTCGTTAAAATTAAAATCTTCATAATTCCTTTTATGTAATTTTGGTGCAAAATACATATAGGTATGAGAAAGTTTACATTTTGTAAGTGAGCTCTCTTCCACCATAGTAATAAAAGAGAGAGAGAGAAGAACAATATCAATGCAGTTTCACAAATTTAGCATGTCCTAAGATGATTATACAAATGGAAAGGTCACAAACAAAATATATTATTCCAATGCTCGTTTACTTGATTCATGCTTACAAATCAATGCAAATGCTTAACCCTCATAACAACGACAACTAAGCGTTATCCCACTAGGTGAGGTCGGCTATATGAATCCTTTTACGTCATTGAACTATATCTCCTATTAGATCATCATCTATACTTAAATAAATTTTATCTTGTTTTATTATTTCTAACCAATTCTTTTTTAGTCTTCCTCTTCCTCGTTTGATATGTGTGTTTCTCATAGTTTCATATCGTCTAACAGGAGCATTTATTGGTCATATAAGTACATGTTTGTACCATCTTAAATGTGTCTCTCAAAGTTTTCCTATGCAACTCTGACTTTCTCATAACTCAACGCTAAATCCAAACCAATCTCTGGCCAAGACCAATGCAGTCTTGGCCCATCCTAAACTGGTTTATAATAGAACTCTGATCTGCCAAGTCCAATGCAACCCATCTATCCAGAACTAGAAACCAGTTTAGTTTAGCCTAGAACCCAATCCGAGCTTTAAACAAGCCTAGATTTAATGACAAATTTAACCTAGGTGACTAATTAATCAAAATCAAACTCTAAACAAGGTAATATGGCACCCACTAACCCCACACATCAACTCCACAATCACATGCTCAATTCCATAACTTCATAAAACACTACATTATCATTTTCAATTAAAACTTTACAATCGTTTAATCATGTGTTGTATTTTATTAATCAATTTACAGCTTCATATAATGATCAATAAACTTAAAATCAACTCAACTGCATAATATCGAAAATGATTGTTAAATTTAGACATCAACAAATACTACCGATTTCTTTGGATGTGCACAAAGCACAGTTAAAAGTATAGCAAAGAAATGGCATGTTGAAACTCTAGCAAAAAAGGGGCAACATTTAGGTAATTATGTTGTGCAAAACCCCATATGATAGAACAACCACACCATGAGATTGAAGAGCTCATAATAGCATCATAAATGCTAAGATAGCACACACGCACTCACTCACGCACGCACACACGCACGCACGCACACGCGCACGCACACGCACGCACAACGCACACACACACACACAAAATAAAGTATGGGCGGGTTGTGTTAGACCACTTCCTTGCAATTTATATAAATTGAAAGGGCCACTCACTTGAGAATTGTATGTTTAGCCCCAAGGAAAATATTAGCCATACACAATTGCGTGTTTTGCAACACCTAACACTCTGTCATGACATATAAATTTGGGTTTCTCAAAGATGACCAAAGGAAGTCAAGCTAGGTAGAGTTCAATCTAGCTCAAGTTAGGTTAAATGTATTAAGATTGGTCGTAGATGAACCAAAGAGCTATAGGGGGGTGAATTGCACTTTGACCTGAAATTGTCATTTAAAATCAATAAATTATCAAAAAATACAATACTACTTGTCACCAAGACAATATCTCGGGTGTCGAGTATTTTCGTGTTAACATTTGACACTCCTTGCCTCCTTGGCATGCTAAACTCGAGTTATTTTTTTTGTAGAGTTTTTCTTCATATAAGATAATGTCCAAATTGTAGCATTCCAAATGGAAAAACAAAAAAAAAATAAAAGTTGTTTTCTTTTCTTTTACATCTTCATTTCTTTCCTAACTCTGCCCATGATGAATTACCTCCCAAGCTCGAATAAAGGAAGAGGGTTGCGTTAGGTTGTCAGGGTTGAGCTAAGGCAAATGTTAAATGATCAAACTTCTTCATCTCATTCCTCCTTCCATTTCCAATTTATCGCCGACACCATACATCGAAACACCAATACGATATCAAAATAGTATTGTTCCAATAAAAAATCAAAACGTTGGCACGACTTAAGATTTCAAACTCTACCTGAAATGAAATTTTTTTCAAGGTGACACAAGTTAAGCCTAGTAGAAAAATCAATCAAGTAAAGCAAGCACTAATATAAGGGATTTTACAAAGCTCATAAACTTCAATTTCTACTCCATGGCCTATGACTTGTAAGGAGAGTCACCCTAGGATATCCTTTCTCTTTCCTAAAGGCAAAGAAACCTCTTACAAAAGTTTCTTTCAATGAAAGTAAAGTAAATTAATCTTGTAAGAAAAACAAATAGCAATAAGACTAGAGATACAACAATTGAAACAATGGCACCATCTCTAGCTTTTTCTTAAGCTTTTTACCAACCTTGGCAAGCTAACCTTGCCCCTTTATAGCCTCTAAGTTGCCTTCAAATAAGCTTAGTTCATTATTCTATGCAGATCCAATTGACTCGACTATTTTCCAGTCTCAGTTTTTCCTAATTAACTATTTTTGTGATCGTGTAGGCTTTTGCCTAGCAACAAATACTTCAGTGGAATCAACTTAATTCTAGTTGACTATGCTATAGATTACATAATTTAGCTTCAACTATTGAATTAACAATCAAATTCTAACTTTTTATCGATATTCAGATAGTTGATTGAAATGCCTTCCGTGACACCCTACTCAACTCCCAAATAGAGAACAATATTAACATATATGCACAAAGAAAGTATTCAGTTGATTGCCAAGTCGACTCAACTTAAGTCAATCGACTCCACTCCAAACGACTCCCTTCTAATTACAAGCAGAACAACTTAATTTAACTCTTTAGTCGACTCAACACTGCAATCAATTGATATCTGGATCATTGACTACAACTAAACTATGGTTGAGTTCTCACCCAAGTCAAAATCTACCCAAAATCAAAGTATAGGTCACTAGTAGACTCTCACAGCTCACTAAGAGTTTACATGTGTTTGCAACTTTACTTTTGCCAAGATTTCATCTCCCATTATGTTTTTAATCCCTTAGATCCACCAAGTCCTTGACTTGTTCCACATGTCATTCTTCATTAAGTCACCTACGTAGTCCATCTCTTGCACTTGTGGAAGCTATCAACCCAACTCCAGCCAAAACCTCTTGGCCATCATTCAAACAAGTAAAGCTCATGAGCTTTGTATGCGTTTTATCAAGTCCCCACAAACTCCATGCGCATACACATCATTCAAACAAAACTAATTTAAAATGAAACACATCAAAACATGTTGGTCGATAACAAATAATTACGACATAATTACATTAACGAAATGGACTATGCCTAGAGTGTAACCAGTTTCAGTTAAGTGAGCTCAATAGGACTGGGAAACACTGTGACAAATAGTGGATCTTGGAATAAATAGAGTTCAAGTGAGAATGGAAATATGTTGTAGCTAGGGAAAAAATTTCTCCTTGCACAAAAACCAAAATCACCATAATAATTAGAATCTCTCTGCTTGTGTATGACTTTGGAGTGAGTGTTTATCCAATGGTCCTCTATTATATGTTGCTTAACTAATAATATGTTCACCTTTTTTTGTTGGATTAACTATTTTCCACCTAACTCAACTATGATTCCTCAAGTCAGTCCCTATTCACAAATGTCTCTTTTCGCCCCCTTACACATGTCCTCCATTCGATGGTCAATTACTCTAGTAGGTATTTTACCCACATTGCTCCTATATTTGGTCCAACAATATTGTGGACTATGTAACATGTACACATCCAATTTGATACCAAGTTCTTGCTATTGCCTATTGGTTGAATGCTATAAATGTTAGTTAGAGCCCTAGAGCCAATCATTTGATGATTGTATGGACTCATTGTATCATATTCTTGTATATTAATAAAGGCATTTGTTTGGTTATTATACTTATTTGTATTAGTGCCAAATAGACTAAGTATAATAGCGTCCTTGAGTAGAAGGTTCATACCTATATCAATCGATTAGTTGAATCGATAGTAAGATGATATAGGGAACACTACTCTAAATCATTCCTACTCATATTAACATTCAGGGACATTGTTAATGCAATAAGACTAGCATGTAGGTCAGCTCGATGACTTGATCTCACAAGTCATGGATATAGAGATATCAAGCTGACACATGGGTATACATTGGAGAATGTATACTGAATGACCCGCCATGAGAAAGTATCATGGATCATTATATGAGTGTCATATACTTTCTCATGTGGCTATTAGTATGACTATTAGTCCTTAAACCTGAAGTCACCATGGATCCCTACATAAGGAGTTATGTACTTTGGTTTCGTCAAACGTCACCTGTAACTGGGTGGACTATAAAGGCGATTACTGGGTATATAACAAATTATGTAGAGGGATGTGAGTGATGTAGATGAGATCTATCCCTCCCATATGACGGGAGCGACATCGGTATTCTTGATAGAGTGAGACCACGAAGTGCATGGTCATGCCCAAATGAGTCAATATGGGATATTGAGCTCATTTGATTGAGTGTGTCTACTTGGAGTTCAAGATTTAGATTGATTAGAGGATGACACGATCTATGCCTCATATTGATCAATCTAGATGTCTAGGATAGAAGGACATTGTCATATATTGTGAGGAGTCACAATTAGTAGTCACAAGGTGATGTTGGATCTCGACATTTCTTGTAGCTTGGGTAGTAATGATGTGTTGCTAGATACCGCTCATTACTTATGCTCCTAAATGGGTTTAGGGCATTGCCAACGTTACAAGAACCTATAGGGTCACACACTTAGGACATTTAGATGGAGATTTGGTTCATATGATGAACCAAGAGGATTAGATTCATTTGATGAATCAAATTGGATTAAGAGTAATCCAAATTGGGCTAATTGAGTTAGACTCAAGTTGATTCATGTATTTAATGAGTCTAATTTAGATTATGACTCATTAGATCAATTTAATTTAATGAATTAGATTCATTATATTAAGTTGGCTTGAATCAAATGGTTAGATTAGATCAACCATGAGAGAGATTGAGTCAAGTTTAACTTGACTAGAGAGGAAGAGGTAGAATCAAGTTTGACTTGACTCTTTGCCACATCATGAGTGAGGTGGCGAGATGTGGACCAATGGTGTTGCTCCACATCATCATGGTTTGCCATCTCATGGAGGTTACAAGCCTCCATTGCATTTAATGTGGCCGGCCACATTAAATGAGTGTAGGTTACTCATTTGCCACATCATTAGTGAGGTGGCAAGAGGTGGACCAATGGTAATGGTCCACATCTTCATGGTGTGCCACCTCATGGGAGTTACAAGACACCTCTTAATGGCCTCCACTTAATTGTAATTAAGTGGAAATGGGGGTTACACAACCAAATGTGGCCGGCCACTTTAGTGAGGGGAAGAAAATGAATTTTTGATTCAACTCCTCATTTTACTCCTTTCTTCTTCTCTAAAGCTCTCCCTCTCCCTCTCCTCTTTGCTTGGCCGAATCTCACCAAGGTGCTAGCACACCTTTTGTGTGAGGTTTCTCCACCTACGTGTCCGTGTGGATACTTCTAGAGGACCGGCGCTTGACGCTCTTGAGATCCGGCAACTCCTTGGAAGAGCGGGAACGCGAAAGGGCACGCAACAAGGGTAAAATTCTCAACACATAGATCTAGGAGTAGATCTAAAGTTTTTGAAACTCGTATTTGTATTTTGTTCGGTTTTCCTTGCACGGATCTACGGCTTTGGGTGATTCGGGGTTTCCGCGACGCGAAAAGCGGTTTTCGCAGCCCGGAAAACCCAACAATAAAGACTGTAGAGATAAAATACAAAACAATTCCACTTCAAAGTTTGATATACAAACTATAAGTCCCAAACAAAAGAGAACATTGTTGCACATCTCACATTGATTATCCCAATTTTCATTGGAAGAGTACTAATTAAGGCTATCACTTATTCAAGAGTGTTAAGTACATAAATCTGTAGGTTTTTTAAGAATGATGACAAATATGATACCAAGTAAAGAGACAAACTACCAGGTTCTCAGGGAATGGACTCACATTTTCCTTTTGAGAATCGAAACAATTTCTAGTTGCTCTTCTCATGTGAAGAATTCAAAGCGTAATTAATTCCAACTAAAACAATAAGCAAAATTATTTCTTTTCCAGGAATGATCAACCTATAAGGGAGGTTTTAACTTAAAGATCAACCCTGATACCTTGATATGAACAGGAAAATCAACTTCCCCACTCTAACCACCTGAGAAACTACTCCAATAGCATACCTCTCTAGCATAATTTTTTTTAAAAAAAAAAAAAAATGAGATCAGTTGGGAAACCAAAAATGCCTAAATTCTACTATGACTCGAAGCATTCTCTCCATTCATCTGAAGAACAGACTAGATCTGTCCACATCACATTACAGGCTCTGCCAAAATGCTGCGAGAGCATCCACCAAACGTTTATCTGTACGGAAATTTAAAAAGGACGTCTACTTCCATTCCAGAGAAAAGGGGCTGAATGCATAAAACCCTAATTGCAAGGCAAAGCTAATCCCCAGAAAAGGGGCATCTTTTCACGAAAGGAAGCCTTTATACATAAACAACTCTTTCTCAAAAACCTTCTCCAAACGCTACCCTACGCTCTTTTCCTACAAATAAAGAAGAGAAACGAGGCGAAGGAAAGGATTACTGGTCAACTCACCTGAAAATGGAATCGATGCGGGACGAAACACACCCGAAAAAGAACGGCGGCGAGATCGGACAGCAAACAGCTAGGCGAGCTAAGTGAACAGGAACTGCGCAGACTCAGATTCCTCCGATGACAGAAGACAAACACGAGCGCTTCCAGCGATGACTGATGAGTGGCGCCTCGAGCGGTAGACTGTGTCAGCAAAACGGCCCTCAATCCGCCAATTTACGCTCTCGCTCTCTCTCGCTCTCTCTGACGAGCAGACAAGGAAAAGGAGACAAGAAAGTGGGCAGTGTGAGTGTGTGCAGCGGCAGTGCAAAGAACTTGTCTTGTGATTTTAAGGTAATTTCATTTCGTACCTTGTAACTTTAAATTTTCAATTTGACATCCATCTGTTGTCTTATGTTTATTTCAAAATTGTCATATTTTTATCCCCTCGGATGGGTCTAATGATTAGTACATGAGGTGTTGCCATCAATGAAATTTAGTATTCGAATATCGGCAAAGTCGAGATAAATATCTCCCTTATATGTACAATGTTTATTTCAAAATTACTTCTATTTTTTACTAGCAACTCAAGGTTATAACTAGAGCACCACTGTATCAAATATTTTTTTACTTTTATTTATGATGTCTACGTTAATATCATTAATTGAATATCTTAATTCTTAAATATATCAAATCTCACCATCAATATCCTTCCAACTAAATATTTATAAATACCACCTACTAAATATCTTTAAATACCACCTACCAAAATAAAAAAAAATTATCATTGCCCACTTTTGACGGCCTGATTGTATGCCATCGAAAAGAAATAATCAAGTATAAATTTATACTAATGATTTTTAAAATCTTTCAAATATCTTCTCCAATGAAAAATATCTTAGAAAGTGGATATTTAAAAAAATATTCTCTTCAAATATCTCCATTAAAATGTCCTTAGTATTAATTAGAAATAAATTATTTATATTCTGACAACTATCTCATAATTATTAGTATATAATATTAGCTATAAAAAAACCTAACATTTTAACATAAAAAATATAATGAAGTAGATAACACCAAATCTAAGATGATCAATTGAATCTTATAAAAAATTTTCATCGACTATTAGAATAAATCAGAAAGTACTCATGGTAAATGATCAAAAGTCTAACATCCTGTAATTACACGTCTCATTTTTAAAAAAAATCTATACAAATACTGGGATCAAATCATGGATATCTAATTTTAATATAATCCTAAATACTAATTAATCCCTAAAACTATTTAAATTAATTAAATAATTTAATCAATTTAAATCATTTAATTTTATTATTATTAAATCATTTACAATTTACCCTATTTAATTACATGACAACTCAAAATTATATTTTAATTATTTATCTAATTACTAATAAATTAAAATTATTCTCAATCACTCGGTCAAAACTTTTCATCATCTTTTGAATTACAATATTTAATTAATTAATCGGAACCTTTTTTTTTCCTTCTTTCAAACCAGGAAAATCCGTACTCAAATGTAATTAAAATTTTCTTCTTTCCCCTTCGTCTTCTCCATCGCGATGCAAATCAGTGTTGATTTTCTTCTTTCCCCTTCGTCTTCTCCATCGCGATGCAAATCAGTGTTGCTTTCCTCCGTCTTCTCCCTGGCGATGCAAAACCAATAGAGATTTTAAAAACTTGGAGGAAGAAAAACTCCTCCTACTTTTTATTCTTTCCCCTTCTTTGTCTTGTCCCTCGTCTTGACAGGCGGTGATCGCTCAATAGAGGCAACTAGGAAAGGATCCAAGAAAGATTGGGCTATAGCCCAGAATAGCCCTTGTCTAGATCCAACTCTGCCGGTTACTAATAGTGATTAATATTGACATATTAGAGATAAAGTATTTATATTATAAGTGATCCGGTGACAAGGACGGAGGATTAATATTGATTAGAGATAAAGTATTTATATTATAAGTGATCCGGTGACAAGGACGGGGACCCTCGTTGGCGGAAAGTCAACGACACGTGGAGGTCGAAGGTCAGGAGAGTCAACCCGGAGATAGGCCGACCGGAAGAAGCAGGCCTACCGACTGGAAGAAGCAGGCCGACTTGCCGTGAATGCCCCGAACGGAATGAAAGACAACCCGACTAGGGGGGTCGGGTTTCCGATGCTCCAAGGCAAAAAGGTTTCCAGGCCGAACGGAATGTCCGTTCGGCCGGACACCAGGCAACAGAGGTAGGGCAATATCATCCGAGCATACGACCGGGAGGTATCCCGGTCGGACCGATGACTATAACCGGCGACAGGAGTGATATGTCTGCCGAGCGGCCGACCCGCTCGGCCCTAGAACAGACAGGGGACGCAAGAGGACAAAGGAGACAGGGGATAACATCATCCTCGAGACACCTGTCGCCGACAAACAGCAGAGTTGGCGGTCGAGCCGTACACAGGATCATACGGTGGAAGCTTCCACCGTCACATCCGGGATATGCTCAGACGATTGCAGAATGGCGTCAGAGGTACTTTTCTGACACAGGCTCGTTAAGGTAAGTTTGGGGAAGCGTGCATGCATTGGGAATCGCGCCCCGCGTTTCCCCGGGGCCTTATATAAGGACCCCCAGACGTCGACGAAGGTATGCACACATCTCTACTATATCCTCGTTACTCTGCCTCTCTCGTTGCCTGACTTGAGTGTCGGAGGACCGTCGCCGGGAAACCCCTCCCGGCTCGGCTTCCTTGCAGGTTCGTCGGAGGGCTATACCACCAGTCGGAGACAGCGGAGCGTGCCACGTCCCCAGCGTCCGTCGACTCAGCGCTCGGACAGGATCAAATTGGCGCTGTCTGTGGGAACGTACCTGAATCCGAGCCTAGAAGAAGGAAGAAGTTGGACGTCAACTTCTGGTAATGCTCTCTCCCGAGGAGCTCGAAGCACTTGTCCAAGCGAGAGCCGCAAAAATCGTGGAGCAACAACAGAAAGCTCAGGCTGAGCGGGCAAAACAAGGGGTCAGCCGAAGACCGGCAGGAGCAGCTCTTAATATGGGGGCAAAACAAGGGGCCAGCCGGCACTCAGATGGGGGCGCCACCCGCCCCAATACCTTTTCATCGGGCTCTGTTCCAAACGCCCTCGGAGGTAGCGCAAGCCAATCAAGACAAGGGATCCTCATCGGACGAGGCACCCATCCGGGACGTAAGAAAAGGAAAGGGGCCCCGATCGGACGCATCGCCCGAGCAGACCAACCGGCAGTTCTCAGATGCCATTCTTCGTGATCCACTGCCGAGGCATTATGTGCCCACTGCGATCGGGGAGTACAACGGGACAACCGACCCAGACGACCACCTGGGTAAATTCGACAGTACCGCCACTCTGCATCAATACACAGATGGTGTGAAATGTCGAGTGTTCCTCACAATGCTTTTGGGATCGGCGCATCGGTGGTTTCGAAGACTACCGGACGACTCCATCACAAGTTTCAAGGAATTCCGAACGACGTTCCTCCATCATTTTGCTAGCAGTAGGCGCCACCAGAAGACAAGCGTCAGCTTGTTTGCCATCAAGCAAGGCGCGAGGGAGTCGCTCTGAGCGTACATTCAGCGCTTCAACCAGGTGGCCATGGACATTCCAACGGTCACCTCGGAAACAATGGTGAACGCGTTCACACAAGGGCTCGTGGACGGTGACTTCTTCCGATCGCTCATCCAGAAGCCGCCTCGGGACTACGACCACATGCTGCATAAAGCCAACGAATACATCAATGTGGAGGAAGCCCAGGCGGCGAGAAGAAAAGAAGCCCAGAGCGACCAACCAGCTCCCGCCGAGTGGAAGCAGCCCATCAGTCACCAGCCACCCAGAGGACCGTGAGCCGAAGCCGCCCGTCCTCATCAGCACACTCGGCCGCACGCCGTCCAGCAAGTCGCGGCTGATCGGCCCAAGCACAAGGGGAAGGTATGGACCCCGATGTTTTGTTCACTACATCAGTCGGCCACTCACAATACCCGCGACTGTCGGAGCCTACCTCCCATCGCTCATCCCGCACCGAGGAGTTACCGCCGCCGATCGCCTTCACCAGACCGGCAACATCGCCAACGGAGCCCCGTGCAAAGGATAGAAAGGCGATCCCCCGAGCGGCACCATCGTCAGCAGCATGGAGCCCACCACCGAGCATCAAATGAACGACCTCGACCTTCCGCTCGGGAGGAGGAAAATAGGGACAACACATCTCGGGGAGAGATCAACATCATCGTCGGGGGCCCAACCGGCGGAGATTCCAACAGAGCCAGAAAGGCACACGCAAGGCAGCTGAGGATCCACGCGGTCGGCTGCAGCCAGGAAAGGGCGAGCGGACCCGAGATCAGCTTCAGGCCCAGGGACCTCCAAGGAGTTGAAGTCCCTCACGATGACGCCCTGATCATTCGAGCGGTAATAGCCTATTATACTATTCACCGCATTTTCATTGACACAGGCAGCTCGGTCAATATAATATTCAAGAAGGCTTTCGACCAACTACAAATTGACCAAGCCAAACTACTGCCAATGACGACCCCCCTCTATGGATTCACGGGGAACGAAGTCTTGCCGGTCGGCCAAGTCCGACTAGCTATCTCGTTGGGCGAAGAGCCGCTCAGAAGGACAAGGACCACCACCTTCATCGTGGTTGATGCTCCTTCTGCATACAACGTCATGTTGGGGCGACCGGCTCTCAACGACTTCCTGGCGATCATCTCCACTTTCTGCCAGAAGATCAAATTCTCGGTGGAGGATCAAGTAGGGGAGGTGCGGGGAGACCAGCTGGCCACTCGGAGATGCTACGTGGAGATGGTCCGAGCCGAGTCCAAGTCCGCTCGGAAAGTGCCGCGGGTCGAGGTACATGCTATCACTGAAAAGCCACCTTCTTTAGTTTATGAAGAAAAGGAGGAAGTGCAGATTGACCCATCCCGACCGGAGGCCACCACCTTCATAGCATCCGATCTGGAGGAGAAGTAGAAGGAGAAGTTGATCAAATGCTTGCGGTGAAACTGCGACGTCTTTGCCTGATCGACCCATGAGCTGCCGGGGGTCTCGCCGAGCGTAGCGCAACATGAACTTCATGTCCGGCCGGACGCTCGTCCGGTGAAGCAAAGGAAGAGGGACTTCAGTGCGGAGCAAAATGTGATCATCCGTGCGGAGGTAGAGAATCTTCTAGAGGCCGACCATATAAGGGAAGTACAATTCCCGAGTTGGCTCGCAAATATGGTCCTGGTTTCCAAGAAGGGCAACAAGTGGAGAGTCTGCATCGACTTCCGGGACTTGAACAAGGCATGCCTAAAGGACTTCTACCCCCTTCCCCGGATCGATCAGCTGGTGGACTCCACGGCCGGGTGCGAGCTGATATGCATGCTGGATGCATACCAAGGCTACCATCAAGTGCCGCTCGCCCGAGAACACCAAGAGAAGGCCAGCTTCATCACGACGGACGACACCTATTGCTACAATATAATGTCGTTCGGGCTGAAGAACGCGGGAGCCACCTACCAGCGTCTGATGAACAAGGTCTTCAGGGAGCAGATAGGACGCGACTTGGAAGTGTACGTGGACGACATACTTATCAAGTCCTTCCGGGCGGCTGATCTCTACGCGGACATGGAGGAGACCTTCCAAACGTTGAGAAGGTACAACGTCAAACTTAACCCTCAGAAGTGCCTGTTCAGGGCAAAAGGCGGGCGCTTCCTGGGCTACATTGTGACCGAGCGGGGTATAGAGGCAAACCCCAGCAAGATAAAGGCATTGCAGGACATGCCGCCTCCCAGAAATCTCCGAGAGGTACAGCGTCTCACCGGTCGGATAACGACGCTGTCAAGGTTCATTTCTAAGACGGCCGATCGGAGCTTGCCATTTTTCAAGATCCTCCGTAAAGCCACTAAGTTCCAATGGGACGAGGAGTGCGATCGGGCATTCGAGGAATTGAAGACTTATCTGAATTCCTTACTCGTGTTGGCGAAACCAGCCGAAGGTGAGCCGCTCTGCATTTATTTATCTTCAACTGAGCATGCTGTGGGCTCAGCATTAGTAAGGCCGAGCGGTGAGGAACAACCAGTGTACTTTTTAAGCCATATCTTAAAAGATGCTGAGTCTCGCTACACCGGTCTTGAGAAGTTGGATTTCTCCGTGGTACTCGCCGCTCAGAGGTTGCACCCTTACTTTTTGGCGCACACCATTATTGTGATGACAAATAGCCCGCTCGCAAGGGTACTCCTGAACCCTGAAGCATCCGGACGGCTCATCAAGTGGACAACGGAGCTTAGCGAATTCGACATCCAATACCAACCCCGCTCGGCGATCAAAGCGTAGTCCTTGCCAGATTTCGTGACCGAAGTACAAAAGCCCGAGCCCGAAGCTACATGGAGAATATATGTGAACGGATCGTCCACTCGGCTCGGAAGCGGAATTGGGATCATGTTACTGTCGCCTCAGGGAGAGCGGATGCATTTATCCGTCCGGCTAGATTATCGGGCAACCAATAATGAGACGGAATATGAAGCCCTCATAGCCGGATTGCAAGCCGCACGACATGTTGGAGCCAGTCGGGTCGTGATCCACTCGGATTCCCAGCTTGCAGCTCAGCAACTCATGGACGCTTTTGAGATAAACAATGCAAGACTCTGATTATACACGGAGGCCTTTGAGAAACTCAAGGCCGGCTTCACTGAGGTGATGGTCCAGAAGATACCCCGAGCGGAGAACCAAGCGGCAGATGAATTAGTCAAGCTAGCAAGCTCGATATCGCCGGTTGTCATCCAGCAACCAATTGAGCAAGTATCCTTGGTAGTGCACATAGACCGGATGGAAGGCCTCACGTTCCCGAGTGACTGGAGAACGACCATCATGGAGTTTCTGCGTTTAGGGGCCACACCCTCCGATCGGGACGAAGCTCAGATACTAAGGAGGAGAGCCGGCCGGTTCACTCTCGTCGAAGATCAGCTTTACAAAAAGGCTTTCTCCCGACCGCTGCTAAAATGCGTCAGCTCAGAAGACGCAGAGTACATTCTCCAGGAGGTACACCAAGGATCTTGCGGAGGTCATCCGGGCGGCCGATCTTTGGCTAGGAAGATCCTACTGGCCGGATACTTCTAGCCAACGCTACATGAGGACGTCGCTCGGACTGTCGCAACGTGTCTCTCATGTCAGAAGTACCATAATTTCTCGCATAAGCCGACGGAGGAAATGAAAACGTCCACCGTGTCTTGCCCGTTCGACCAGTGGGGCATGGACATCGTAGGACCCTTCCCTATGGCGACCGGACAAAGGAAGTTTCTATTGGTGACAGTAGATTACTTCTCCAAGTGGGTGGAGGCTGAGCCATTGGCCAAGATAACCGAGCACATGGTCAAAAAATTCATCTGGCAAAACATCATCTGTCGGTTCGGCATTCCGCGTTGGCTCGTGTCGGACAACGGACGATAGTTCGTCGGAAATTAGCTCGAGGAATGGTGCAAGGGATATGACATTGAGCAGCACTTCACGTCGGTGGTGTATCCCCAAAGTAATGGTCAAGCCGAAGTAGCCAATAGGGAGATACTCCGAATTCTTCTGGTTCGGCTCGATCACATGGGGGGAAGCTGGGTGGACGAGCTGCCGGGAGTCTTATGGGCCCTCCGCACGACCCCCAAGGAGGGAACGGGAGTAACACCATTCCACCTGGTGTTTGGGGGCGAGTTGGTCGTCCCAGTCGAAGTCTGCATAGAGTCCGTCCGGATCTAGAACTACGACGAAGTGAATTCCGAGCGGAGGCAGCTAGAATTGGACTTGATCGACGAGGAGCGAGCCAAAGCGTCCATCTGGCTGATGGCCTACAGGCAGAGAATGAAGTAGAACTACAACCGCCGCGTGATTCCCCGAGCATTCCAGGTGGGCGACTTGGTCTGGAAGAAAGTGAAGCCGGTCGGGGATGTAGATAAATTGGAGGCTCCCTGGGCAGGACTATTCAAAGTCATCGAGAAGCTCCGATCGGGAGCTTACTACTTGGAAGATGAGGATGGACGAAGGCTAGAGAGGCCGTGGAGCGCAAACCACCTCCAGCCCTATCGAGCTGGATGAAAGGTGCGCTGATGTAATATATTTTGAATGTTCTGTTCGGATGTATTATTTGGTTGCAGGAATGAAAGCTATAAGAACAAAGCAAAGGCATGATTTTGGCGCACCAAGCGGGTAGCAGCATGATGCCGTGGCAAAGACCTCGTGTCGTTCGGCTGGAGATACATTATCCGAGCCATAGGCTCGATGGCGAAGGCCCGCGCTATTCGGCCGGAAGTATATTATCCGAGCCCAATGCTCAATGGCAAAGACCCCGTGCCGTTCGGCCAGGAGTATATTATCCGAGTCAAATGCTCGATGGCGAAGACCCCGTGCCGTTCGGTCGGGAGTATATTATCCGAGTCAAATGCTCGATGACGAAGTCCCCGCGCCGTTCGGCTGGGAGTATATTATCTGAGTTACGAGCTTATTATTGAAGACCGTCGAGAGGCGATGTTAAAATCTAGAGTCGGACCGGTGACTATAAACCCCCTGGCTTGAATATCGTCGAGCGGCGACGTTAAACTCTAGAGTCAGACCGGCGGCTATAAACCCCCCGGCTTGAAGACCGTCGAGCGGTGACATTAAACTCTAGAGTCGAACCGGCGACTATAAACCCCCGGCTTGAAGACCGTCGAGCGGCGACGTTAAACTCTAGAGTCGAACCGGCGACTATAAATCCCCCGGCTTGAAGACCGTCGAGCGCCGACGTTAAACCCTAGAGTCGAACCTGTGACTATAAACCCCCCGGTCGGAAGACCGTCGAGCGACGACGTTAAACTCTAGAGTCGGACCGGCGACTATAAACCCCCCGGCTTGAAGACCGTCGAGCGGCGACGTTAAACTCTAGAGTCGAACCGGCGACTATAAAAACCCCGGCCTGAAGGCTGTCGAGCGGCGACGTCAAACTCTAGAGTCGGACCGGCGACTATAAACCCAGCCGAGTGGCGACGTTAAACTCTAGAGTCAGACCGGCGACTATAAACCCCCCGGCTTGAAGACCGTCGAGCGCCGACGTTAAACCCTAGAGTCGAACCGGCGACTATAAACCCCCCGGCTTGAAGACCGTCGAGCTCCGACGTTAAACCCTAGAATTGAACCGACGACTATAAACCCCCCGGTCGGAAGACCGTCGAGTGGCGACGTTAAACTCTAGAGTCGGACCGGCGACTATAAACCCCCCGGTCTGAAGACCGTCGAGCGGCGACGTTAAACTCTAGAGTCGGACCGGCGACTATAAACCCCCCGGTCGGAAGACCGTCGAGCAGCGACGTTAAATTCTAGAGTCGGACTGGCGACTATAAACTCCCCAGATGAGGCAGCATCGCGTCGAATTACTTCAACGATGCATTGGCAGAGAGTCCATGAAAGAATAGAAATTCGTTGACCAATCGGCGCGGTAAAGGAAAACACCGAAAAACTCATGGAAAACCATGGTGGGGTGGATGGTCGTTTGGCCGATCGGCGAGGCAAAGAAAAACACTTAGAGCGAAAAGCTCATAGAAATCCCAGGCAAGATGGATGGGCGTTTGATCGATCGGTAAAGAAAAGAGGTTAAGAAATTCCCTGTGCGTAAAAGGTCTAGTAACCGGTCGGCATAATCAAAAAGAACACGAAATAAGAGGATAACACAGCAAGAGTGGGCATTCATTTAATATTAGCGTTTAAGGGTTACAGGTGCCACGTGATAGGCATGCCGATCAGAATCATTCCTGAAAACACATTCACTCAAAATAATTAAAGATATGCTTGGAAATGGTTGTAAGAAGCGTCGCATGTTCCCGAGCGGGAATTTCCGCTGAAGTTGGGAGGAGACCCTTGGCCTTCAAGTAATCTGACGTGGCAGTGATCGCCAGTTCAAAGGCCTCGGCCATCCGATTGCAAACCTTCTCAGCGAACTCGTCTGAGCGGATGTAGTTTTGCCTCAACACGATGAACCAGCTCGGTTTAGCCTCCTGGTACTCCTTGACGGTGGCTTGGGAAGCTTCGAGAGACTCCTGCAAAGTCTTCAGTTCATCCTTATGTTTAATCACCTCGGCCGAGCGGCTCTCCTTCTCGCCGTCCAGATGCTCCATCAGCTCTTTGACCCGTTGCTCCAGGCCCCGGGCCTCGACGTTTTTCTTCTCCAGATCGACGATGGCCGTATTTTTTCGATCGGTGGTTAGGCTTATTTTCTGGTCAAGTGTCTTGACCTGTCGCTCGAGCTCGGCCAGAGTATAGGCCTGATCGGCCGTCTTCTTTCGCTCAGCCTTCAACAAGTCTTGGGTCTTCTTGAGCTCTTTCTGCAGCTCGGCGTATGAGGGACCCTGGGAGGGTGCACCGCCCGAGCTCTTTAGCCTCTTGAGTGTTGGGTTTTTCGGGCCGCAAAAACCACGTTTTCGCGTCGCGGAAACCCCGAATCACCCATGCCACTGGATCTCGTGCGAAGGATAGATTTCAAAAATTTACATGTACGAGTTTCTACTTAGATCTACTTCTAGATCTACATGAAGAAAAGGTTATACCTTTGAAGCGCGCCCTTCGCGAATCCCGCTCGTCCAAGGTGCCGGATCTCTAGACTGTCAAGCGTACGGTCCTCTAGAAGTATCCACACGAACAATCCTTGATGGAGAAGATCAAACAAAGGTGTGCTAGCACCTTATCTTGTTCGGCCAAGAGAGTAGGAGAGGGAGAAGAGAGAGCTCAAAGAGGAAGAAGATGTGAATGCACTTGAATGAGAAAAATGACTCTCTTCACATTCAAAAGTGGCCGGCCACTTCCCAAGTGTAACCCCCAAATTTTGCATTAAGTGCAATTAATGTGAAGCCATTAAAGAGAATGACTTTGTAACTTCCATGAGGTGGCACCCCATGATGATGTGGAGCAACATCATTAGTCCACATCAATGCCAACTCACCAATGAGGTGGCATAAAGTCAAATCAAACTTGACCAAATCTCTTCCATGGTTGATCTAATCTAACCATTTGATTCAAGCCAACTTAATATAATGAATCTAATTCATTAAATTAAGTTGATTTAATGAGTCATAATCTAAATTAGACTCATTGAATACATTGTTGGTGCGGGTAGCACTAACGGTCTAACCTAGGTTTTGATGAATGACAAATAGGTTAAGTTAGTTTTGTTGTTGTCTGACACTTTGATCGAGTGTGTAGGGGAAGTCCAGACAGGTCGACGGGCTGACCGGATGTCTAGCACGAAGTCCAGCTAGGTCGACGGGCTGACCGAATAGCTGGCGAGAAGTCCAAGCGGGTCGACGGGCTGACCGGACGCTTGGCGAGAAGTCCAGCTAGGTCGACAGGCTGACTAGATAGCTGGCGAGAAGTCCAGACGGGTCGACGGGATGACCGGACGTCTGGCAGGTAAGTGAGGTAAGTCACTGGAGGGGAGTGACTGCGAGGACGCGTTCCCGGGAAGGGAACATTAGGCGTCGATCCGGCTTAGATCCATTTCGGATATCTAAGTCGAGACCGTGACTAGATTCCGGTCTCGGAAAGACGGAATCTAAGTCATATTTTTACTGTTAATTCTAATTCATAAATTGTGCTAACAATCTGTGTTGCAGAATACATATGTTGTCACGCCCCCAGAAGAGTCCCTGTCCGAGAAAATTTCGGCAGAGTCTCCCCTGTACGGCGGACAATCAAAATTTTCTACAAGCACTAAATACTCAGCCACAGGCGGCTGGAATAATAACAGTAATAAAAATCAATCACCACGCAGTTTATATATATATATTCAGCCTCTGGCTGACACAACCACGCAGTAATAATACTCTGACTCGAAATCAACCCTACTCAACTACACTCGTAAAGCCCAAATCCGATTTTTCTTACCTCTTCTGCCGTTCAGGCAGGCATGTAGTAGAGTAAATCCAAATCATACGAAAAGTTCATCCAACGGAAAGATTCCATACAATATCCATATGTAAGTCCAAAACAAAACTAAAATAAAGTCTGATAGCGAAAAGCTAAAATGAAACAACTCAAAAACCAGCAGCGGAGTAGCACTACGTGCAGTGGGGACTAGCGACTGGAACTCCCTCCTGACAGCATCAACCTGAAAATATCAACAATGGAGGCGGGGTGAGTCCAACACTCAGCAGGTACAGTTGATATGCAAAGTAAAGAAACAACACCTAGCACTAATCATGCGTACAGTCTCCTGATAAGAAAGATAAGAATGCATCTGAAATAAACAGGAGAATACTGTACTAACCAGGTCCTGCCTATAAGGTCAAACAGTCCGAGGGATAAGGAAATCCTGTATGCATGTCAAACATAGGTATCCAAACAATATGCAGCATATAAATGCAGCAAACACAAACACAAGCAATAAATGCATCATGCATATGATGCCAATGATGCGTCCTGGTCACCCCTGACGCCAGTCGATCATCTCATACAAAAGTGAGGCCGAGTGGGTAGGGTTGAACCCTGCACTCTGTCGTCACTACTCCTGATGAGTGACCGAGTGGACGGGATGCTGTCGGAGTACACCTATCCTCCTACCCCAAATCATAGATGGGGGAGCGCAATGCTCTCAACTCCCGGTACACAATGACGGGGAGGAATCCCTGCCGGATAACACGTTGTGTCACACTACCCATGAGCGGACCAACGGTGCCTAACAGAGTCCCTGCTGCAACACACTCAGCCTGAATCGACCACTAACCCATGAGTGGTGGTGTGTGCAGATCCATGTAACTGGCGATGTGCTCAACAATAATGGAGCGGACTATCGCACAGCATGCAATCATGCAAATGATGCATGGCAACAACCATAAGAACATTCTGACCTAATCCATATATATAGAAAAGTGCACCCTAGGTCAACGAATCATATCGAATCAAAGGTACACAGAAGGTATAAAAACCTAGGTCCTGAACATGGTCAAGCATGGCATATCACTACCCCTATAAGCATGTACAAACAGGTAAAATATACCTGAGATGCAAAACCAATCAATCAATCAAGCATGTAAGATTTGGGTAGTGATTAACCGAAACAGATAAGAAACACAATTAATGCAACATGTTAATTTAATTACTAAGCATATCAAATGACATAAGTCAAAAGTACCCGCCTCCAATAGGAATGTCCAAATCCGACATCGAGATACTCGTCTCGCGTCAAAATCCTGTATCCAATAAATACATTTTTATTTAGCTAAAATTCGAATGAATTGCTAAACAAATCCTTAAAACCATTTAGGGCAAAACCCTAAATAATAATCATCAACTTATCTAAATAAAGTCTAACGATAAATTAGGGTTAGTTACCTAATCCCCAATCCACCATTAGATCAATTCCAAACTACCTAATCCTATCAACCAATCATCAACAACATGATCAAAGTAAAACCCTAAATCTTACCTCAATCAACTATTGTAGATGTCGAAATAAAACCAGCTACTGGAAACAAGGATGAGTTGCTTGATCAAGAACACCACAAACAACAACCTTTCAGCCACTGCCCAACAACTCAATTGATCCAAGGTTGGATAAAAAAATTAAAGATTACAAATCCAAACAACAATCTAACCTTACCTCTTCCTCACAGCCCCTCTTTTGATGATCCTCTGCCAAGATCGTTGCTACTGGCAACCAGGTGAATCGCTGGACCAAAGCACACCACAAGCAAACCGGATCAAAAATAAAAATCCTTGCACCTACTAAATTTCCAACCAAACAAAACCTCACCGTGGACTTGATCAATGGAAAAGAGCACTAGGGCACAAGGTGGCCGTCGTCTCTAGGGCTCGGGTGCCGGCACAGAGGAGTCGGAAATCAACGTACTCAGCGGGGAGGAGCGGCTGTCGCTGCACTGTTTCGTGCGGGCAGGAAGAACTCGGCCGGCGGCAGCGTCGGGTACGCACGGCTAGGGCAGAGGCGTAAGGGACGCAGCCCGCGCGGAGGAGAGGACAGGAATGGGCTCGGTCGGCGGTGGCTCTGTGCAGAGCTCAGCGTGTAGAGAAGACCGGCGGTGCTGAGTGAGTCCAGGCAGAGGATGAGTCGCCGGCAGCAGAGGATCGAAGAAGAAGAGGAGGAGGAAGAGGAAACCGCCGAGTGGCCGGCGGTTAGGGCTCGGAGGAGTCGGCTCGGGCGGCGTCGAGGAGAAAAGGAAGAAGAGGTGCGGGAACGGCTCGGTTTCGGCGACAAATGCAAAGGAAATAAAGAAAAATAAAAGGAAAAAGATATATATATAAATATAAATTTTTCCTCGCTTAATTCGGGTAGCTTAAACAAGCTTTTCCGGGCCCCGTTTTTATCCCCGTGAACTTATCCGTACGAGCTCCGAAAAATTCCCGAAAAATATCCAAAAATTCCGAAAAATTCCCTTATTAACATTCGTCATTTTTTTCCGGTATTTTACATATGTGCCTCGGACTAACTCTGTTTTGCAGGAAAGGAAGTTTCTGGAAACAAGAGGTTCGGGCGCCCGGAAGGGATCCGGGCGCCCGGAGGTGAATTTTATCCAGGCCGAGTCGTCGCCACGTGGAGTTCGCTGATTAGACCTGCCACGTCGCACCAAAGCGCCCGGAAGGGATCCAGGCGCCCGGAGCAGCATATAAAAGAAGCCCCAGGGATGGAGCTTCTACAACAATCAATCTGAGAACTCTTTTATTGCTGGTCCTGCTGCTCTACGTTCCTGCGACGCCAACAAAGCTCCGACAAAGTGCTCCTTCGGTTTTTAGTTAATTTCTTTGTCGATATTACTTTGTTTCACTAGCATTTCCTGTATTCATTTTGTAATTATATTCGAATTGCTAGTGATTGCCCAACGAAAGTGGTCAAGGACCACGGGCCTTCGAGTAGGAGTCGTCACAGGCTCCGAACGAAGTAAAAACAACTGTGTTCATTTACTTTTCCGCTGCGTAGTTTTACTCGACTTTTCGAATCGATATTCACCCCCCCCCTCTATCGAACGATCACGGTCCTACAAGTGGTATCAGAGCCGGTACCGCTCTGATTTGGTGCAACCACCAATCAGACTGGGGGTGAAATTTTTTTTCCTTTTTTGTTTTCAGTTCGACGCTCAATTCTAAAACTGGTGTATCATTACTTTAATATTTATTAATTAATCTAAATTGGTGCAACACGAATCTAGATTTTTACTACTATTTTTTCTCTCTTCCCGCACTACTAATCCAAGACCAAGTCTTGGGATTTTTTTGTTTCTTCTCTTTCGTCTGTGCGCAGGACTAAAATGTCTCAGACAGAAGGATTCAGCACAGTACGACCTCCACTCTTCAACGGGGACGATTTTCCGTACTGAAAAAAGCGGATGGAGGTTTACCTCAAAACAGACTTCGACCAGTGGATGAGCATTACGAGACCCTCCAAAATTCCAGTGGACAACTCCGGGAATCTACTGGATCCTGAAGACTGGACAGCAGACTTGAAGAAAAAGGCATCAACAGAAAATAAAGTGATCAACACTCTACAGTGCGGATTGACAAGAGAAGAACTGAACAGAGTCGGTCTACACAAAAACGCTAAAGAGCTATGGGACAAATTGATCGAACTGCACGAGGGAACGAGCTGTTAGGATCGACGGTCGCGGCTAGAGAGGGGGGGGGGTGTGAATAGCCGCCCCAAATTCTTCGCGTTTCTTCCTACGATTAGGGTTAGCGCAGCGGAAATGAAACCGTAGAAACGAAAAGGAAGAAGACAAACCTCAAACTCGTCGATGTAACGAGGTTCGGAGATAAACTCCTACTCCTCGGCGTGTCCGTAAGGTGGACGAGCCCTATCAATCCGTCGGTGGATGAGTCCCCGAAGAACCGGCTAATAAATACTCCTTGTGGGTGGAGAAACCTCGCCACAATCTCTTTGCAACAGCAATAAGGAGTACAACAGTAGAGAAAGCAAACAAGAACAATCGAAATGTAAAACCCTTTGCTTGCCTTCTCATTGCCGACTGGAATCCTGATGAAACAGCAACTTCTCGGATCCAAGCTCAGCTAGAAAACCAACAGGAAGCTCACCCGAAGCTTCGACAGCGAGAGCTCAGCAGAACTCAGCAAGAAGAAGAAGAAGGGAGAGAAGAAGACTCGGAGAAGAAGTAACTGTAGAAAGCCCTCGATCTCCTTTTTTAACCTGCGAAGAAGACACAGAAGAAACTAGCCGTTGCTACGCAACGGCTAGGATGTGGATCGGTCCACAAGGGTCCTGATCGGTCACAAGACCGATCAGCCTTCTGATCGGTCATGGAGACCGATCAGGCCTTCCCGATCGGTCCCATGACCGATCGGGACCTTCCTCCTCAAGGTGATCTCCTTCGATCGTCTCGATCGGTGCGCCGATCAGAACTTCACCGATGCATCGATCGATCACCGATCGGTTCATCGAACGATCGATAAGCAATGAATACTTGTTTGGTTACCGATCGGTCACCGCACCGATCGATAACCCAACAGACATCGATCGTTATCAGACCGATCCGGTTTAGAGCTCCCACCCTAAACCCTACTTGGTCCCGAGAACGAGCTACGAGCCCTCTCCGACTTCGTCCGTCCGAGAACGAGCTACGAGCCCTCTCCGACCACGGTCCCGAGAACGAGCTACCGAGCCCTCTCGACTTCGTCCGGTCAGAGAACGAGCTCGAGCCCTCTCCGACTTCGTCCTGCCAAGTCTCCATCTTGGTCTTCTCCGTGCCAAGTCTCCATACTTGGACTTTTCCGTGCCAAGCTCCTGCTTGGACTTTTCACAGATGCCTGGTCAACCTTGACCCATTTGGATTTCCTTGCAGCTTCACTCACCAGGACTTCCAAACCGCCTAGCTTCACTCACTAGGTCTTTACCCGGCTTCACTCAGGGTTTTCCCATACTCGGCTTCACTCACTGGGACTTTCTCCAACTGGCTTCACTCACCGGACTTTCACTTTCACCTAGCTTCACTCACTAGGATTTTCACCGCTTCACTCCGAATTGCCTGGCTTCACTCACCAGGACTTTCCGAACTGCCTGGCTTCACTCACCAGGACTTTCCCGACTGCCTGGCTTCACTCACCAGGACTTTCCGAACTGCCTGGCTTCACTCACCAGGACTTTCCGAACTGCCTAACATCCCAGTTAGGACTTCCCAGTCAAGTATCCGGTCAACCTTGACCTACTTGACTCTTCTTCATCCAACCTGATCAGACCCTGATCAGTATCTCTCCGCATGGACAACTGCACCTGCATTGTCCATGTCTACATGTCTTTCTGTATTGTCAAACATCGAAACCATGACCAAGGTTTACGCTTGGTCAACTAGGTCAACCTTGACCTACTGGAAATTGCACCAATAATCTCCCCCTTTTTGATGTTTGACAATACCTTTAAGTTAGGCTAATCCAATAGCCTCAACTTTCTTCATGCCACTAGGTAATGAAACATAAGTTACAACCTTACATTCTCCTTCTAAGAAGGCAACCTCCTTCTTAGATAATGAAGGCCTAACTTAAACCCTTCATTCTGCCCCTATTGGCACACATCAACCAACTCTCCCCCTGAAGAGTAAGTTATTGTTGTTCACAACTTCACTCGTCGTGATCAACAAACTCTCCCACTAACTCCAATGTTCTTCCTTGAACATTCTCTAGACATTCTTCCCCTTTTTGACACACATCAAAAGGAGTGAATCAAGGTCAAGAGTTTCTCCCTAATGAAAGTCTCATACCTTTCATTGTAACCCTTAATTTCCCCCTTGATACTAAATTCAACAATCAACTTAGTGATAATCCCATATCACTCATCCTCAAAAATTTCGACGAGTAAAAACTCCCCCTAAAAGTCAACTCCTCCTTGACTAATAGGTAAAACTCCCCCTAAAGGTCAACTCCCCCTTGACCATTGCACCAACAATGTCTTGGAGAGTTTCAACCCTTTAGAACTCTAAAACACCACTTCTATAGCTGCAATTTCAGACAAACAGTCGAAATTCAGCAGGTTGGCACGCCCTGATCGGTCACCAGACCGATCAGACTCCCTTTGGATCGGTCACAGTGACCGATCCAGGCTCCCCTGGACCGATCAGAAACCCTTCTAATCGGTCCACAAACCTGATAAAGGTCTGATAAGTTCTGATTTATCTCCACGAAATTCAGAAACCTCTAGAAAATTACAGAAAATTCCAAAAATTGTGAAATTTTAAGGATACATTCCTCATAACATATACTATCAAGGAAAAATAGTTTTCTATGAAAATAACTTCCATTTTTCAATCTTGATACAAAGTTCACAAGTCTTTGAAATAGCTCAAAGTTAACTCATCTTTGTATCACTTTGCTCAATGATGAATGCTATCACTAGAAAAGCTTCATCAAGGTTTTTCAAATCAATTTTGAAATGATTTTAAACCCTTTAATTTGGGACCACAATCTTAGGGCTAAATGTACATGACCTGTACATAAGCTTTCCCTATGATCCCCAATTTAGAATTAGGCTCATCTAGGTACAAGAACTATGCACCTTGATCCTAACTCATCATCCTAATATCTCACACACATCTAAGGTGTATTAAACACATTCAAGTTAATTTTGATGTGAGATAGAGGTTTAGGTCATCTTAAGCTAAGTTCTCATGCATTTTCTAAACATCAATTTGATCTCCATATCAAATTGTGTTTTTAACCTTAAATCAATTTCATTGATTATTAATGCAAGAAATGATGACATGGCATAAAATGATATCATACATAATAACATGTGCCAATGTCATGATGTCATGGCATAAAGTATGAAACTTAAATAAAGCATGACATATAAATAACTTAAGCATTATCATGACATTTTAAATGATCATAAAATAAATATGATGTCATGACATGACATATGGCAAACAATATATGGCAAATAGCACATAAAGGTATAGAAAATACCTAATTCTAGCCTTAGTTGCCATTTTTGATAATTTTGATCATTTTGCCATAGGTTCTATATTCCTAAGTGTAATAGACCTAGCATCTTATACCAAAGATTTTTAGATCACTATGTGCCAATTAGATTGACTCTAGAAACTCCTCAAATTTGATTGGCACATTCTAATCACCTTAGGAATAATTCTTAATTTCATTTTCAAGGCTTGATTATACCTTGAAAAACCCTAAAGTGCCACCTTTTGCCATGATTAGGTTAACTACCTATTCAAGTAAGGTTGGCACACCCTAACTCATCTAGCGTGATGAAATCACGCTCCTAGGAACCCAATACCTATTGGAGCTCATTGGGTTCACTAAATATTCACTAGGGATGTCTTCCCTAGCAACCCTCCTAATGACCCTCCTAGGCTTTAAAGCCTTGGTCATTTGGGACTCATCAAGATCCACTCTAGGGGTGACTCCCCTTGTGACCTTGGTGATAGTCTTCCTAGCCCTAGATTTTGTTCCATAATCGAATGGAACATTATGATAAGTGGGCTTGATCACTTGGGACTTAGGTTTGTGACCCAAACCTTTCTTGTCCTTGGACATTGGTTTTTGACCCTTCAACCCTAGAGATGACTTCTCCAAGTTCTTAAGAGCCTTTTCCAAAGTATCAAGTCTTGACCTCAAGACTTGATTCTCCTTCTCTAATACCTCAATTTTTAATTTTTCATTTTTCTTTGAGGTATTCCTAGGCATGTGTCTAGTTGTCTTGGGGTTTCTACCTAGATTTTCCTTAACCTTAGATGAATTAATCCTAGGGTTGGTATTTCTAGTGTTGTCCTTATCTAGGCTCACATGTTTGGCAACTAAGCATGTGTATCAATTTCTAATGTTATCATGCTTACCATTATTAACAATAGCAATAAGGCTACTAGCATGTGTCCTATTATTATTGCAATAATGTGCCTTAGAGATTACCTTAGGGTTTGCCTTAGCTCCCCCTATCGATGTGCTCGTCTTCTTGTCCTTGTGAGGTTGTCTCCCCCTCGGACATTGACTCCTATAGTGTCCCCTTCGCTTGCATTGGAAGCACACCACGTGCTCTTTGCCCTTGCGTGTTGGGACTCCGGCTTCCTTGACCCTTGGCGCCGGTGGAGTCTTTCTAACCCTCTTTGGACACTTACTCTTGTAATGCCCAAATTCCCTACACTCAAAGCACATTATGTGTAATTTGCTAGAAACTAAATGACTTGAGTTACCTAGAGTTGAGGATGGATGAACGCTCTCTCCTTCATCCCTTCCGGAGGTAGAAGCTTCTTCTTCTTGCTCCGAACTTGAAGAAGAACTCTCCTCCTCTTCTTCTTTAGATGTTGAGTGGCCCTCAACTTCTAAATCCATTCCTCCATGAAGTGAGCTACATGGCTCACTTAACTCCTCTTCATGACTTGAAGTGGAGTTCTCCTCATGGAACTTTGCCAAGTTGTTCCACAACTCCTTGGCATCGTTATATCCACCTATCCTACACAAAACATCATTAGGTAAAGAAAATTCAAAAATTTTCAATACCTCATCGTTGACTAGGGATTGGTGGACTTGTTCCTTGGTCCACTCCTTCTTCTCTAGGGTTTCTCCTTTCTTGTCCATCGGAGGCTTGAAACCTAATTGAACACAACTCCAATTTTCAAGGTTAGTCATAAGAAAGTACTTCATTCTTACCTTCCAAAACACGAAGTCGTCGCGATCATAGAAAGGTGGAATGGTGATGTCTTCTCCGAGTTGATCCATCTCTAGCTTGTGCTCCCTCGGGTGTTAATTCGGCGAAGAGCGACCTCGCTCTGATACCACTTGTTAGGATCGACGGTCGCGGCTAGAGAGGGGGGTGTGAATAGCCGCCCCAAATTCTTCGCGTTTCTTCCTACGATTAGGGTTAGCGCAGCGGAAATGAAACCGTAGAAACGAAAAGGAAGAAGACAAACCTCAAACTCGTCGATGTAACGAGGTTCGGAGATAAACTCCTACTCCTCGGCGTGTCCGTAAGGTGGACGAGCCCTATCAATCCGTCGGTGGATGAGTCCCCGGAGAACCGGCTAATAAATACTCCTTGTGGGTGGAGAAACCTCGCCACAATCTCTTTGCAACAGCAATAAGGAGTACAACAGTAGAGAAAGCAAACAAGAACAATCGAAATGTAAAACCCTTTGCTTGCCTTCTCGTTGCCGACTGGAATCCTGATGAAGCAGCAACTTCTCGGATCCAAGCTCAGCTAGAAAACCAACAGGAAGCTCACCCGAAGCTTCGACAGCGAGAGCTCAGCAGAACTCAGCAGGAAGAAGAAGAAGGGAGAGAAGAAGACTCGGAGAAGAAGTAACTGTAGAAAGCCCTCGATCTCCTTTTTTAACCTGCAAAGAAGACACAGAAGAAACTAGCCGTTGCTACGCAACGGCTAGGATGTGGACCGATCAGGCTTCATCCTGATCGGTCCACAAGGGTCCTGATCGGTCACAAGACCGATCAGGCCCTTCCCTGATCGGTCATGGAGACCGATCAGGTCCTTCCCTGATCGGTCCCATGACCGATCAGGACCTTTCCCTCCCGAAGGTGATCTCCTTCTGATCGTCTCCTGATCGGTCTGCAGACCGATCAGGAACTTCACCGTATGCTACTGATCGATCACTGATCGGTCTACTGAACGATCAGATAAGCAAGAATCATTGTTTGGTTACCGATCGCCACCGCACCGATCGATAACCCACAGACGTATCCGATCGGTTACTAGACCGATCCAGGTTTAGAGCTCCCAGCCCTAAACCCTACTTGGTCCTGAGAACGAGCTACCGAGCCCTCTCCGACTTCGTCCGGTCCAGAGAACGAGCTACCGAGCCCTCTCCGACCACAGTCCGGAGAACGAGCTACCGAGCCCTCTCTGACTTCGTCCGGTCCAGAGAACGAGCTACCGAGCCCTCTCCGACTTCGTCCGTGCCAAGTCTCCATCTTGGTCTTCTCCGTGCCAAGTCTCCATACTTGGACTTTTCCCGTGCCAAGCTCCCTTCTTGGACTTTTCACCAGATGTCTGGTCAACCTTGACCCATTTGGATTTCCCTTGCCTGGCTTCACTCACCAGGACTTCCAAACTGCCTAGCTTCACTCACTAGGTCTTTTACCTGGCTTTACTCACCAGGGTTTCCCATCTGCCTGGCTTCACTCACCAGGACTTTCTCCAACTGCCTGGCTTCACTCACCAGGACTTTCACTTTCACCTAGCTTCACTCACTAGGATTTTCACCTGGCTTCACTCACCAGGATTTCCCGACTGCCTGGCTTCACTCACCAGGACTTTCCGAACTGCCTGGCTTCACTCACCAGGACTTCCAAACTACCTGGCTTCACTCACCAGGACTTTCCGAACTGGCAGGCTTCTCTCACCAGGACTTTCCGAACTGCCTAACATCCCAGTTAGGACTTCCCAGTCAAGTATCCGGTCAAGCCTTGACCTACTTGACTCTTCTTCATCCAACCTGATCAGACCCTGATCAGTATCTCTCCGCATGGACAACTGCACCTGCATTGTCCATGTCTACATGTCTTTCTGTATTGTCAAACATCGAAACCATGACCAAGGTTTACGCTTGGTCAACTAGGTCAACCTTGACCTACTGGAAATTGCACCAACACGAGCGACGCCAAGGTAACAAAACGAGACCTGCTTTTAAATAAAATTTTTAATATAAAAATGCAGGAAGGTGAAACGGCGAATCAGCTCCACGCAAGAATCAAGGACATCCTTAACGGGCTTCATGCGATAGGCCACCAGATGGAAAATAGAGACTTAATAAGGTACGCATTAAATGCTTTTCCACGTAATAGTTTGTGGGCATCAATTGTAGATGCCTACAAAATTTCTAAAAATCTTTCTAAATTAAAATTAGATGAGCTTTTCTATGAATTAGAATTATATGAACAAACTAATGCTGGAGCCGAAAAAGGTATAGCTTTATTTGCAGGTTCCTCCAAAGAAAAGAAGAGCAAGCCTGAGTATGAAGAAGATCCCGACCAAGACTCCGAAGATGAAGAACACCTGGTGAACCTGGTAAGAAAAATGTTCACCAGGAGAAAAAGGAGCTTCAGCACAAAGGACCTTCAGAAGATCAGTTCTCCCTCAGATCAAAAGAACGTGACTTGCTTCGGCTGCAACAAAAAGGGACATTACAAGAACGAATGCCCAAAACTGAAGTTCGATAAACCGAAGCCAACCAAAAAGAAGGCCCTCAAAGCAACGTGGGACGACTCCTCGGACGAATCAGAGGAAGAAGAGCAGAAACATCAGAGCCACCTCGCACTGATGGCCCGCGAAGCTGAAACAGAAGATGAGTCGGAAGATGAAGACGGGTCTGAACCCGAAACAAGCCACGAGTCCGTACTCGTTTCCGAAGGCCCGAATGAGGTATACTTTAATTTAAACAAAAATTTTTTTAGAATTATTTCCTGTTTAAATAGTAAATTAATTAAAATAGAAAATGAAAATAAATCACTTCTTGAGGAAAATCAAGACCTCAAGGAACAAATAAAAAATTCGAATCCAACTCAAGATCTAACACTTGAGGAGGAGAATTTATCATTAAAAAATGAAATAAACAATTTAAAGGAGATGTTAGAAAAATTCACAACAAGATCAAAAAATATAGACTTAATCCTAAATAATCAAAAAGCATGCTATAATAAAACTGGACTAGGATATAAGTCGAATTCAAATAAAACCTTCAAATCATTAATAACCCAATACAAATCAACCAATTTAGCTTGGGTTCCGAAAGCATGCTTAACCACGCAAATAGGACTAAATCAATATTATATACCTAAAGAAAAAATACATTATATAAAATTGAATAAACCAAACCAAAATCCAAAATACAAACCTAAATCAAATTCAAAATTTAAACACTTTAAAAATCAACAAAATTATCACCAAGTTAACCATAACTATAAAAAGAATCGACACAAACCTAAAACCAAAATTTAAATTAATGGCCAATAATTCAGGGGGAGACTCCAGAATAGCTGGCACCTCCGAAACTAACTTACCCGACAGGGTAACCCAAAACAAACTAACCCGGCAGGGTAATTAGGATTAGAAACCAAGTTTAACTTGAATCATGATACTGGTGAAATTTTTGGATGATAGTACGTTAGGAAAACTTGGGCATCGCATATCTAGAAAGATATGGTTTCGATCTGGTGCATTTGGCCAAGTGGAACTGACCGAAGCTACCCTTAAATGGATCCTAATCAGTTAGACCAAGGTTTAGTACTAAGCTCCGTGGATAGGACTATTCGGAAAACCTCGAAAGGTTGGTTACTTCTAATGACGTCCGTGTGACTCACGAAGCTTAGAAGTTTATCCGAAGAATGCCTGTTTGTAGAGACCAAAACTAAACCTGAATCTAACACAAGTTAAACCAAAACTCCATAATTAAAAATCCAATTTCATCTCGCAAAATCATAGGATTCCCTGATTGATAATATAGATCGGGTGAGATGAATAAGGCTTAAACTTTAATTTTAAACTTAAAATTAATTTCAAAACTTTAATTTTAAACTTTTAAAACTTAAACATCACAAATGTAAAAGTATTAATTGACAATATAAGTTCAATTAACTTAACCAAGAATCTTGTGCATCATTCAAGAACCAAACGTATTGAAATTAGGCACCACTTTATCAGGGATCATGTTACTAAAGGTGATATTGAACTCAAATACATTGAGTCCAAATCAAATTTAGCTGACATTTTCACAAAATCACTCCCTGAAAGTGAGTTTAGCAACTTACGTCGAAAATTAGGGATGTGCTCAATAGACTAGGATTTTTTAAAAATTGTTTTCAAAATAAATGTTTTCAAATTATAAGTTAAACTTGTTTGTTTTCAAAACTTTCCTATTTTTAGTTTTTCAAAAACAATTTTGGCCTTAGACTAGTTTTGAATCCTTAGAAAGCATGTACCCATCGGACTAGTTTTTGAGCATCTCACCAACACCTTAGGTTTACCTTGCTTGTGTTTGACAAACATAGAAAGGGGTGAGATGCATAGGCCAACTGTCTGGACTTAAGATGCTTATTTCAGTGCATCAGCATAAGTCTAGACGTTAAATACAAATCAGACAGTAATCAGATTAAGATCATCAGTCAAGTCAAACACTGACTGTTTATAATCACCTTAATCTGACTAACCAAGTGAAAGCTACTATCTTCTGATAGTTAGTTAGTACCTAATTGGTTAGACAACTGTTTAAATTTAAGTATCAAGTTCAGGGGGAGAAATTAATTAAAATTCTGTGTGTTTGAAAAATACTTTTTAAAACTAACTTATGTCTGAACATTAGTTTACAAAAAGTTTAATTTAACTAAGTGTTTGAAAAACTTGGAAGTTTAATCCCACCTAATTTTTAAATCTGATTGCAAATTTAAACTTATTCAGCTTTGTAACATATGCTTGAAAATTAAACTTTCCAAATTTTGCTCTTATCAAATTTATTTTGGCAAATTTAATCTTACTTGTTTAATTTTTGCTTTGTTTTGAAAAATTGAAGTTGAAATTTTTTTTTAAAAGTAAATGTTACTTAAACTTGAAAAGAAAATTTAAAAAACCTGATTTAATTTTACACGCTTGAAAAGTTAAAACTTGATTAACTTTAAATTTATACTTTTCAAAATTCAACTTGTCTCCCCCAAGTCAACTTGATTTTTTTTACTTGGATTTAAAAATTGTACTTTTATCTTTGAATTTTGAACCAAACTCAGATATTTTTTCAAGATTAGTTGTGCTTATTTTTTACAGTAACTCTACACTATGATTGCTTATCCTTGTTTTTTTTTATGAATGCCAAAAGGGGAGGGTTAGGTGGTTAAGTTAGATAAACCAAAATTGAAAACACTAAAACTAACTTTAAAATCGATGTACTTGTTTTTTGCGTTCTTTCACTAACTTAACCAGGTTGTCATTCCATCAAAAAGGGGGAGATTGTTGGTGCGGGTAGCACTAACGGTCTAACCTAGGTTTTGATGAATGACAAATAGGTTAAGTTAGTTTTGTTGTTGTCTGACACTTTGATTGAGTGTGCAGGGGAAGTCCAGACAGGTCGACGGGCTGACCGGATGTCTGGCACGAAGTCCAGCTAGGTCGACGGGCCGACCGGATAGTTGGCAAGAAGTCCAGACGGGTCAAAGGGCTGAGACCAGCTAGGTCGACGGGCCGACTAGATAGTCGGCGAGAAGTCCAGACGGCCCACGGGCCGACCTGACGTCTGGCGTGTAAGTGAGGTAAGTCACTGGAGGGGAGTGACTGCGAGGACGCGTTCCCGGGAAGGGAACATTAGGCGTCGATCCGGCTTAGATCCATTTCGGATATCTAAGTCGAGATCGTGACTAGATTCCGGTCTCGGAAAGATGGAATCTAAGTCATACTTTTACTGTTAATTCTATTTCATAAATTGTGCTAACAATCTGTGTTGCAGAATACATATGTGCCTCGGACTAACTCTGTTTTGCAGGAAAGGAAGTTTCTGGAAACAGGAGGTTCGGGCGCTAGGAAGGGATCCGGGCGCCCGGAGGTCCAGGCGCCCGGAGGTGAATTTTATCCAGGCCGAGTCGTCGCCACGTGGAGTTCGCTGATTAGACCTGCCACGTCGCACTAGGGCGCCCGGAAGGGATCCAGGCGCCCGGAGCAGCATATAAAAGAAGCCCCAGGGATGGAGCTTCTACAACAATCAATCTGAGAACTCTTCTATTGCTGGTCCTGCTGCTCTACGTTCATGCGACGCCAACAAAGCTCCGACAAAGTGCTCCTTCGGTTTTTAGTTAATTTCTTTGTCGATATTACTTTGTTTCACTAGCATTTCCTGTATTCATTTTGTAATTATATTCGAATTGCTAGTGATTTCCCAACGAAAGTGGTCAAGGACCACGGGCCTTCGAGTAGGAGTCGTCACAGGCTCCGAACGAAGTAAAAACAACTGTGTTCATTTACTTTTCCGCTGTGTAGTTTTACTCGACTTTTCGAATCGATATTCACCCCCCCTCTATCGAACGATCACGGTCCTACACATGTATCAACTTGAGTCCAACTCAAGTTAGCCCAATTAGGATTACTCTTAATCCAATTTGATTCATCAAATGAATCTAATCCTCTTGGTTCATCATATGAACCTAATCTCCATCTAATTGTCCTTAGTGTGTGACCCTATAGGTTCTTGTAACGTTGGTAATGCCCCTAAATCCATTTAGGAGGATAAGTAATGAGCGGTATCTAGCAACACATCATTACTACCCAAGTTACAAGAATGTTGAGATCCAACATCACCTTGTGACTACTAATTGTGACTCCTCACAATATATGACAAGTGTCCTTCTATCCTAGACATCTAGATTGATCAATATGAGACATAGACCGTGTCATCCTCTGATCAAACTAAATCTTGAACTCCAAGTAGACTCACTAAATCAAATAAGCTCAATATCTTATATTGACTAATTTGGGCATGGCCATGCACTTCGTGGTCTCACTCTATCAAGAATACCGATGTCTCTCCCGTCATATAGGAGGGATAGATCCCATCTACATCACTCACATCCCTCTGCATAATTCGTTACATACCCAGTAATTGCCTTTATAGTCCACCCAGTTACGGGTGACGTTTGACGAAACCAAAGTACATAACTCCTTATGTAGGGAACCATGGTGACTTCAGGTCTAAGGACTAGTAGTCATACTAATAGCCACATGAGAAAGTATATGACACTTATATAACGATTCATGATACTTTCTCATGGCGGGTCATTAAGTATACATTCTCTAATGTATACCCATGTGTCAACTTGATATCTCTATATCCATGACTTGTGAGATCAAGTCATCGAGTTGACCTACATGCTAGTCTTATTGCATTAACATTGTCCATTAATGTTAATACTCGACTAGGAATGATTAAGAGTAGTGTTCCCTATATCATCTCACTATCGATTCAACCAATCGATTGATATAGGTAAGAACCTTCTACTCAAGGACGTTATTATACTTAGTTTATTTGGCACCAATACAAGTGTAACGACCCACCTTCTGGGTACTGGCTGTAAGGCCGGTCGCTACAATTTATGCTAAACTATACTGTGCGGAAAGCTGGGCTAATTAAAATTTTACTCTACTAAGGACGGATGCAACTGATAAGAAAGGTCTAAAGACCTTCTTTGCTGGTGTACACATGCTAAGGAAGGGAAACTGAAGATCCCAACTGAGCTAGGGACTAGAAACTAAACTTCCCAACTACCTACAGACCTGCCGATCGATCCACAGATCGATCGGAGCTGCGGTCGTTCTGTTCCCAACTGGATCAGTCGGCAGACCGATCCAGTGTGGTCGATCACAGCATCGATCCAGTGTGGTCGGATCGCCGACAGCGATCCAGATGTCCGATCGGTGGACCGATCCAGCACCAAACTCTCTTGGAACACTATCAGATCGCGGTGGGTCGGGACCGATCCAGAGGATACTGAGCATATTCTCCGTCGGATCGACCGATCCAAAGGGCATCGTTGTGCCCTCGATCGTCCGAGACCGATCGTAGTTCGATTTCGCCAGAATCGATTTCAAGACTTTGGCGTGCCAAAACCTCACACACCAACTCTAAACCAATGCAAATCACACTAATATAAAACTACTAACATTCTAAACCTGCCATACTACATAGTGCATGGTTTACTATTTCATAACACTTAATAATCAAAACTGAATAATGAAAACTAAAACGTAAAGTGCTAATACTAAAGTAAAACTGTTTAGATCCCAAAGATCTTTATTCCAACTCCTGCCCACACACATCTTGATAGCATTGCCCTCCAGCCTCCGCTACTGATCCAATTTTCCTTTACCTTTATCTGCAGTATAAGAAAAGTAGTATCTATAAGCTAAAAAGCTTAGTAAGAAACCATCTACCTCACAAAAACATGCAACGATGCAAATATGATTTTAAATCATGCTGTTTAAAACATATGCTGGATATACTGAATAAACTAAGCATGGCATGGCATATAAGCATACAATCATGGCATATCTAAAGCTGAACATAAAGTCATCATGCATATTCACAGGAAAAAACTAAGTCGATACTAAGAACTGAGCTACGCTAATACTGAGCTAGTGGTAGAACTGTACTGAATTCACGAACTAATTTGTGAAAGGTTGGAAACCATATACATATAATAAGTGAAAATACTAAACATGCTGCTGAGGGGCCCGACAACTGTACGTGCTATGCGCGCATCTCTAACTAGACCCGGGGTTGCAAGTCCCGAATTTAGTAGAGCTACTAGGTTATCTAAACCTAGGGACCGACTATGGGAGCCCAACCCAATGGATATCTAATCCAGTACAGTGCCAACTGAAAAGTAAAATACTGAGTATAGCTAAACTGTTCTAAATTGCTCTTTCTAGGTTATCTGAACCTAGAGCTAGGTTGTCTGAACCTAGAGGCGACTGTGGGAGCCCACCCATTGGACCGTAGTCCCATATAAGCTAGAATAAACTGATTTACTAATTTAGATGCTTCTAATGCATTCAACCATGCTAATAAAAATGCCTAAGTTGCATTCTTTTCTAAGCTGGTTATTTAATCGAACACCTAGTGCGTTTTAACTCCCCTCTCTATTAGGGAGACTACCTTTAGGCACCCAACAGCATCTAAACTCCAACTGAAGGAGAAAAGATGTGTCCAGCCCATCTAAAGGTACTCACTAAATCCCTAAACCAGCGAGGAGGGTTAAATACACCCTATGTGTCGAAAACATACGCATATAACTAAACTAATGCACAGAAAAATCACACGGTAGCTATTATACTGCAGGTGAGGGGTTTCTTACATTGTGTGCTAGATTTCTTACAAATCTAATCGCTAGAAATTCCGGTGGAGGTGCCCCTTTCGAGAAACTTCTCGCGTCTATGCGTTCCTCTCGCGAAGGAGTGCGCCCTCGTGTCGAAATCGTCGCCGGAAAGTGTCCTTGGGGCCCTAGAGAAAGAACCCTAGGTCTTCCTTGGTGTGGCGCCGAAAGAAGGAGGAAGAAAAGGGAGAGGTGGCGTGAGAGGGTTTCGGTGGAGAAGGATGTGCCGAACCAAAATAAAAATAAACCAAACCCTCTTTAAGTTTCCTATTTATATTAAGTGGGTATTTTGGCCCCACTCAATTATAATTATATTTGGTTCTCCTTTCTCTCAGCACGGCCCTGCTGGGTTCAACCGGTTACTAACATTACCCCTAAACCATAGGTCTCGGGTTCGATTCCCGCCTAAGCTATTTTGCGGTTCTATTTATTTTTGCTGCTTCCGCTACTCGGAAAATTCCGGAAAAATATCTAAAAATTCCAGAAAAATCGTAGAATATTTATAATGCAGTTTCGAGAATTTTCGGGCGTTACAATCCCCCATACCTTATAAAAAGTTCGTCCTCGAACTTAGAACAATTCTGGGTACTTCTGTCTCATGCTGGCTTCTGTCTCCCAAGTTGCCTCTTCTGCTGTGTGACTGTGCCAAATGACTTTGACTAATGGTACTTCCTTGTTCCGCAATTTCTTAACTGCTCGGTCTATTATCTGAATAGGCCGACTATCATAGCTGAGGTCTTCGCGGATCTGTACCGACTGGGGCTCATCTGGGGTATGCTTCTTCAGCATAGAGACATGAAATACGTTGTGGACAGCTGACATTTCCTGGGGTAGCTATAGCTCATATGCTACCTTGCCCACTCTTCTGCTTATAAGGTATGGTCCCACATATCTGGGACTTAGCTTGCCCTTCTTCCCAAAACGCATTACTCCCTTCATGGGAGCTACTCTGAGGAACACTGAATCCCCAACTGAAAATTCTAAGGGTCTGCGCCGTGTATCAGCATAGCTTTTCTGGCGGCTCTGGCGGATCTGCTGTATAGTTGCTGTGGTATCTGCTACTAGATCTGTCTGAAGCTCTAGTTCCTTCTGTTCACCACTCTCATACCAGCAGATTGGAGATCTACACCTCCGCCCATAGAGAGCCTCGTAAGGTGCCATGCCGATAGTGTCCTGATAGCTGTTGTTGTATGCAAATTCTGCTAAGCTCAGATATTTGCACCAACTTCCCTTGAAATCTAGGGCACACGCTCCGAGCATATCTTCGAGTACCTGGTTTACTCGCTCTGTCTGACCATCTGTCTGCGGATGGAATGCTGTGCTGAACTTTAACTTCGTGCCCAATGCTGACTGTACACACTCCCAAAAGTGTGATGTAAATCTGCTATCTCTGTCTGAAATAATGGTACTTGGGACTCCATGAAGTCTGACGATCTCCTGGAGATACAACTGAGCTAGCTTCTCCATGGAGTAGGATATCTTGATAGCTAAAAAGTGGGCTGATTTAGTCAACCTGTCGACTATTACCCAGATGGCATCAAAACCATTCGTGGTTCTGGGCAGTCCCACTATGAAATCCATAGAGATATCCTTCCACTTCCATTCTGGAATCTGTATAGGCTGCAGAACTCCTCCTGGTCGCTGATGTTCTGCCTTGACCCTCTGACAGGTGAGGCAGATGCTAACATATCTGGCGATGTCTCGCTTCATCCCGAGCCACCAAAAACGTTTCTTCAGGTCTTGATACATTTTGGTGGAACCTGGATGCATCGCATAGGGAGCCCTGTGAGCCTCATCTAAAATCTGTCTCCGTAGTTCCTCCTGATTTGGAACGTAGAGTCTGTCACCAAAATACAACACCCCTCTATCGGACACTCTGAATTCTCTACTTTCTGGTTCTGCTAGCCCTTGCTTGATTTTCTGAATTTCAGGGTCCTGCTCCTGCGCTGACTGAATATCACCAAGCAAGGTAGACTCTAAGGTCATAGTAGAGAGCTGTCCAATGATGAGTTCGAGACCGAAATCTATGATCTCCTTCTGTAGGGTTGGTGACATGGCTGCTAGAGATAATAAAGTAGCACTGGACTTTCTGCTAAGTGCATCTGCTACCTTATTTGCTTTCCCTGGATGGTAGAGGATGTCTATATCGTAGTCTTTGACCAGCTCTAACCATCTACGCTGTCGCATATTCAGATCCTTCTGAGTGAAGAAGTACTTCAGACTCTGATGATCTGTATACACTCTGCACTGAGCTCCATACAAATAATGTCTTCAAATTTTTAGAGCGAACACCACTGCTGCAAGCTCAAGGTCATGAGTAGGATAATTCTTCTCATAATCCTTGAGTTGTCTGGAGGCATAGGCGATCACCTTGCCGTTTTGCATCAGCACTGCTCCTAGTCCCAGCTTAGAGGCATCACTATAGATGTCAAAGCTGCTGGTGTTGTCTGGTAGAGCCAAAATGGGAGCACTGGTCAATCTCCTTTTCAGCTCGCTGAAACTGTTCTCACAGTCCTCTGTCCACTGATACTTCCTGTTCTTTCTGGTAAGAGCTGTCAGTGGGGAGGCTATCCTGGAGAAGTCCTCTACAAACTTTCTGTAATATCCTGCTAATCCCAAAAAGCTCCTGATCTCGCTAGCGTTCTTGGGTCTCTTCCAATTGCTCACAGCTTCTATCTTACTGGGATCTACCATGATACCCTCCTTTGAGATGATGTGACCCAGGAAGGACACCTGATCTAACCAAAATTCACATTTCGTGAACTTGGCGTATAGCTGGTGCTGCTGAAGGGTCTGCAATACTAGTTTCAGGTGCTCTGAATGTTCTTCCTGAGTTCCTGAATAGATAAGAATGTCATCGATAAACACAATAACAAACTTATCTAAATACTCTCTGAATACTCTGTTCATGAGATCCATGAATGTAGCTGGAGCATTGGTCACGCTAAAGGGCATGACTACGAACTCGTAGTATCCGTATCTGGTTCTGAATGTTGTCTTGGGTATATCCCCTTCTTTAACCTTCACCTGATGATAACCTGATCCGAGATCTATCTTAGAGAACATCGCTGCTCCCTTTAGTTGATCAAACAATTCGGGAAGGGATACATTCTTGATTGTGACTTGGTTCGGTGATCTGTTCTATGCACACGCATGCTTCCATCCTTCTTCTTCACGAACAATACAAAGCGCTCCCCATGGTGAGTGACTCAGGCGTATGAAACCCTTGTCAAGCGGCTCTTGTAGGAAGTTCCTTCATTCTGCTGGAGCCATGCGATAAGGCGCTTTGGAGATAGGATTTGTACCGGAATGAGCTCTATCTCAAAGTCAATCTCACATGCGGTGCTAAGCTGGTAACCTTCGGGGAAGACTGGTAGTCACATACGACTCGAACCTCTACTAGTTGTTGGTTCTTGTCCCGGCGTTGACTACGTGTGCTAGGAATCATGTACATCCCGAATCTAATTTTTGTGCTTTTATAGCTGAGAGAAACTTCTTGGCCTTTCTCTTTGGTTCCCCGCTGTATTCAAATTGCACTGCCGCTTCAGGTTGGAAGATGACTTTCTGTTTACGGCACTCTATGGTAGCACCGTATCGATCAGGAAGTCCATTCCAAAGATAACGTCATAGTCGGTCATTTCTAGCACTATCAGATCACAAAAGAGCTCTCTGTCTGCTATAATGACCGGCACTGCTTTGAGCCAGTGCGTGGATGCCATGATCTCTCCTGAAGGTAGTGCCGTCAAAAACTGTCCACTGAGTACCTCTGAGGGTATTTCTACTTTTTCGGAGAACATCCTAGCTATATATGAATGGGTTGCCCCAGTATCAAATAGAACAGTAGCACTATACTGAAAAATGCTAATCTGACCTGTGACAACTGTCGAGGCATTAGCTACGTCCTCTCTGGTGAGTGAGTAGATCCTCGCATTCGCCATAGCTGGAGGGGCTTCTAATCTGCCCTGGCTGATAAGTGGACCTTCTAGAGCGGCCTGCATCTGATACAACTGAGCTGGCTGGCCTGCATACCGAATCTGTTGTGGCTGAGGAAGACCGGTCTTGTTTGGGCACTGCTTGGCCATGTGCCCTTCTTGTCCACATTCAAAGCATCCTCGTGTGCCCTTGCGACAAACCCCTGGGTGGAATTTCCCACAAGTAGCACACTTTGGATAGCTGGGTCGCTTGCTAGATGGTCCTCCTTTGGGTCACTCCCCGATTTGCGCTTCCTGTTCCGCTAGAGTTGTGGCCTTCTTTGTTTTTGGAGTGTGAGAGTTTCCTTGGCCTTTGGACTCGGAGAGACTTGCTTCTGCTGCTTTATTCTGGTAATGCTCTGTGGTCAAGGCACCGCTCACTAACTCCTCGTGGTTTGTGGCCTATGTATGCCACCAGTCACGCTATCTCCGGCCTCGGCATCTTGAGCATCAACGGATTCATTCCTTTTCAGGCCGACTAGCTCTGGGCATAGACGAGCCAACCTGTTGAATTTCTTCACGGCTTCCTCAACTGATAGGTTGCCCTGACAAAACTCAGTGAACTCGTCGTAGTGGCGGTTTGTAACCCGTATGTGAAAGAACTCCTCGAAGAATTCTTTCTCGAAGTCAGCCCATGACATCTGGTTCACTGGGCACTTCGTTCTGATTCTTTCCCACCACATGCGTGTGTCTCCTGTCAGGCAGAAGGAGGCACACTTCACCTTCTCGTGTTCTGGCCAGTCCAGAAGCTCCATCGTGCTCTCCAGTGTTTTGAACCAGGCTTGTGCATCCCATGGTTCACTAGTGCCTGAGAAGTTCTCTGGCTTGACTCACTGCCACTGGATCAGATAGGCTTCCTTTCTTGGCTCAGCTGCTGGGGCTGCTGGTGTTGGTGCTGTAGGCTGAGCTGGTGGAACCTCTAAGACTACCGGAGTCGTCAAATTCGGTTCCGGGGTGACAGTGGGAGTATTCTGCTAATTAGCCTTTAAGGTGGCTATCTCCTGTTGCTGTTCAGCTAGCTGCTGCTGTAACTGAGCCACTAATGCTGTAAGGTTTGGGGGAGGCACTGAACTGCCTACCTCATGCTGGGGCTCAGTAGCTGGTGCCCTTCTAGCTGGGCATCCTCTTGCCATTTCTAAAGGAACAAAGGACATACATAACTAAAGCATCATGTTTACATATCTAATACTATCATGTTAGTTACTATCACAGATAAACATACTTTAATTATCTACAAACAGGAAAGCAATAAACATAACAAAGTGAGAGGTATTCTTACTTGGAAGCTGCAGGTTCAATACTGATGTGTGTGTAAGAAGTATGGAACTTTTGCTCTGATACCACTCTGTAACGACCCACCTTCTGGGTACTGGCTGTAAGGCCGGTCACTACAATTTATGCTAAACTATACTGTGCGGAAAGCTGGGCTAATTAAAATTTTACTCTACTAAGGACGGATGCAACTGATAAGAAAGGTCTAAAGACCTTCTTTGCTGGTGTACACATGCTAAGGAGGGGAAACTGAAGATCCCAACTGAGCTAGGGACTAGAAACTAAACTTCCCAACTACCTACAGACCTGCCGATCGATCCACAGATCGATCGGAGCTGCGGTCGTTCTGTTCCAAACTGGATCGGTCGGCAGACCGATCCAGGTGTGGCTGGATCGGTCGGCAGACCGATCCAGGTATGTCTGGATCGGTCGGCTGACCGATCCAGGCACCTGAAACTCTCCTGGAACGCTACTGTATCGTGCTGGGTCGGTCGGCTGACCGATCCAGGAGGATACAGTAGCATACTGTATCTGTCTGGATCGGTCGGCTGACCGATCCAGTGGCACTGCTCAGGCCCTGATCGGTCTGGAGACCGATCAGAGTTCTGATTTCGCCCGGGAATCTGATTTCAGCACTTTGGCGTGCCAAAACCTCACACAACAACTCTAAACCAATGCAAATCACACTAATATAAAACTACTAACATTCTAAACCTGGCATACTACATAGTGCATGGTTTACTATCTCATAACACTTAACAATCAAAACTGAATAATGAAAACTAAAAACGTAAAGTGCTAATACTGAAGTAAAACTGTTTAGATCCCAAAGATCTTTATTCCAACTCCTGCCCACACACATCTTGATAGCATTGCCCTCCAGCCTCCGCTACTGATCCACTTTTCCTTTACCTTTATCTGCAGTATAAGAAAAGTAGTATCTATAAGCTAAAAAGCTTAGTAAGAAACCATCTACCTCACAAAACATGCAACGATGCAAATATGATTTTAAATCATGCTGTTTAAAACATATGCTGGATATACTGAATAAACTAAGCATGGCATGGCATATAAGCATACAATCATGGCATATCTAAAGCTGAACATAAAGTCATCATGCATATTCACAGGGAAAAACTAAGCTGATACTAAGAACTGAGCTACGCTAATACTGAGCTACTGCTAGAACTGTACTGAATTCACGAACTAATTTGTGAAAGGTTGAAAACCGTATACATATAATAAGTGAAAATACTAAACATGCTGCTGAGGGGCCCGACAACTGTACGTGCTATGCGCATCTCTAACTAGACCCGGGGTTGCAAGTCCCGAATTTAGTAGAGCTACTAGGTTATCTAAACCTAGGGACCGACTATGGGAGCCCAACCCAATGGATATCTAATCCAGTACAGTGCCAACTGAAAAGTAAAATACTGAGTATAGCTAAACTGTTCTAAATTGCTCTTTCTAGGTTATCTGAACCTAGAGCTAGGTTGTCTGAACCTAGAGGCGACTGTGGGAGCCCACCCATTGGACCGTAGTCCCATATAAGCTAGAATAAACTGATTTACTAATTTAGATGCTTCTAATGCATTCAACCGTGCTAATAAAAATGCCTAAGTTGCATTCTTTTCTAAGCTGGTTATTTAATCGAACACCTAGTGCGCTTTAACTCCCCTCTCTATTAGGGAGACTACCTTTAGGCACCCAACAACATCTAAACCTCCAACTGAAGGAGAAAAGATGTGTCCGACCCATCTAAAGGTACTCACTAAATCCCTAAACCAGCGAGGAGGGTTAAATACACCCTATGTGTCGAAAACATACGCATATAACTAAACTAATGCACAGAAAAATCACATGGTAGCTATTATACTGCAGGTGAGGGGTTTCTTATATTGTGTGCTAGATTTCTTACAAATCTAATCGCTAGAAATTCCGGTGGAGGTGCCCCTTTCGAGAAACTTCTCGCGTCTATGCGTTCCTCTCGCGAAGGAGTGTGCCCTCGTGTCGAAATCGTCGTCGGAAAGTGTCCTTGGGGCCCTAGAGAAAGAACCCTAGGTCTTCCTTGGTGTGGCGCCGAAAGAAGGAGGAAGAAAAGGGAGAGGTGGCGTGAGAGGGTTTCGGTGGAGAAGGATGTGCCGAACCAAAATAAAAATAAACCAAACCCTCTTTAAGTTTCCTATTTATATTAAGTGGGTATTTTGGCCCCACTCAATTATAATTATATTTGGTTCTCCTTTCTCTCAGCACGGTCCTGCTGGGTTCAACCGGTTACTAACATTATCCCTAAACCATAGGTCTCGGGTTCGATTCCCGCCTAAGCTATTTTGCGGTTCTATTTATTTTTGCTGCTTCCGCTACTCGGAAAATTCCGGAAAAATATCTAAAAATTCCAGAAAAATCGTAGAATATTTATAATGCAGTTTCGAGAATTTTCGGGCGTTACAACAAGTAAGTATAATAACCAAAAACCAAATGCCTTTATTTATATAGAATATGATACAACAAGTCCAAAATACAATCATCAAATGATTGTCTCTAGGGCTCTAGCTAACAATCTCCCACTAGCACTAGTGCCAATCAGTGTAAGCTCTAAGCCTAAATGACCTAGTGTGACCATCATGCTTCCTCTGTGCCAAAGCCTTGGTCAAGGGATCTGCGATGTTAGCCTCTGTAGGTACTCTGCAAATCTTCACATCTCCTCTCTCGATGATCTCTCGAATGAGATGGAAGCGCCGTAGTATGTGTGTGGTCCGTTGGTGTGAGCGAGGTTCCTTCGCCTGTGCTATAGCTCCTTTGTTGTCACAATAGAGCTCAATAGGGTCAGCAATGCTAGGAACCACCCCAAGTGTAGTGATGAACTTGCGAATCCAAACTGCCTCCTTTGCTGTCTCTGATGCAGCAATATACTCGGCCTCTGTTGTAGAATCAGCTACTGTGTCCTGCTTCGAACTCTTCTAGCTCACAGCACCACCATTAATGCAAAACACGATCCCCGACTGCGATCTATAGTCATCCTGGTCGGTCTGGAGGCTAGCATCACTGTAACCCTTTACAGCTAGCTTATCATTGCCTCCATATATCAAGAAATATTCTTTAGTCCTTCTTAAGTACTTAAGAATATTCTTGACCGCTATCCAGTGACTTTCACCTGGATCTGACTGGTATCTGTTGGTGCAGGAAGCATCCGACGATCGAACCGATATTTTGATTATGTCAAAGGGTTCAAGTTAAGTTGTTTTGTTATCTAATGAGCTTAAACAAGTGTGCAGGAAAGTACTAACTGCGGTTAGGCAGGTGGAAAATCCTAAGGGGTGGTAACCTTAGGTACTAGGGGGTGGTAACCCTAGGTGGAGGAAAACCCTAAGGGGCGGTAACCTTAGGTCCTAGGGGGTCGTAACCCTAGGTGGAGGAAAACCTTAAGGGGCGGTAACCTTAGGTCCTAGGGGGTGGTAACACTAGGTGGAGAAAAACCCTAGGGGGCGGTAACCCTAGGTCCTAGGGGGTGGTAACCCTAAGCGGAAGTCCAGTCGGTCTGGAGGACCGGACTGGCATCAGGTAAATCTCTTGAGTGGAGTAGGTGAGGACGCGTTCCCCGTAGAGGAAACAGTAGGCGTCGGGTCGACCTAGGGTTTTCGGTCGGAAACCCGAAGTCAGATCCGGACAGTCCGAAGGTTGTCAACTCATTTGTTTATATATTATCTTTTGTGTTCTAACTCTGTTTTGCAGGAAACTAACACTTTTGTGCAGGGTTAGTACTGACCGGGATCGGTCGACCGAACCTTGGGATCAGTCGACCGAACCTCCAAGCTACCATACCAGATCGCCAGAAGTTGGACCAGGTTCGACCAGGGATCGGTCGACTGGACCTCGGGATCGATCGACCAAACCTGGGATAGGTGTCGACTGGATCAAGCCGAGGTGTGCGAGGAGACTGATCGGTCGACCGAACCTTGGGATCGATCGACTGATCCCAGGGATGAAGTTTGACCAGATCGAAGCGGAGCGACGGATGGACGGATCAGATGCGGTGGAGATCATCTGATCGGTCGACCGATCCGCTTTGGGTCAAATCTGATCCCGAGACTGGATCTGGATCAGACTTTGCAGAGCTATAAAAAGGGGACTCGAGGTGCAGCTCAGAACATCGAATTCCGAACAGAAGTGATGTGCTCTTGTGTGCTCTATACGCTTCAACAACGCTCTGCTGATACAACGAACTGAAACTCCAAAGCTCGTCTACTTTCTTGTTCGTTGGTATAACTTTCTTATTCGCACTTATCTGTAATTGCTTCTAGTTTGTAATAATTCCAGATTTATAGTTGTTGCCTAACGAAAGCGGTCAAGGACCGCGGGCCTTCGAGTAGGAGTCGCGATAGGCTCCGAACGAAGTAAAATACTTGTGTCTTTTGTGTTTGTATTTACTTTACTTTTCATTTCCGCTGCATTTCTACTGTGTGTTTTAAATCGCGAAAAATAGCCACGAACGCTATTCACCCCCCCTCTAGCGCTTTCGATCCATCAATTGGTATCAGAGCGGGGTCATTTTGAATCGGTACAACCACCATTCAAAATAATTTTTCGTGGTATTTTCAGATTTTTCGGAGTCAATTAGAATTTAGCTTCATAGCTATATTCTAATTCTTTTTCTCGAATCAGTTTTCTGCTCGGAGTTGGTGCAACACCACCCGAGTTCGTGATCTATTTTTTCTCCTTCCGCACTACTAAGCCAGGACCAAGTCCTGGAACTTTTTGTTGTTTATTTTCCTTTTTTAGTTGATCTAAAATGGCCCTTCAAGAAGGCTACAGTACAACCCGCCCCCCGCTTTTCACCGGAGACGACTTCGGGTACTGGAAGGGTCGGATGGAGGCATATCTCCAGACTCATTTTGAAGTCTGGATGATTGTCAAAATCGGACTCCAACTACCAACTGATAGCGCTGGCAAACCACTACCATACAAGGACTGGGATGCATCTTTGATTAAGAAGGTAGAAGCTAATGCAAAGGCGACCTGCACCCTCCAGTGTGGTTTTTCAAAAGAAGAACTCAATCGTGTCGGCCCCTTCAGCAGTGCTAAGGAGCTGTGGGATAAGCTCATTGAACTTCACGAGGGGACGTCTAACACTAAAGTAAATAAAAGAGACCTAATCTTTAATAAATTATTTAATATCAAACTGCAGGAAGGTGAGACAGCTGCCCAACTCCACGCCCAGATTCAAGATCTGCTCAATGGTCTTCATGCAATTGGACAAAAGGTAGATAACCGGGACATCATAAGGTATTCTCTAAATGCCTTTCCGAGGAACACCTTGTGGGCATCCATGGTAGATGCCTACAAGGTTTCTAAGGACTTATCTACTATTAAGTTAGATGAACTCTTTGCAGAATTCGAACTTCATGAACAGACTAATGCACGCCCGACCGAGAAAGGGTTGGCTTTGGTTGCAAGAACAGGAAGAGTACGCGAATCAAAGATAAATTGCAGAACCGAACCTGAGTCAGAAGAAGAAGAACCAGATTCAGAAGACGATGATGAGCTTACAACCGAAATAGTCAACCTGATAAAGAAACTCTACAAAAAGAAGGGCTTCAACAAAAAGGATGTGAGAAAGGCCATCCTGTCCAAAGAAGCCCAATCAAGCTTGAAGGCCAAATTCGAAGTGACCTGCTACGGGTGCAATCAGAAGGGATACATCAAGGCAAATTGCCCAAACCAAAAAGATCCAAAGAAACCAAGGAGGAAGAAGGCCTTGAAAGCAACGTGGGACGAGTCTTCCTCCGAGGAATCCAACGACGAAGAACTCGAGTAGACGAATTTTCTCGCATTGACAGCCCGGGACTACACCAACAAATCCGGAAGCGAGGACGAATCGGAAGCCGAGTCCGAAAGAAGCCACGTATCCGCATCCGTTTCCGAAGGGCCAAACCCCTCTGTAAGTACAAACCGTTTATATAGCTTAATTAATTATTTAATGCATAAAGTAGCTAAGTGAAAAATTCGAATCAAGTCACTTCTAAAGGAGGTAACACTCCTTAAAGAAATGACTAATAACGAATCCTTGACTGATCCAGCTCAGACTGGAACCTCAACTCAAGTTCAAAGACTTGAGGAAGAGAATTCCAACCTGAAAAATCAAGTCAAGGATTCGAAGACAACCCTAGAATGATTTTCCTTGGGATCCAAGAATCTTGACTTGATTCTTGGAACACAAAGGGCAATCTACAATAGAACTGGACTAGGATACAAATCGAAAAAGAAATATAAGTCATACTTATCTCTCATACAAAGAACAAATAGAAAAATGGTCCAAGCATGGGTTGCCAAGTCCAACCTGATCAATCAAGTTGGACTGGGACAATATTGGATTCCCAAGGATCAAATACATTACCTCGATAGACCATATCGAGGCTATGATCCAGGGGGAGTTAAAACGATTAAAATTAAAAATTAAAAATCGAAAGATTAAATTAATTAAAATCAAAATTTTAAAATTAAAATCAAAAATTAAATTAAAAATTCGAAATAAAAAATTAAATCAAAATTCGAAACTAAACTAAACATTCTAAATTTAATTGAAAATAGAAAGAGGATCCAGAATAGCTGTCACTCGCATCTAAACTACCCGACTGGGTAACCAAACTTAATCTACCCGAAATGGGTAAACAAGGATAGTCTACCCGGCAGGGTAAGTAAGGTTAGATAAAATGGACTAGGTTTAACTTGAGTCACGGTACTGGTGAAGTTTTTGGATGATAGTACGTTAAGGAAGCTTGGTCATCGCATGTCTAGGAAGATATGACTTCGACCTGGTGCATTTGGCCAAGTGGAACTGACCGAAGCTACCCTTAAATGGATCCTAACTAGTTAGACCAAGGTTTAGTATTAAGTTCAATGGGTATGACTATTTGGAAAACCTCGAAGGCATAGTTACTTTAATGAGTTCCTTGTGACTCACCATAGCCCAGAAATTTATCCAAAGAATGCTTACTTGTTGAACCCAAAGCTAAACCTGAATCTAACACAAAATTAAACATAATTCTAAAATTGAACCTTAATTCATCTCACAAAAATTATAGGAGTCCCTGATTGAAAATTTAGATCGGGTGAGATGACTAAGGAATTCATTAATTCAAAATTAAATTCATTAACTCAAAATTAAATTCATTAACTCAAAATTAAATTCATTAATTCAAAATTAAATTCATTAACTCAAAATTAACTTCATTAACTCAAAATTAAATTCATTAATTCAAAATTAAATTCATTAAATTAAAATTAAATTCATTCAAATTAAAATTAACTTAATCATTTTTCAAATTAAAATTAACTTAATCATTCATTCAAATTAAAAATTAACTTAATCATTTTTTTTCAAATTAAAAATTAACTATTTTTCATATTAAAATTAATTATTTTTCAAATTAAAATCAACTTAAATATTTCTCAAATTAAAATTAACTTAAATTTTTTTAAGAACTTACTTCAATCAAACTGTCTTTTAATCCATCAACTACTTTATGTGTAGGAATTGGATCAATGGATATTGGACAGTGGATGCTCCAGACATATGACTGGAGATAGGTTGAAATTCACTAAGCTAAAACTAAAGAACCTAGGATCAGTTGCATTCGGCAACGATGGAAAACTGAAAGTAATCGGAAAAGGTAATATCGAACTTAACTCCGATTTTATTATTCGAAAAGTGTTATTAGTTGAAAATTTTAATTTTATTTATTAAGTATAAGCCAACTATGTGATACTGGTTACTCAGTTAGTTTTACCAAGTCCGAATGTATAGTCAAACATGTTGATAATCCAAAAATCATACTTAAGGGCACTAGGAAAGATAATGTCTACACCATTTATCTACCAACACCCTCAATAAAGTGTTTTCTAACACAACAAGAGGAAACTGAGTTGTGGCACAGAAGACTGGGTCACACTCACACAAGACTCATTTCAAAGATGAGTCAAATGGACTAGTCAGAGGATTGCCCAAATTAAAAGTTATTGAAAATTCAATCTGTAATGCGTGTCAACAAGGAAAACAAACCAAGTCAACCCACAAGTCAACCAATCTAGGTAGAACCACTTGCTTACTTGAGCTCCTTCACCTAGACCTATTCGATTCACACGGAGCCAAGTCACTAAGCAAGAACCAGTATTGCTTAGTTATAATAGATGATTTCTCCAAGTTTACCTGGGTAAAATTTCTAAAAACAAAAGATGAAACCTTTGAAATATTTAGTAATTTTTGTAAATTAACAGAAAATGAAAAAGACACTAAAATTAAAAGAATAAGAAGTGACCATGGAGGAGAATTTGAGAATCACAACTTTACTGAATTTTGTGAAATAAATGGATACAAACATGAATACTCCTGCCCTAGAACCCCTCAACAAAATGGTTTAGTAGAACGTAAAAACAGAACCCTACAAGAAGCTGCTAGAACCATGTTAAACGAATATAAACTATCTAATCAATTTTGGGCTGAAGCAGTTAGTACGGCATGTTACATTCAAAATAGGATTTTAATCAACAAAATTCAAAATAAAACACCCTATGAAATTTATTATAATAAAATTCTCAACTTAAACTATTTAAAAGTATTTGGGTGTAAAGTCTTCATTTTGAACACTAAAGACTACTTAGGGAAATTTACATAAAAAACAACCCCGGGAATATTTTTAGGATATTCAACAACTAGTAGAGCATATAGAGTGTATAACAAAAATACCCTAAAGGTAGAAGAAACAATAAATATAATATTTGATGAAGAAAATAAGTTACCCAACACAATAAATGAAACTGAAAATACAGAAAATATTAACCCAATAAACAGAGAAGATGACGAAATTCAACCTGAACCTATTGAATCTAGAGAACAAATCACTAACTCAAATGATATACGACCAACTAGAACAAGCACAAATCACCTATCTGACCAAATTTTGGGTGACCCAACTGTAGGAGTTAGAACTAGATCATCTTATAGAAACCAGAGCCAAATAGCCTTGATTTCAAAAATCGAACCCAAAACCATAGAAGAAGCCCTACCAGACCCAGATTAGACTCTAGCAATGCAAGAAGAATTGGCCCAATTTGAAAGAAATCAGGTTTGGGAATTAGTGTCGAAACCCGTTAACAAATCCATAATTGACACTAAATGAGTTTTTAGAAACAAATTAAATGATCAAGGTGAAATAGTTAGAAACAAAGCTAGGTTAGTAGCTAAAGGATTCAGTCAAGTAGAAGGGTTAGATTATGACGAGACCTATGCTCTAGTAGCAAGACTTGAATCCATTAGGATGTTGCTAGCCTATGCAGCACACAAAGGATTCAAGCTATTTCAAATGGACGTAAAATCCGCATTTTTAAATGGATTTATTAAAGAAGAAGTGTATGTAGGGCAACCCCCAGGATTTGAAGACTTAGAACAACCAAATTATGTCTTTAAATTAAAAAAGACCCTATATGGACTAAAACAAGCACCTAGGGCTTGGTATGAACGTCTATCCAATTACTTAATATCAAAAGGATTTAAACAAGGTCAAATAGACCCAACCCTTTTCGTAAAAACCCTAGAAAATGACATTTTTATAGCCCAAATTTACGTTGATGATATTATTTTCGGTTCCACAAACTCTAGATTTCTAAAAGAATTCACCAAACTTATGGAAAATGAATTCGAAATGAGTCTGGTAGGAGAACTTAATTTCTTCTTAGATTTACAGACTAAGCAAACTAAAGATGGAATTTACATTTATCAAACTAAATATGCTAAGGAATTAATTAGAAAATTTGGCATGGAAAACTAAAAAATAATCAATACACCAATGGCTACAAATGCTAAAATTGACTCAGACTTAGAAGGTAAATCAGTAGACTTGAAATACTATCGGAGTGCGATAGGAAGTCTACTGTACCTAACTACAAGTCGACCAGACATTATTTTTGCAGTAGGTATGTGTGCACGATACCAATCTTGTGCAAAAGAGTCTCACTTAACCCTTGTTAAAAGAATCCTTAGGTATGTTAAGGGAACCCTAAATGTAGGACTATGGTACCCTAGATCTGGCACCCTTGACCTAAACGGATACTCTGACTCAGACTATGCCGGATGCAAGCTAGATAGAAAAAGCACAAGTGGTAGCTGTCAATTTCTAGGACAATGCCTAGTAAGTTGGTTAAGTAGAAAGCAACACTGTGTTGCTTTATCTACCACTGAAGCTGAATATATAGCCTTAGGTGAATGCACATCTCAGTTGCTATGGATGATGCATACCCTTAAAGACTATCAACTAGAGTATCATAAAACTAAAATCTCAATTGATAATATAAGCTCAATAAATCTAACAAAAAACCCAATTCATCACTCAAGGACTAAACATATAGAAGTGAAACACCACTTTGTAAGGGATCACGTAGCTAAGGGTGATATTGAACTCAACTATGTTGAGTCAAAATCAAACCTAGCTGATATCTTCACAAAGCCCTTACCTGAACTTGAGTTCAGCACACTTAGAAGGCAAATAGGAATGTGCTGGGTAGAATAGATATTAATTTTTCAAAACTCACTGTCTTACCTCAAAACTCGTTCTTTTATTCTTTTCAAAATCTAGGAAAAATAATGATTTTAAATCTCATTTTCTTAGAATTTTCAAAAATATGACTTAGCCTAGGATCTACCCTAGAAATCTTGTTCCCCTAGATTTAAGCCAGAGCATCTCACAAACACCTAGGTATACCTTGCTTGTGTTTGTAAAACATAGAATGGTGTGAGATGCATAGGGTACAGCCAGGACTCAAGAATGCTTATTACTGTGCATCAATATGAGTCTGGGCGTTAAATACTTTATTAACAGTAATTAAGTCAAGTCTTCCAGCCTTAGTCAAATCTAACTGGACTAAATGACTTTACTTGACTAACCAAGTGAAAGCTGTTGCCCTCTAGGCAATCAGCAAGTAGCTAACGGTTAGACAGTTGGTGAAAGAAATGTTAAGCTTAAGCATACTTACACCTTAGGGCTCTGATACCTGATCAAGACAAGGTGAATAAGTTGCCACATGCTTGTACTATAAGAACCTAAGAATTTATTAAGACATTAATCAAGGGGGAGTGAATTCTTCTTTTCAAGCTAGTTTTCCTTTAAAATAAAAATTATCTTTGACTTGGTTTTAAAAATTATTTTTGACTTGACTTAAAATAAAAAAATTATGTTTGACTCAGCTTTAAAATAGAATTAACATTATTTTTAAAAGCTTGGATTTTTAGATAATCAATTTTCAAAACTAAGCACTAAAATTATCCAAATCCTTTACTAAGTTTTTTTTTCAAGAAACAGTTTCTCTAAGCTAAGTACTTAAGTTAAGCTTTTATGAAAATCCTTTAAAGTTAAATACTCAAACAAAGTTTTTACCTTTTAAGTGTTTGTCAAAATTTCAAATTGAGCTAAGTGTTTTCCAAAGTAATGATTTTCAAATGCTAAATTTTTGCTAAGTTTTTGTTGAAAACACTAAGTAGTTTCCAAGGCATTTCCTAACTTAAGTAAAATAATTCTTTTTGAAACACTAAGACATTAAATAAATGGCTACTTTTCAGGGGGAGCTTAAACTAATTATTCTTTTCTCTTCCTGATATTCTTTTTGATTTATGTCAAAGGGGGAGAGAGAAAGTCAAAGTTAAAGAATAGTTAAAGAAATTAAGAATTAAGAATTTAAACATAAAGAGGAGCATAAGTTTTACAAATTTTTATACATTCATGTTTAAATTTCTTAACAATTTCTTTAAACATTAAGAATTAAGAATTTAAACATAAAGAGGAGCATAAGTTTTACAAATTCTTATACATTCATGTTTAAATTTCTTAATAATTTCATATTTTAATTTTTGTCATACTTTTACTTAACTTTGAACTGTGTTGCCATAATCAAAAAGGGGGGGATTATTGGTGCAGGAAGCATCCGACGATCGAACCGATGTTTTGATTATGTCAAAAGGTTCAAGTTAAGTTGTTTTGTTATCTAATGAGCTTAAACAAGTGTGCAGGAAAGTCCTAACTGCGGTTAGGCAGGTGGAAAATCCTAAGGGGTGGTAACCTTAGGTCCTAGGGGGTGGTAATCCTAGGTGGAGGAAAACCCTAAGGGGCGGTAACCTTAGGTCCTAGGGGGTGGTAACCCTAGGTGGAGAAAACCCCTAGGGGGCGGTAACCCTAGGTCCTAGGGGGGTGGTAACCCTAGGCGGAAAGTCCAGTCGGTCTGGAGGACCGGACTGGCATTAGGTAAATCTCCTGAGTGGAGTAGGTGAGGACGCGTTCCCCGTAGAGGGAACAGTAGGTGTCGGGTCGACCTAGGGTTTCCGGTCGAAAAGTCTGAAGGCTGTCAACTCATTTGTTTATATATTATCTTTTGTGTTCTAACTCTGTTTTGCAGGAAACTAACACTTTTGTGCAGGGTTAGTACTGACCCGGATCGGTCGACCGAACCTTGGGATCGGTCGACCGAACCTCCAAGCTACCAGACCAGGTCGCCAGAAGTTGGACCAGGTTCGACCAGGGATCGGTCGACCAGACCTCGGGATCGGTCGACCGAACCTGGGATAGGTGTCGACTGGATCAAGCCGAGGTGTGCGAGTCAGAGGAGACTGATCGGTCGACCGAACCTTGGGATTGGTCGATCGATCCCAGGGATAAAGTTTGACCAGATCGAAGCGGAGCGACGGATGGACGGATTAGATGCGGTGGAGATCATCTGATCGGTCGACCGAACGTTGGGATCGGTCGACCGATCCGCTTCGGGTCAAATCTGATCCCAAGACTTGGGGATCTGGATTAGACTTTACAGAGCTATAAAAAGGGGCCTCGAGGTGCAGCTCAAAACATCGAATTCCGAACAGAAGTGCTGTGCTCTTGTGTGCTCTATATGCTTCAACAACGCTCTGCTGCTACAACGAACTGAAACTCCAAAGCTCGTCTACTTTCTTGTTCGTTGGTATAACTTTCTTATTCGCACTTATCTGTAATTGCTTCTAGTTTGTAATAATTCTGGATTTATAGTTGTTGCCCAACGAAAGCGGTCAAGGACCGCGGGCCTTCGAATAGGAGTCGCGATAGTCTCCAAACGAAGTAAAATACTTATGTCTTCTGTGTTTGTATTTACTTTACTTTTCATTTCCGCTGCATTTCTACTGTGTGTTTTAAATCACGAAAAATAGCCACGAGCGCTATTCACCCCCCCCCCTCTAGTGCTTTCGATCCATCAGTATCTGCTCGTCATGCTCAAAGCATACGAGACATCAGGTCGAGTACATAGCATGGCGTACATGATCGATCCTATGGCTGAGGCATAAGGGATCTGATCCATGCGGTCTCTCTCCTCTCTAGAAGAGGGACCTTGAGTCTTCGAAAGACTCACGCCATGTGACATCGGCAGAAATCCCTTCTTGGAGTTCTGCATGGCAAACCGTAGGAGTACCTTGTCAATGTATGTACTCTGACTTAGGTCAAGCAATCTCTTAGATCTATCTCTATAGATCTGTATCCCTAGAATGCGGGACGCCTCACCTAAGTCCTTCATTGAGAAGCAACTCCCTAGCCAGGTCTTGACAGACTGAAGCAAAGGGATATCCTTCCCAATGAGTAGTATGTCATCCACATACAATATGAGGAAGACAACTATGCCCCCTACAACCTTCTTGTAGACACAAGGCTCATCTTCGTTCTTGATGAAATCAAACTGTTTGATTGCATCATCGAATCGAAGATTCCAGCTCCGAGAAGCTTGCTTTAGTCCATAAATGGACCTATGCAGCTTGCATACTCTTCTAGTATGCTGTGGATCTACAAAACCCTCAGGTTGTGTCATGTACACATCCTCGAGTACGTTTCCATTCAGAAACGCGATTTTGACATCCATCTGCCATATCTCATAGTCATGGTAGGCTGCAATAGCAAGCATGATCTGAATAAACTTAAACATCGCTACTGGAGAAAAGGTTTCATCATAGTCAATACCATGAATCTGCTTGAAACCTTTAGCTACCAAGCGACCCTTATAGATAAGTCCATCCATGTCAGTCTTTCTCTTAAAGACCCACTTACACCCAATGGGTTTTACCCCTTCAGGTGGATCAACCAAAGTCCATACTTGGTTGGTGTACATGGATTCCATTTCGGATCTCATGGCCTCTAGCCATTTCTCGGAATCTGGTCTCATCACAGCTTCCTGATAGGTGGTAGGCTCATCCTCTATGAGCATAACATCATCATGGTTAGACAAGAGAAATGAATATCTCTCAGGCTGATGACGTACCCTATTAGACCTACTAAGAGGTATGTCTACTTGAACTGGTTGTTGTTCCTCAACTCCTTGTGGAACAACATCATCCACAACACTTTGTGGTTCCAGTTCAACTTCCATCGAGGCTTCAGTGCTATTGTTCGCATCTTGAACTTCTTCAAGATCGAACGTGCTCCCACTAGTTTTTCTAGAAACAAAGTCCCTTTCTAGAAAGACCCCAGTCTTTGCCACAACTATCTTGTGTTGACTGGGAATGTAGAAGTAATATCCCTTAGTTTCCTTGGGATATCCAATAAAGTAGCACTTGTCGGATTTGAGTCCTAATTTGTCTGAGACTTGACGTCTAACGTAAGCCTCACAACCCCAAATCCTCATGAAAGACACCTGGGCATCTCTCCCAGTCCATATCCTATATGATGTCTTTATCACGGCCTT